>NC_027753.1:12513779-12543326 GCF_000695525.1 Brassica oleracea var. oleracea
CTATTGATTCAGCATGTGAGGGCGTCGGCCAGGTGGAAGCTCATGAAGGAATGGCTAAAGAAACGGGTAGAGCATTGGGATCCCGAAGAAGAGTACAGCCGATATTTATTCCTGTCCGGGGGAATCAACCAGCAATCCGGGGGTTTTTCCCAGGCTTCTACCCCAAAGTCCGTTGTGGGGTCGCGATTCTCGGAGGAGCCTTTCTTTTGAATGATTTTTCACTTTTTTTTGTTTTTGAAGCTCTGGCTTTTGCTGACTCTTCTTTGTTTGAATAATGGCTCTTTGTAGCCCCTTTTGATTTTTGGAATAATGGATCTTCATAATTTTCCTTTTATGCACTCTTTCTCATTATATTGTTTTGCATGCTCTAACGGTAGTAACTCGAATCTTCGAGAGGATGCTCCCCGTCTTCTTCTTGGTTGAGGTGACAAGATTCTGGGTCGAACCAGAGTGTTGTCTTAGAACTAGGAGACTTCTCCAGAATTTTTTGGGATGGCCCCGAACCCGGAGAATATAGCTGGAACCTGCAAGATAGGTTCTGAACCCGAAGGTGCTTTCTAGAATATGGACTCTGGGAGCCCGGAGATTGCTTTTGTAACCCAGACGTCACATAAGGACCCGAAGGTCGTTTGGGAGGGTTGCCTTTGGATCCTGATATCATGTTTGGGACCCAGAGGTCACGTGGGAACCAGAAGGTTCCTGAGATTGTATTTGGACCCTGAGGTCATGTGGGAACCCAGAGGTTTTCCCTTTGGATCCCGAGATCGTGTCTGGAACCCGTAGGTTCTAGATTATGGGATAATTTTGGAACCCGAAGGCTATTCTTTAGATCATGGGATCATGCTTGCAACCCGGAGGCTATATGGGAACCTGGAAGTTCTTCCTTAGATCCCTAGATCGTATTTGGAACCCGGAGGCCATACATGAACCCGAATGTTCTTTCTTAGATCTTATACATAGAACCTAAGATCGTATGGGAAATTATAGGGTTTCCTCTTTAGATCGCAGGATCGTATATGGGCCCGGAGTTCCCTTGGGAACTCGGAATGTTTGGTTTCACAGGGACCGTACTCCGCCTTTCTTATAAATAAAGAAGCGACGGGATATATCGAAACATGAAACCAACAAAATTATATAATTTTTTAAAAACTATAATAGCATTGTCTTAATTTTAACAAAATATTAATATGCCATCGTTAGCAAGACTTGTCAATTACGTAAATATTATAAATTAGCATTAGATTATATATTATTACCTTTATATCTTAAAAATGATCATCATAAACATATATAACAACTACTACACATATACAAAACACAATATATATATTTTTCTAAAAAATATACATGTTAAAAATATAATATGTTATAAGATATTTTAAAAAGAGACAATCCTCAAAGCACGTGTCAAAATCTAGTGTGTATTAAAACAAAGATGTTTGATTTTTTTTGGGGTATTTAGGCAAATCTTTATATATAAAGTAAGCTTTGTATCCCTCTTAGAGTGTCCAGCTCGGATGCCATGTCACAAATTCGTGTTCTGTGGTATCGACACGTGTCCACTAAGACTACACACTGCGTTTCATTTATTCTGTGTCGATTTCGTTTGGGCTTACGATTACGTTTGTGGGCATTCGCTTACTTCGTAAAACTTATTTTAGAGTGTAAGCCAGTATAGTCAAAACACGTCGTTTTTGATTCTTTTGTTTCTTTTGTTTCATCTATTTTTTCTTCTGTGCGGCTGCGATATCGGAGGAGACTCTAGGGTTTTTGATCCAGATGATTCAACTTCTTCCTAACTTTCCCAAGGAATCAACCAGTGTCAGTTATTGTTTTTACTCATGGAATTTATGATATTTATCGTCCAAATCCCTTTGGGCTAATATATATTGTTTGTGAGTCAACTCAACCCTAGCATCCAACCGCCACCGTCCTCTTCGATCCCCTGCTTCCCCTCATCACAAAGCTTCAACTTTAACACCGCCATTCGAATTAACATCCACCTCTTCCATGGATTACAAGAACGTGATATGCACCTCCTTGCCACAACGAATCGTTAGGAGATGGTAACATTAGACGAGCAAACGCGCTCTGGAGAATCATATCGACGCGTTGAGCCTCAAGCACGAAGACAATTACGCAATGGAGGCTGTGGCGGTGGCGGTGGCGGAGGGAATAAGAAGACTGATAGTAGTCTTTCAACCGTTGTACCAGTGGAACATTTGCGACAGAGGAGCAACGGTTGTTCTAATGTTACCATCTCCTAACGATTCGTTGTGGCAAGGAGGTGCATATCACGTTCTTGTAATCCATGGAAGAGGTGGATGTTAATTCGAATGGCGGTGTTAAAGTTGAAGCTTTGTGATGAGGGGAAGCAGGGGATCGAAGAGGACGGTGGCGGTTGGATGCTAGGGTTGAGTTGACTCACAAACAATATATATTAGCCCAAAGGGATTTGGACGATAAATATCATAAATTCCATGAGTAAAAACAATAACTGACACTGGTTGATTCCTTGGGAAAGTTAGGAAGAAGATGAATCATCTGGATCAAAAACCCTAGAGTCTCCTCCGATATCGCAGCCGCACAGAAGAAAAAATAGATGAAACAAAAGAAACAAAAGAATCAAAAACGACGTGTTTTGACTATACTGGCTTACACTCTAAAATAAGTTTTACGAAGTAAGCGAATGCCCACAAACGTAATCGTAAGCCCAAACGAAATCGACACAGAATAAATGAAACACAGTGTGTAGTCTTAGTGGACACGTGTCGATACCACAGAACACGAATTTGTGACATGGCATCCGAGCTGGACACTCTAAGGGATACAAAGCTTACTTTATATATAAAGATTTGCCTAAATACCCCAAAAAAAATCAAACATCTTTGTTTTAATACACACTAGATTTTGACACGTGCTTTGAGGATTGTCTCTTTTTAAAATATCTTATAACATATTATATTTTTAACATGTATATTTTTTAGAAAAATATATATATTGTGTTTTGTATATGTGTAGTAGTTGTTATATATGTTTATGATGATCATTTTTAAGATATAAAGGTAATAATATATAATCTAATGCTAATTTATAATATTTACGTAATTGACAAGTCTTGCTAACGATGGCATATTAATATTTTGTTAAAATTAAGACAATGCTATTATAGTTTTTAAAAAATTATATAATTTTGTTGGTTTCATGTTTCGATATATCCCGTCGCTTCTTTATTTATAAGAAAGGCGGAGTACGGTCCCTGTGAAACCAAACATTCCGAGTTCCCAAGGGAACTCCGGGCCCATATACGATCCTGCGATCTAAAGAGGAAACCCTATAATTTCCCATACGATCTTAGGTTCTATGTATAAGATCTAAGAAAGAACATTCGGGTTCATGTATGGCCTCCGGGTTCCAAATACGATCTAGGGATCTAAGGAAGAACTTCCAGGTTCCCATATAGCCTCCGGGTTGCAAGCATGATCCCATGATCTAAAGAATAGCCTTCGGGTTCCAAAATTATCCCATAATCTAGAACCTACGGGTTCCAGACACGATCTCGGGATCCAAAGGGAAAACCTCTGGGTTCCCACATGACCTCAGGGTCCAAATACAATCTCAGGAACCTTCTGGTTCCCACGTGACCTCTGGGTCCCAAACATGATATCAGGATCCAAAGGCAACCCTCCCAAACGACCTTCGGGTCCTTATGTGACGTCTGGGTTACAAAAGCAATCTCCGGGCTCCCAGAGTCCATATTCTAGAAAGCACCTTCGGGTTCAGAACCTATCTTGCAGGTTCCAGCTATATTCTCCGGGTTCGGGGCCATCCCAAAAAATTCTGGAGAAGTCTCCTAGTTCTAAGACAACACTCTGGTTCGACCCAGAATCTTGTCACCTCAACCAAGAAGAAGACGGGGAGCATCCTCTCGAAGATTCGAGTTACTACCGTTAGAGCATGCAAAACAATATAATGAGAAAGAGTGCATAAAAGGAAAATTATGAAGATCCATTATTCCAAAAATCAAAAGGGGCTACAAAGAGCCATTATTCAAACAAAGAAGAGTCAGCAAAAGCCAGAGCTTCAAAAACAAAAAAAAGTGAAAAATCATTCAAAAGAAAGGCTCCTCCGAGAATCGCGACCCCACAACGGACTTTGGGGTAGAAGCCTGGGAAAAACCCCCGGATTGCTGGTTGATTCCCCCGGACAGGAATAAATATCGGCTGTACTCTTCTTCGGGATCCCAATGCTCTACCCGTTTCTTTAGCCATTCCTTCATGAGCTTCCACCTGGCCGACGCCCTCACATGCTGAATCAATAGATCCCGACGGGCCACCATATCTTGCACCTGGCTACGGAGAAAGAACACCTCACCAAGCAACCTCTGATGAGCGTCTACCAATGGGTCATGATTAGGCGCAGCTCCAACACCAGTTGATGAAGTGGAACCATTAAACGACGAAGCGGCCCTCGCCAATCTCGGCGGAGGGGTATAAAAAGGACACATCTTCCGTGTTTTAGCCTTTTGATGCTCGTCGTAGATGGCTGACACCGAGAGTCTCACCACGTTCCCCGGGAGAAAGCAACACAAGAAATAAGAAGACGGAATCCAATCAGGTGAAAACTAAAAGCGGAAGGCTTACACCAAACACTACAAGAAAACTGTCGGATACCGACGGACAAAATCGTCAGAACTTGGTCAAGAAACAACGATTCCGATGGCATCCCCACGAAAACAGCCGTCGGTATCATTTCATCGGGAAACAGAAATCCGTCGGTAAATCCTCGAGAATTCCGACGGATTACCGACGAACATTATCCCGACGAAATCCTGACGCATAATGTCGTCGGAACATTAAAAACCGACAGGTATCTGTTCCGTCGGTATTTTTCTAATTCCCGACTGAATTTGTCCGCCAGAAATGTATTTAAAAACCGACGGCTTTGGTTCATCGGGATCCTTTCAATATACTGACGAAAGCAGTCTGTCGGGAATGCAAAACAAAACCGACAAATCACTTCGGTCGGGATTTGGAAATATCCTGACAAATCCGTTACGTCGGTATTTTTATAAATCCTGACGGATTTTGACCGTGGGGAATGTATTTTTTATAAAAATAAATTATATAATTGTAAAATAAATTATAAAATGTAAAATGAAAGGATAATTAAAAATTTTAAAACATCAGTAGTTATAATTCAAATTATACATAAAAGTTACAAAAGGTTTTAGAATATAAAACACCAACTAGGTTGACAAAAAAAAACAACTAAAAGTCTTCACCGAAGCGGGTCTTAAACCTTTCCAACAAACTCTGCGTGAGAGCCATGTTATCTTGCAACGCCGTCCGGTTTTGCTGCAGCTCAACCCGGATTTCAGCATTGTCGGTTATCAGGAACTCAATCTCCAAATCCTTAGTCTTGATCTGCTCCATAAGGTCATCAACAGGCGGGCATACGTGAGCTGAAGAAGCAAAAGAAAAAGAAGCCCCTCCGGTTGAACGAGCCAACCCAACATAACGGCCTTTCTTCTTTGGAACAGCCTGAATGAGAAATAACATAAGTTAGAATAGCAATCACATATATACACATAAAATCAAAAAGAAATTAGAGTGTACCTCGAGAACAAGGTTGTTGAGTTGCTCCACAGTTAAGGTGCTGGAAGAAGCATAACATCCATTTTCACCCATAGAAGCCGCCTGAGTGGAAAGTATATCTTCTCTTCGGTTCTCCACGAGCTGGATTACATCCTTAATAAGTGAATCCTAAATCTCGCCAGTTCTTTTGTTGGTGTAGGCGGACTTCATCAGCGCAAGATCATCGACGGGAACCCCGCCGTTTTCCTTCATCTAAAACAATACAAATTAGTAACAAATATTTAAAAATTAATAAGAAAATAAAATTTCAAACTTACTAGCTGAAGTGCTCAAGTCTGTAAACTCGTCGCCCCTAAGTTGTGGACAAAAATCCCTTTCCCGCCACGCAGGCTACACCGATTAGTTGAGTTTGTTTCCGACAAAGACTTTGTATCGTTTTTCCCGCAATGATCAATCAAATCCTGCCAAACGACTGGGTTCAGGTGTTTCGGTACCTGGTCAAGTTCCTATTTTTGCTTCCACTCATTGATTCGCTTGGTGTAGTGTCGAGCCGCTTTCTGGTGAAAAGCATTTTTCACCGTTGTTGTCAACACTGAATCCCAAGTAAACTCTTGCTGCAAAATAAATACAAACAAATTAAAAAAAAGTTACAAATGTAGAAATTTTAAAAAATATTTAAAATTGAGAACTTATACCGCAAATTGCCGAAACCAGAGGGCCTGATCTTCGTCAGGCATGTCACAATAAGTAGGATAACCATGCTTTAGCAAGTTGTACTCCGTCCTAAGAAGGCTTTGGGTGATACCATTGCTAGACAAATCAAACCTACAAAATAAAATCAAACACAATTAACAGTAAAAGTTGAATATAAGATGTAAGAAACTTTTAAATTAAATATTTACCAAGTTGTGTTTAGGACAAATCGATAATTTGGATCGAGGCGCGTGAGCGATTCTCGGCCAGGTTGACTAACCAACTCCTCAATGCTCATTACAGTGGGAAATCCTCCTCTTGAACCTTGAGAAGGGTCGGAAGCTACCGAAGTGGGGGTGCGGGCTGGTGGAGGGGTGTGTGCCGGTGGAGGGGTGCGGGATGGTGGAATGGTAGCTGCAACAGGGCAGCAGGTGAAGTATTCGGAGGGGCCGAACTAGAACTACCACTCTGAGATCAGGAACGACGTCTAAATGTAAGAGGAGGAGGTCCATCCCTTAAAAGAAATATATATGAATAATTAATCTTTCAATGACAAAAATTCCTAATCTAAACTTCAATACATAATTCTAACATCAATCCCGACCCTAATCTATCTCTACATCCCTAATCTAACTTCAAAATCCCTAATCAATCTTTCAATCACACAAACCCTAAACAAACTAACTTTGTAACATCTAAAACCCAAAGCAAAGTAATTGGGAGAGAAAACTTACATGATTAGGAGGGGACAGTGAACGAATCGACAGAAGAGGAAGAGAAAGAGCCGATTTCGGTGATTTTCACGAGAGAGGGAGAGAGAGATCGACGGAAGAGAGAGAGAGAAGAGGGGAAAATGGGGAAGAAGAATGGTTTTTGGGTTAAGTATGGAAACAAAAATCCTAACGGAAAAAACTTGTGGAATATATCGTCGATATTTACGGGTTTAGCGGTGAACCGAAATTTTGGCGCGGTACTCTCCCGGGTAATTTTTGCTATACCGACGAATTATTCCGTTGGTAATTCGTTGGACATATATATCCGTCTGTATTTCGTTGGTATTTCCCGATGGAATAGAGTTTCTTAATGGCAACTCTTCAAAAATGATTTTCAATTTGTTATATGCCTTTGTACAACTGAAATATTATGTTATATAATCATAAACATTAAAAAAATTGTTAAAAGTAATTGGAGGAGTACAACTTACGAATCCGGCATAAGCTACATAAGAGTGTATGAGTTTTACAATACAGTTTTGATTCGATGAATATGTCATGTTCAAAATTTTAAAATGTGAGGATACAAAGGTGACATTTATTTTCTAATCTTATATATGATCCCTAATCCTTTTAAAAACCAAAACCCATAACCCGTAACAAACCGAAACCACAAACTAGAGGTTTCCGTCTGCATTCCCTCGGTATTTACCGACTGGATTCCGACGGAATCCTCCTCAAATTTGAGGATTCCGTCGGAATGCCGTCGGTATATCCCGAGGGAAAACAGACGGAAACAACAAATTTGAGGTTTCCTTCGGAATGTCGTTGGTAAATCCCGATGGAATACAGACGAATTTGTAGTTTCTAACTATCGAGAACTTAATTATTTTTTTTAATGAAATTTTCAAATATTTTAAAATATTTTTAAAAGAAATCTAAAATGATTAAAAGTAATTCTCAGATATTATATATATATATATAAGAAATTTTCATATATTCTTAAATTTTTTTAAAAGAAATCTACAAAGATTAAAAGTGATTCTCAAATACATTTAATTATACAAGATCTACTATGAAGCAGAGGAATTATCTGATGATGAACATGAAGCTGAATCGTCTTCGTCATACTCTCCAATCTCGCCCTCTGATTCCAAGTGTACATCCTCTTCGGTTAATCGCTGTTGTAGTGGATCAAATACTCCTTGTACTCGGCTTCTTGAATATATTGACGTGACAGTGATCCAAGGATCATTTCTTTGGCTAATCCGTGGATAACGTATATAGCAAACCTGAAATAGCATAAAATATATAAGTCGAAGTAAATATATATGATTACTTTAGGTGGAAAATATATTTCAAAAGACATAATTGATCAGCTTGTGAAGCAAGAATGAATGGATCGTAATAATCCAGTCGACGTCGCGAATGTATAGACGTAACTCCGAATGCATCGGTGTGTACTCCGCGATCAACAATGTTGTCGTACCAATCACAGTAGAACAGTGCACCTCATGCCTATCATTCCCGCATACTGGATTTCTAAAATTTCGCGTACGTTACCGTAGTACACATCATCCCCTGATGACGAAGAAACACCACAATCAACTGTTCTCCTCGCAGTACCTTCCTTAAGAACTCTGAATGCATATCCTCGAGTGCAATATCTCGGATATGATTTCACAACAAAGTTTGGACCACAAACTATCTCACGCAACCAATCTTTAACTAGGTGCCCAATAGCTAAACAATGGCTTACCTATAAAAACAAGAAAATTGTTATTGTTCAGTAAAATTTAATAATAAAATGATTAATTACTACTAATTACTTATTAGACACTTACATAATCAGAAAGCCATGTTGCGAAGTTGGTTTGCTTAAGTTGTTCTTCAGTCGCACCCGGGTACTTAAAGCGCATCTCTGCCATGTAAATTCTGTTAAAACACCCCAAGATGTTACATATTTGTCAAATATATTGCAATTAATTCATAGTTTTGAATCAACGTACCTCTCATATTCAAGAACGTTTTCGCAGTTAGTAAGCAAATATGTGTAAAAATAGGCATGCTCAGCCACAGTAAGTCTCCGATCCGTCGATTTCCTACTATGTCGTCCAATTTATGTAAACATTTTTGGCACATAAACATAATAAGTTGCCCTTTCACCTCTATCATCATGCTGTGCAGGTCTTCGACTTTTTGTTTGAACTTCTGATGGAAAGTAGTATTCAGCAAAGTTTGAGGTTTCTTCATTGATGCACTGAGCCACTATTGATCCCTCCACCTTGCTCAAATTTTTCACCTTCTTCTTCAAATGAAACATATACCGTCCGTACAAATACATCCACCTATATTGCACATGATCACCAAGTGCCGCTTCTCTCGCAAGATGAATACAAAGATGCTCCATAACATCAAAAAAAGATGGAGGAAATATCTTCTCAAGGTTGCAAAGAGTCACTGGTATATTAGCTTCCAAGTTACGAATACCATCTGATGTGAGTGATCTCGAGCATAAATCACGGAGAAAAGTACTTATCCCTACATACATAAAGAAAACAAATTCCATAAGTATATATATAAGCATTAAAAAAAATCATACAACAAATAATTAAATATATTTGAAATATAAAGTACCTGCAATTGCTTCATGGACATTTCATTGTAATAGTTCAGAAAATGCAAAATGAAGGAGGTGCTGTATCATTACATGACAATCGTGGTTTTTCAGGCCACTAAACTTCCCTGCACTTTTGTCAACACAATTACACAAATTTGATGCGTAAACGTCTGGAAATTTAACACTGTATGTTACCCAATAAAAAAACTCGTCTTTCGCAGCTGCATCCAGTTGGTATATGGGAATAGGAGCTTCACCATGCTCATCAATGTGAAGTTCGGGATGAGCACAAATATCAACCAAATCCAGTCTTGTCTTCAAATTGTCCTTCGTCTTGCCTTGGACATTAAGGACAGTGTTCATCAAATTGTCGAAAAAGTTCTTCTCCATATGCATGATATCTAAACAGTGCCGCAACAAATGAGTCTCCTAATATGGAATATCCCAAAAGATACTCTTCTTATGCCAGTTATGATGTTCTCCTACACCATCAACCGGTTCATGTCCGTTTCCACCCACGTCTGGCGTCCTTTCTGCACCAAAATCTCTTAACTGTTCCACCAACTTTTGCCACTTACTTCTTCAGGTGGACTGTCAAACACCCTCTTGTTCTTTGTAAACAATGTTTTACTCTTACGATATGGATGATCGTGTGCTAGAAATCTCCAGTGATAGTCAAACCAACACGTTTTCCTACCGTTTTTTTAGTTGGAAAGCATCTGTGTTGTCTTGGCAATAAGGACATTATAGCCTCCCATGAGTGGTCCATCCAGATAACACACCATATGCTGGGAAATCACTTATTGTCCACATAAGTACTCCTCGCATCTAAATTTTTTCTTTCTGCGAAACATCGTCTTTAGGAACACCGTGCTCCCATAATAATTAAAGCTCATATATCAATGGCTAAAGAAGCACATCTAGTGATCTCTTAGGATGATGTGGACCGGGAACGAGAATTGAGAGGAAAATAAACTCACATCGCATACACAAATGTGGTGGTAAGTTGTATGGTGTCAGAATTACTGGCCACAATGAATATTGTCTTCCATGCTTTCCAAATGGGCTGAAACCATCTGTGCTTACTGCAAGATACACATTTCTTATTTCAGATGCAAATTCGGGATATGTTGATTGAAAATGCTTCCAGGCTTTTGCATCAGAAGGATGTGTTATCTCACCATTTGTTGAGTGCTCTGCATGCCATCTCATTGGTTCTGCTGTGCGTGTTGACTGATATAACCTCTTCAATCTTTCAGTCAATGGCAAATACCACATTTGTTTGTATGGCACCGGAACTCTTCCACTCGTTTCCTGATAACGGGGCTTGCCACAGAATTTACATTTCTTCCGGTTCTCATCTGCTCTCCAGTAAATCATGTAGTTATCGATGCAAACATCTATCACTTAATAAGGTAAACCAAGACCATCGACTAATTTTTGAACCTCATAATATGAACCAGGTGCAAGATTATCCTCAGGTAGAACATCTCTGACAAGATACACAATCGCGTCCACACATTCTTCAGGCAAATTATAGTCAGTCTTTAGCGCCATCAATCGACTTGCAGATGATAAAGGTGAATGTCCATCTCTACATCCTCGATACAGGCTGCTTAGCTGCATCTAACATTTCAAAAAATCTTTTGGGTTCTAAATTGGGTTCTTCTCGTCTATCTCCTTCCTCTTTACTCGGGGGTAAATTTTCTCTATATGCATCATTTACCATCTGAACAGTCCCTACCCCAAAATCTACATCCGTGCTAGGTTCATCTAACCTATCGGCAGGTTGAGGTTCGCTACTACTACTACTACTACTACTACCACCATAATCAAATCTTTCTCCACGAAGAAACCAAATCTTATAACCGGGTGTAAAACCTTTTAGATATAAATGATTCCATACTTCCATTTTCTTAACGCTTCTATTATTCTTACAACTAGAGCATGAACATAACAAATACTTACTTGTTCTTGCTTCCGGTTGATTTTGAGCTACCGCCATGAATTCTTGAATACCACGTGCGTATTCTTCCGTAAGTAAACCTGGATTTGGATTCATATGAGGTTGATCTATCCAAGAACGAAAATTATAAGGAGAAGCCATGATTTTTATTGTTTTGTTGTGAGTTGAAAGAATGAAGGAACAGTTGTATTTATAGGAAAATCTGGAAAACTACCGACGGCCGATAGCCGTCGGTAATCCGTCGGGAAATCAAACGGCTATTTTAACGTTCACATTCCGTCGGGATTCCGTCTGTAATTCAGCAGGATTATTCAACTTTAAACGGCTATATATAACAGTTATTTAATCTGTCGGGATGCCGTCGGTATGCCGTCCGTAGCTTCTATTTTTTCAACGGTCATATTTCCTCGGGATATCGTCGAAATGCTGTCGGGATTACCAGACCAAATACCAACGAGCTTTATCTGTCGGGAAATTCCGACGGAATACCGACGAATTTGACGAAGCTTATTTTCGACCATTTTTCGCAGGAGTTCTGTCGGGATATTCCGACGGAATTTTTTCGGTCGGGTTTTTCGTCGGGATATCCCTTGTTTACTTATAGTGAAATACATCTATGACGCAAGGACTCCTTGTTCACAAGAAAATTCACCCACAAGAATCGTCGGGGAACTCCCATTATAAGCTTCGCTATTTCTTCTCCAGCGAAGGACACCGGGCGAGACACAACTTATAGCAAAAAAACCAAGCATCAATGAATACGAGGTCCCAAAGGATTGGTAAAGTCAAGGCTCAAATAAAGGAGAAAACCTTACCGACGGTACGCCAGGACGTAGGATAGCCGAATGGCTCCTGGATCTTCACGAATGCATATCGGTTGTTCCAACCATCCCCGAAGGGATAATTACCCCTAATACCCCTTGAAGATTCCTCAACGAAAGGAGTCCCATCGTGGGACAAGAGGTGATAGAACCCTGCTTTGTTCACCTGAGGGGAAAAGTAGTTGGAGTATAGAATCTCATGCACTCCGACGGAGAATCCATGAAAGTCCCCGAGTACTTGGATAGCCATTAAAATCCTCCAGGTCAGGGGAGTAAGTTAAGAGGGACATAAACCGATGTAAGAGGATACTTTAGCTGTAAGGGAAGGGATACTACCTCGGAAGCCCGCCTCTAGATATGCCTCGTAGACAGCACCTCACTCGCTCCTCCGCCTGGAGCGCGCTCGAACTCGGAAGGACTCCTCATTCCAACTGAAGGATGAATCGCGTACTTCCTCCAGATATCCTCAAGATCTCCCTCCCGGATCTTGGAACGAGGACCGTCATAAAAGAAACAGGAGTGACGCCCTCTCAGGGGCGCCATCGGGACCACTTCACTATCAGCATTTGGAACATCTCCCCCAAGAAGGAATGGGAGAGGAGATTGGATCGGTGAAAAGACGACGTGGCTTTGAACGGCCACCCATGAGTGAGGATGGAAACGCGAGTAGTTCGGGATTCATCTTTCCTGTCCAAAAATCAGCATTCAAGATGGATTGAGGCTGATATAGAGGTATCGCGAGCCATTATATACACCTGGATCATCCTTCCTCACAGAGCTGGAAAAGGAAATATTCTGATAAAGAGATCCTTCCATATTTCCAAATATCTCAGAGAATCCTCAGCGTAGACGACCAGCGTAAAAGGAAACCCGGTCCTCGCAAGAAAAAGGGAAAATCCTCCCTGAAAAGGAAAAAATTCCGCAAAAAATGGACACGTGCCTCCTAAATATTCTTCGACTTAAATATCCTTCGAAGTACTCGGAACCCTTCAGACCTTCCTCTACGCATCACACTCAAATGCTCAGGCTTCCTCTTCAGGAATTATTAGAGCTCTAGGCTCCATCATCTACAGGATACCGCTAAAGCCCCGAGCTTTGCCATCTTCGACAAGAATCAACGGTTCAAGAAGATACCACCATGTCCCGGCCTACTACAAGGGAACCAGTCCTCCCCCGGGTTCATAGTATGGCTCCGACCTAAGAGGAACCCGGAATAGCAGGATTACTAGAGCGATGTCCTGCCTAGGGGAAGCCCACTGAGAATGAGCAACTCCGGTTGACTTGAGTGCACAGGTTATTCCCCGAGTTTGATGACGAAATCAAGAAATAAGGGGCAAACTGTTGGGGGAAAATACTCAGGTATTGAATTCCTCCATACCCCAGGGAGGACACCGGCCTCCGGGTCCCCGCTAGGAGACTCCCTGGGTCCCCGCTACGAAGCACTCCAGGTCCGGTCAAATGGACCACCCCCTTCCTCTGGGAAATGGAAAACTTCCGATATGGAGAACCTTCCATATTTCCGAATATTGAAGAGTTTAACCTACTCAAACCGACTCAGGCCGACCTCAAGATGACTATATAAGGGGAGCCCAAACCCTAGAAAAAGGGATCGACACTGGAAAACTTAGAGATCAGAGCTAGGCGGCTAGAACTAGGGTTTATACACCAATCTATTGTAGTTCCAGCTCTTTGATATAATAAAACGTCCTCTTCTACCTTGTTACTTGCAAATCAATACGAAATACCAGCGTCATCCATCGTTCCGGGGTAGTTACAAAGATCCTACACAAAATCCCCTAACAGAGTATATAAGGATGTTGAAGCTGAAGATGCAGGGGGACACAAAAATTTTCTACTCAGAGCAAAACTTAGCAATTAGAGCATTTAGGCAACTTTCCGTTTTTATTATCGAGCTGCGACTCAACTAGGTTTTCCGCAGTCTTAGGTTGCTAGAACTAGGGATCTCGCCGACATCTCTCGTAGCCAAGGCTCTTACCTTGTTGTAACGCTCATACGCAGAATCGGAATAAAACACTTCTTGCTCTCTTTCTATTCTCATATGTACTTTTCGTCTATATTTTCGTGTTATGATGGCTTGGCGTGTTGTTTAGCAGATATTCGAGACCTCTGGGAAATTTAGGGTTTCCTATCTTTCCTAAATCAATGGAAATCGATAGTGTGAATTTCGGTTCCCACACAATCTCTTCTTTCTCCTCTGACGATCTCTTTTTCCTCCGACGATGATCTCTTCTTCTCTCTTCTGGTAATTTTATGAGAAAACCCTGGTTTCTTATATGTTACTTTCTCTCTTTCACGGAGTATTGTGGGCCTTAGGGACTGTAAAGTTGTTGAACTTTTGATTCATGTTTCTGATGAGCTCGTCATTTGTCTTCTCTTATTATAATCCTTGTCACTCTGTTTCGTTTCAGGGTAAGAGGAGATTTTAACCCATCTTTTAGCTTCATCTCTGATACGATCTGGTACGTCTCTTGTGGGAAAGCATTTTTTTATTATTCTCAGATAGCTCATTTGTTTTGATTTTGTAATAAACTCAATTTGACTAGCTAGCTTGCTACTTGTTTTGCGGTTCTTGTCTTTGTCTTAAGTAATACTTTAAGCTTATGAACTAATCTTGTCTTATTTTTGTATTGAGTTTCAGCTACTGATACTATGGATCTCCCATCACTTGAAACACTTGCTGCTATGGATGCTGAAAATGAGAACATAGAGGTGCAGATGGAAGGTGAAGAAGAATTTCATGAGCAAACACTAAGTGTCACTCATCCATTTCAATCGGTACGTAAAAGACGTAGGGCTAAATGTTGGAAAGATTTTACTCATGTAGGATTAGAGGATGATGGAAAACAAATGGCTAGATGTAATCATTGTGGTCTTAAGTTGGTAGTAGAAAAAACACATGGAACATCAACACTAAACCGCCATTCAAAGATATGCCCTGCTAAGCCTATGTCTGATGCTGTTAAATATGATCACAAAGCAGATAGAGAGAAGATGTCTGACATAATTATATATAGTGACTTACCTTTTAAGTATGTTGAATACGGAAAAGTAAGGGAAAAAGATAGATTTCTTAACCCTGATGTTCAGCATATCTGTAGACAAACAGCAGCAGCAGATGTCTACAAGAGATATGAGATAGAAAAAGCTAAGTTGATAGAGGTTTTGGTGAAACACAAGGGTAGAGTGTGTTTTACAGCAGATTTGTGGACAGCCCGAAGTGTTGATTTGGGATATATATGTATTACTGCGCATTTCATTGATGAGAATTGGAGGTTGAATAATAAGGTTCTAGCATTTTTGTAATCTGAAACCTCCTCATAGTGGTGAAGAGATAGATAAGGTAATTTATGATTGCTTAAAGGGGTGGGGACTGGAGAAGAAAGTATTTACTATCACACTAGATAATGCTAAAGCTAATGATAGTATGCTAAATATTCTAAAGCATCAGCTTCTGAGTAGCAATGGGAGTAGCAATGGGCTATTGTGTAATGGAAAGTTCTTGCACGTTAGATGCTCGACACATATTTTAAATCTGATTGTGAAAGCAAGTTTAGAATTAGCCACTAGTCTAATAGAGAACATAAGAGAGAGTGTAAAGTTTGTAAAAGCATCTGAGTCAAGGAAAGACTCTTTTGCTATCTGCGTTGAGAGTAATGGGATCACAAGTGGTGCGGGTTTGTCTTTAGATGTCTCTACCAGGTGGAATTCAGCATATGAAATGTTGGCGAGAGCTTTAAAATTCAGAGACGCATTTGCTATTCTGAATTTGTATGAAAGAGGTTACAAATGGTTGCCTACAAAAGAAGAGTGGGAACATGGAGTCAAAATATGTGACTTGCTGAAGCCTTTTAATACCATCAGCACTTACTTTTCATGAGTAAAATATCCAACCGCCAATGTCTACTTCATTCAGGTGTGGAAAATTGAGATGATGTTGAAGAATATGCTGATTGTGAAAATGATGGTGATGTGAGAACAGTGGCTAGGGTGATGCAAAAGAAGTTTGCGAAGTATTGGAATCAATATAGTGTGATTCTAGCTATGGGGCTGCTCAAGATCCGAGGTTGAAACTGGATATACTTCGATCTGCTTATCAAAAGATTGATCCAAGGACTTCTGAGGAAAAGGTTCAAGTTGTTAGGGACAATCTGATTTCGCTTTATGAAGAATATCAAAAATCAGCAAATCCTTCAAAGTTTTCTGCAACATTAACTCCACATGAGCTTCTCACAGAGTCACCACTTGAAGATAATATGGATGATGTAAGTTCTTCAAAATTTTCTCATTAGTTCTCATTCGAAAACAACAGCAAGTAACTTACTGGTTGTGTCTTTGTATATAAACAAAGCAATAAACAAAAGATGTACCTCGACGATGGTCTCATGCGGAGTCAAGAAGCTTCGCTTCAAAAAACGGAAGAAACACTTCACTGAAAAAAAAATAAACTTTGAGAATGTGGAAACTGAAAACGCTAAAAAAAATTGCAAACAGAACCGATTAACATGAAACTTATAAATCCTAATTGACATATAGACACAGAGATGTACAAAAGATACACCACATTAGGATTTGAAATCGGTTGATGCATAAGTAAATGAACCTACAAGATCAAAATAAATGAGTAAGCCAACACCAAAACCAGACTTGGAACTTAATGAATCAAAACAGACAAGTGAAAGGGAAACACTAACCTGCAGAATTTCAAGTGTATTGAGGTTTGGTCTAGCCCATCGGACTTGTTCATTGGCTGGTCCAGCTTGCATAAGTCATGCGCGGACAACCTATAAGCCTAAACGAAGAAGCCAATTAAGTCAAGTAATGAAAATACAAAGAAAGAGAGACCACGACAGGGATCTCTAAGCACAAGTCAAGTTTCTGGGAGGCAGGAGCCTCAAGCATCCAGAGAGTGCTTCCATGGCGTCTGTTAGAGAGATAGAGTAAGCTAGAGATGATATGTTGTTTTAGGCATAGCTCTTAGCCATGTACTTCTCTTGTATATCTTTGTATACTCTCTAGGGTTTTTTAACCGAAGAGAGATGATCTTGTAAACCACATCGGAGGTGTTTTCCGATACTTCATAGTAGATGTTGTGGATCTTGGATCCACCCCAGATGTAGCGGTGCGGCTTTGAACTGGGTGAAATTTTTTTGAGTCATGAACAAGGATTGAATCAATTGGAAAGATCAAAGGACCAGGGGATTGTAGTAAATGATACCATAAACTATTAATCCCTCCAACAAAGTCTTGTTAGAGTTGCGATTAACTCTACAAGTGGTATCAGAACCATAAATTCCGCAACAAGTAGTATCAGAGCACATACTCATTGATTCACGGATTCCATGTCTCGAGGAGGAGAGTCATGTGAAGCTGGTGGTCAAGTGGTTCTACACATGTGGAAATCTGATAGAGTGAAAATCAGAGGATACACTGAGATCAAGATTAGGTGAAAGAGATTTTTGGTTTACAAGAAAAAGAAGGAAAAATGTTGGACGTTCTTTGCTGCAGCTGGACAAGTTTACGGAGGAAGGATTCACGAGTCAGTTGAATCGGTTGAGATGCTTTCTAGTTATGAAATCAGAGTTTCTCTAAAGTTCTCCAAGGGTGCAAGAACGTGCTACTATGTGAGAAGGACTTCATGTTATTCACAAGATAAGATGGTGGCAGGCTGTTAGCATAAGAAAGAGAGGTTTTGTAACTGTCCTCGATCTGCAGTCACAAGGCGTATGTGACTATATTGGAGTTTCGGATTTTTTCTTATTCTGCATGTTATTGGAACTGAAAGCATAGTGGAACACAAGAGGTTTCGCACTGGTTTTGTATAGGATTGTCTGAAGATTCAGTGAGGGATTTCACGGTGTTCTTGGGTTATCTCTACATGGTATATCAGTTACAGGTGTGTTCTAATATATGTGGGTATTTTCAGCTCGGTATCTCATGGAATTCTTGGAACTAGGGGACGCCTTAGAACCTTGAATGATATGAGTGTTTCATGGTTGTTCAGATGGTACTCTTTAGTCAGCGTGAAGGGTGCTGAAGAAGAGTTCAAGTAAATCAGTTGATGCAGGGTTTGTCTATGTGTGATTATGAGAGTCTACAATTGGATAGATGTTCAGAGAACAAGATACTATAAGGCTTCTATTTTCAGAGGGAATGCAATGTGGTTTTCTAAGCAGATATGTGTTTGGCGTAACACATAGTTTTCTGTTGGGATTGATCTACGAGAACAAGGAGTTTACTTGTTCAAGACAGAGTTCGGCTGAACAGGTGGCGATATCAAATCGAGATTGATTCAGGATGGAAACATGTATGTTTCGGTCTTCTGCATGGGATTCAGTAGTAGTTTGTTTTGGCTTCTCAGGGCATATGAGGGGGAAACAAATGGCTCTACAAGGTATCATGGTTGCAGAGGTAATGATTTGTTTGAGCAGAGTTTGAGCAGAGATTCTTGCGTCGAAAGTCTTCTTAGCAAAGTTGTGCTAAGCGGCGGGTTATGTTGGCAACATCAGCGGTTCAGAGTTATGTTCAAGAAAAGGTGTTCATTCAGGTTGTTACAAAGGAATTCTCAGAAATTTGGTGTCTACAGGCTGTTGAGGTTGACTAGGTTTGAGTCAAAGATCTTCTGGTTTGAAGCAATGGCGATTCAGGTTATACAAGAGCTTCAAGTTAGCATCGATATCAGCTGGAAATTCTGGAGAAGGTGATGTCATTCCGGATAGCACAAAGGAATGGAATCATGAACCTGATCATGGAGAGCTTGTAGCTGAGGATGCAACAAGAAGAATTCATTGTTCGAGATGGAAGCACTATCATCTTTATACCTCAACCACCATCCAAGCCATTCCAAGTTCAAGCTGATCAACAACTAAGCAAGTAGCTTGTGTGTGCTCTTTTCCTAACCTTTGGTTTTCTCCCACCAGGTTTTCCAGAGGAAGGTTTGTAACGAAGCCACAAGTTTCTTCACATCACTTGGTTGTTGATTTGGTCCAAGAATATCATTATCTATCTTATGTTATTTTTATTTCTAAGTTTATGTTATGTTTTTCTTCATTTTCGAAAACTCTAGCCTTTGGTCTTTGTTGTATTTTCGAGAGTAGTCTGTCTTTACTCCTCTTGCATATTCGAGAGCTTGTGCATGTACAAGTCTCTCCCTCTATAAACCTGGTCGAAATCTAATAAGAGGTATCCAATCTTTTTATCAAAACCTTTGTTTTCTCTTTTCTTCTTGCTTGTCGAGTTGATTGAGTGTTGGTGTGTAATATCCAACTTCTGGTGTGTAATATCCAGAGACTAAGGGCTCGAGTTTCGTGTGTCATATCCGATCTATTGCCTAGGAGTATCAAGGAGCCTTTGCGCAGCCTCTTGGGTCACCATTCGATCCACATGCCTTGAGAAACTTGAGTCTTTTTTATTAGTTTCTGCAAGGATTATCCCATCTGTTCCAGAGCATCATCCTAGGATCTCATTAAGTGGTATCAGAGCAACTCTGGAAGGGAATTGTTCTGTTTCTCTAAAAATTTCGATTGATATGTTCATCTCTTTGATCAGTTTGTATCGATCTGTGTGTCTGTTGTTAAGATCTGATAATTCTGAGAACTTTGATCACTATTTTGAGTTTACTCTATTCATATTCTTGTTGAGAAAGTTACAAATCTACTTAGTTGATTTGAATCTTTTTGGAATTAAAAATAATCGATCTGTTTCTAAGAAGTTGTGAATCTGTTCTTTTCCTTGCAATTGATATATGTTCTGAGATATTTCGAATTGTTGCAGGATTAGGGTTTGATTTTCGAATTGATTTGTTCCTGTTTGGTTTAAAATTGATCGTGTCTTTTCTGTTGTTTATGTTTTAGATTATCAAAACTGTTTCTGATTATCAACCTAATTACTTTGATTTAGTTCTCGATCTTATATGTTCTAATTATTGTCTAAATCCAATTTTTGTGATCTGATTTGTTCGAACTACTTACTGGCTTAGTCTTTCTCTTGTCTCAGGTACCATGGCAAGAGATCAAAAAGGAGAATTGACTAAGGAAGAAAAGCTATTGATTAAAGCCATGACCAATCATATAAATCAAACCATGGACAAGATGATGAAGGCTAAGATGGAAGAGCTTCGACAGGAGGTTAAACATAAACGTCCACGAGCTACTGGTCAGAGTCATGAGTATAGGCGCAGCGAGAGGAGACAAAGATGTGAGCATGAAAGTAGAGGCAGTCACAGAGATAAACTTGTTGATCAAAAGCTAAAAATCCCTCCTTTCCATGGCCAGGCTGATCCTGCTGCATATGCGGAGTGGGAAAAGAAGCTGGAGTTGATTTTCAACTGTCAAAACTATGCTTAAGTACAAAAAGTTCAACTAGCCACTGCTGAGTTTTATGGTTATGCTCTAAGCTGGTGGAATCAATTGATAAAGTCCAGAAGACTCGATGGAAAAGAACCAGTAGAAACATGGCTTAAGCTGAGAGCTTTGATACGTAGAGAGTATGTTCCAAGACAATACCACAAGAAAGTAATTCGAAAACAGTCTGAAACAAAGCCATGCTCTGCAAACTCAGTTCAGAAACAACAATTCAGAATAAGATCAAGTTCAACCGGTGTTATTGGTTTACCTAGCAAGACAACAAGCTGGTTTAGTGAGGAGGACACAAAGGAGCTGTCTCAAGTGATTTTGGATGTCGAGAAACAACTCAGAGAGACCAACACCACACGTCCATCCTTAGAAGAACAGAGCCAAGAGTCAATCACTTCAGTCTCAGAACTTAATTCAACAGAACCGGTATCAGCTGCACCTATTCAAGAAGATTAAGCCAAAGAATCATCACCTACCATTCAAAAAGAAGAGCAACCAGTTCAGGACGTGATGGTTTCTATCATTCAGGATATGAAAGAAAAGGAAGCACCCAAGGAACCACAATCAGACTGTGAACTGAATCAACTGATTGTCTTTGATCCATGTGATTTCCAAAACACATTTTTGGGAACTTTTCTGATCAGTCCTTTTGTTTGGAACAAGCCCAGAGCAGTGGAGCCTTCAAGACATGAACTGGGCATTAATCATGTTGTATTTGAGCCTGGAGGAGAGTTGTGGAGTCACGGGAACAATACCATAATGATTGAGAAGAAATCGGCAGCAATAACAATTGTTTTTGGTGATCTTTTACCATTTGGAGATAAGGTGTCGCACGTCTCAACTCAGCAAGAGTTTCTCTATGAAACCAACTGTAGAATGTTACCAACTATGTCCTGGATCCAAAAAACCAGACAACAAAGAAAATGGCCACCTGATGATCAAGATATTGTCAATTTTTCAAAACATATTGGTTTGGCTCAATTATGTGAGATGCTTATATCTGATTATGCTGAAAGGTTACAGACCTACTCATGGAGACCTGGAGCATATGTCCAAAAAATTATCATCCTTGGAGAGTGCTCTGCTCGTGCTAGAACCAGCTGGGGTAGTAAGGAGTTGGAAGTTGATCAAAATGCCTTGCTTCTTGATCATGTCAAGGTGTGGAAGCCACCAGATTTGCAAAAGCTTCAATACCATTTCAGAGATTGTCAAACCATGAGTGGAGATGGAGATTTCACTAGAGGAAATGGTGAAGTGATTACTGGAGCAGGAGGAGAACTCATGGTTTCTTCTCAAATCAAAGAGAAACCACCAGATGGACTCAATCTACATCAATCTCCAAATAAACCAACCCGAGGTAATTATCTAGACTCAAAGAAACGCATGAAACCTGATTTTCTTTCTATTGGTACAGGTAAAACAGTTTTTAGTACTAGAATTTTCGAAAAGGGACGCTATAACGATCAGAGTATCAATGATGAGTCCTTGGATAAGTTGGAGATGCAACAATCAAATCTTGGAAACTGTCTAGCCACCAGCATTGACATAGGAGAAGTCCGAGGATCATATCTCTACAACCAAAGGGAATTAACCAACAAACTCGACTGCAATGGAAACTTCACTCATCAGGGTCTCACGTCGAATTGGAATCATGTCCAAAGCTTCTCAGGTGAAAGAGTTATGGATTCTACAAGTCGGGTGATCATGTGTTTGCTTTGCTTGAATCTTTCTGAGTTTAAAACATCTCAATCCTATCAATGGCGACCAAGTGAACATGCTAAAGTAAGTGATCATGTTTTCAAGAGTTCTTTTATTATTGATTACACAGATATGATGCACTTGTTTTTGTCAAAAGAGCCATATGCAGATTATGATGAAGCTTTGTAGCATTCAAGAAGAAACTACAAGCGTGATGAAGACAAGAGATTCAAACCACCTGACTTGGACCAGGATAAGCACCAAGCCGTCCCTGTCTTTATCATCATCAAAGAAGCACCTCCAGATGCAACATACAAGCAAAAACCGAGCAAAAACAAATTTGGGATAAGACTCTTACTCTATGATGATTTCGCTTGTGGTAACTTGTTTTCTTTCAAAGTATGTGAATTAGGTTTGAGGAATGCAACAGGAGTAAAGAGAGCCAAGTGGATCAGTCCCTTCTACATAACATAACCAGTCAGCGACAATGCCTATCAAAGAGGCTTGCAAGGTAAGTGTAATCTGATTTTAAACTATAATGTTACTGACTTGGTCCCCTCTACTGCAGATAAAACAGATTTGAGGACAAATTCTTTTCAAGAGGGAGGGAATGATGTGATTCTGGATAGCACAAAGGAATTGAATCATGAACCTGATCATGGAGAGTTTGGAGCTGAGGATGCAACAAGAAGAATTCATTGTTCGAGATGGAAGCACTATCATCTTTATAACTCAACCACCATCCAAGACATTCCAAGTTCAAGCTGATCAACAACTAAGCAAGTAGCTTGTGTGTGCTCCTTTCCTAACCTCTGGTTTTGTCCAACTGGGTTTTCCAAACGAAGGTTTTTAACGAGGCCACAAGTTACTTCACATCACTTGGTTGTGGATTTGGTCCAAGAATATCATTATCTATCTTATGTTATTTTTATTTCTAAGTTTATGTAATGTTTTTCTTCATTTTCGGAAACTCTAGTCTTTGGTCTTTGTTATATTTTCGAGAGGAGTCTGTCTTTACTCCTCTTGCATTTTTGAGAGCTTGTGCATGTACTAGTCTCTCCCTTTATAAACCTGGCCGAAATCTAATAAGAGGTATCCAATCTTTTTATCAAAACCTTTGTTTTCTCTTTTCTTCTTGCTTGTCGAGGTGATTGGGTGTTGGTGTGTAATATCCAGAGACTAATGGCTCTAGTTTGGTGTGTCATATCCGATCTATTGCCTAGGAGTATCAAGGAGCCTTTCTGCAGCCTCTTGTGTCACCATTCGATCCACATGCCTTGAGAAACATGAGTCTTTTTGATTCGTTTCTGCAAGGATTATCCCATTTGTTCCAGAGCATCATCCTAGGATCTTATTAGAAGGAGAAACAGTAGATTTGTAGTCGCGATCACATCATTATTTTCAAGGGTGACGAACCAGGGATGATTTCGAAAGATATGCATTGTCAGGGAAAGAAGCAGATGGTGTTCGTTTGTGGTAGACAAAGATGACATCAGAGACAGAGGAAGAAACGTTCACAAAGGAGGATCTCAATGCACGTGATGGTTTCAGGTTGGTGAAATCATGATGAGAGATTTGCAAGGGATGCAGCAGTTGTTTGCAAGAAAAGAAAGACCCGCGTAAGCTGCAGCAGGAACGACTGCACAGGTGGGCGTGTTCGTGATCAGTAGTATTGAAGATTTATTTGAGTCGTTTGGGATGGAGGATATCTCAAGAGAAGACAAACTCACATTAAGTCAAAGCTAGGCTTAATGAGAAGGAATCAAAGGTCATCAATCTCACAGAGACTGAATATTTTCAGAGATTACAAGGAATGCAGATTATCTTTGCGAAAGATGATCAATGGATCTTGCAGATGCACATGTTGGTTGTCGTGTGACAACAATATGACAAAACAAAGGTGATTTGTTTTGGGTCAATTCAAGTCAGTCTCATGGGTGCATGAGAGGACAGATTTCTAGCTGGTAGAAGAAAGCCAGAGGAGTCACCTAGTTAGTGTGACTGAAATAGGTACAACCTCCACGAAGAAGCAACTAGAGCGAAGGCACAAAGTGTGTAAAGCCTACAAAGAGTATGTTGGACCAAATGGCTATTTGTGGTAACAACATGTAGAAGCTTTAGTTAGTTTGTGTGAGTGACATGAAGAAACCTAAGGATAAAAGGCGATTCAAGGTTAGACTTAGCTTAAAGATTCTGGTCTAAGGATGAGGAAAATGCGTAAGCGGAATCGGGTTGAACAGTCATCAACACTTGTTCAAGAAGTAGAAAGTCGTTACCATAGCTAGCAGAAGCGTGTGTGAGTTATACCTTAGAGGAATCGTCATGGATGTCTGAGTCATAAATTCAAGATGAATAGGCTCAGAACAGAAGTAAGGGACACCGGTATAATGTCATGACCATAAGTGTCAAGGTGGAGCTCCCGGACAATAATCGAAGCTCATAAGCAAAAGGAGAAATTTGCAGACTTGACCAGGTCGGAACTTCATGCTTGAACAAGTCAGGGTTCATGTATGATTACAGCTGGAGAAACTCGGCATGGGTTCGAGTTTGATACGAGAAAAGCTGTAAGGGAGTATCTCAGAAGCATCACAGGTCTGGATGATGTGAGATATGGTTAAGAAGCTGACATGAACAACGAATAGTTGCAGAAACTTAGTTACAAAGACATAGTATTTCTAAAGGTTATTTGATTCAGGTGGAGCCACTAAGATTATATAAGGATTGATGCATCAGGGATATATATAATCTGATTCCAGGTGGAGTGAGTCACTGGTTTAGAAGATGTCTTGATTGGTTCTGCTGAAGGGTAAAAGTTTCGGGTTAGCAACTTGGAGCTCAAGAGAGTAAGAGCTGAAAGGGAAGGTTATTCCATGACAAGAGGGTAATGGATATGTTCAGTGTGTCAAGGCCAGGAGTGTGAAGATCAGTTAACAAGTACAAGGTGCATCATAAGGAGATTTGTAAGAGGAGTCTTACATAAGGAAACTTGTAGGCGAGACAAGTAAATCAGCATATGTATCAGGAGTACACTGCAGTGGAGTTGATACAAAGGAGCCGAGTATGATGCAAGATAACACGTGGTGAGGTACTTATTTAAACTGAAGGGGAGTAAGTATCAAGAGATACTGAAATATTGAGTAGTGAAGATGAAGAATGGTGAGATGAAGCAAAGTAAGAAACTGTTAGAAGACATTACAGGGATTGCAGGGAATTGTCTTACAGTTTGCCCATCTCAGGAAGGGTAAGACTTGTTGTCCACAAGCAGGCTCATCTTAAGCTCAAGTCATGGAACTGGAAGAAGCTTCATGAAGGTCTAAATGCAAGGAAAAGCCGATTGCATTTAAGGAACATAACAAGTGTAGTTCTGGATATATGTTCGCATCAAAAGGGAGTACTGAGGCAGTTTCCTCAAGAAAGTCCATTTCCTAATGGCAGGTTCAATGACTAACAGGCGTGCTCAAGTCGTTGATGGTGATGCACAAGTTTCGGTATTAGAGACATCTCAACACAAGAAGGGTATTGAGATAATGAATTCACAACTGAGTAAAGGAGGGATATCAGGGATTCTAGATAAGATATCACATGCAGATCGTGAGGAGAGTCAAGGCGTATCGTGGAGTATATGGTATGAGGCTCAGTTTATTTAACTAGCAGTGGGATCTAAATCTGTTAGTGGGGTTCTGTTGTTGCAGAACAAGTTGATCAGATGGTGGAGCAGAGATATTTGTGTCGAAAGTCTTCATAATCATGTGGTTTTAGGCGACGTGACCTACTTGTGATAGTAGCGGTACAAAGTGATGTTCAAGTGTAATTTGTTCAAGAACATCAAGGGTAAGCCAAAGACTGTTTTAGAGACATGGAGCATGAGTGACTTCAAGGTTTGCGGTTGATTCCAGGAGAATTATGTGGTAGCAATTTATGTTAACAACATGAAAGGTGAACCAATGTTGTGTCGAAAGTCTGTCCAGCAGTGATGGTTGGATGGCGGGTCATGTTCAGAGTAACAACGGTACACAACGTGGTCAAGGCTGGAGTGTTTAAACAAGTAGAGAATCAGAGGTTGTTTCAGGTCTGAAGCATATATGGTTCGAAGGTTGTTGCACAGTATCCAAAGACTTTGATTCAAGGCTCAGTGCACATGAGTGGAATCAAGAGGCCAAGGAGAAAATCAACTTGAAGAAAGATGTTTAGGTTTCTGTTCAAGCACTTGAACAAGTTCGTGATTTTGACAGCAAATTTGTGTTGTTGATAAGTTCACGAGAAACAAGATATGAAGTAACACGACATCAATGAGGAGTTGAGCTTGATACTTGGAGTATAGCAGCTGGGTTCGCAACTTAAGACAATAGATGAAGGTGATGGAAATTCATAATGGCAATGGGATTGTCACATACCCTTCATCAAGTGTGATGTCAATTTTTATTGATGGAGTTAAGGGGATTTAAGTGTTTAATCTACTTATGCGGTTGTGGTGTATAAGTGTAAGCTTATGCAGGTTTCAAGAAGATCATGAAGGGACTTCAAGCTTGGCTCAAGATGAAGCTGAGAGAAGTGAAAAGATATAAGAAAAGACAAAGAGATGCAGAAGATGAGCAGATTTGCTCAATCATCAGGAGATGTCAGCACAAAGGAAGGGTTATGGACTTGGACCACACATGTGGAGTTTATTGAGGTTTGGTCAAGCCCATCGGAATTGTTCATCGGATGGGCCGGCTTGCACAAGTCACGCGCGGACAACCTATGGACCTAAACGAAGAAGCCCATTAGGTCAAGTGATGACAATACAAAGAAGCATAGATCACGAGAGGGATCTCTAAACACAAGTCAAGTTTCTGGGAGGCAGGAGCCTCAAGCATCCAGAGAGTGCTTCCATGGCGTCTCTTAGAGAGATAGCGTAAGTTAGAGATGATATGTTGTTCTAGGCTTAGCTCTTAGCCATGTACTTCTCTTGTATCTCTTTGTATACTCTCTAGGGTTGTTTAACCGAAGAGAGATGATCTTGTAAACCATATCGGATGTGTTTTCCAATAGTTTAAAGTGGATGTGGTGGATCTTGGATCCACCCCAGATGTAGCGGTGTGGCCGTGAATTGGGTGAAAAATTCTTGAATCATGAACAAGGATTGAATCAATGGGAATGATCAAGGGACGAGAGAGAGGATTGTAGTAAATGATACCATAAACTATGAATTCCTCCAACGAAGTCTTGTTAGAGTTACGATTAACTCCATAAGTGGTATTTTTTTTTTTTTAACTCTGAAAATATTCAATAACAGAGCCAATGAATGGCAACGTATAGGAGTACATAAGCAAGAGAAGAAAAACAACTAGGTACCAGTAGGTACTAATACAGCAGAAATGCAAAAACAGGGAAGAGCTCAACCACATTAGTGATTTCTTGAGACGCAAGAATCCCCTAGGAGCCGCACTTATAGCTAAGTCACATAGCTTGTGCTTCGGAGAGAATGGTATGTGAGAGCCAACTAGGGCCTCCAGCAGCAACATACGATTGTGTGCGTAAGTCAGCAGTGACGCTTACCGCGATAGCATTAGACACTCTGTTCCGTGACTCTTGAACATGCAAGAGGGACCAAGAGACTAGTCTAGAAAGGAGGAGCAGGATGTTCGCTATTAGAGATTGTAACTCTGGGAAGCGGTGAGGCTCAAGGAGAGACTCTCTTAACTCAATGGAAGAAGCTTCAAGAATCACATTGTTAAGCCTCATGTTAACCATGCTTTCTACCGCCCAATGTAGAGACTTTAAGTCCGCCTCCCTCTACGACATAGAGCCTACGAAAGCACGTCTACTGTGATTTATAGCGATGCCTTGATGATCTCTTACCAGCCACCCTGCTCCACTCAGACCATACCTGTGATCCCAAGATGATCCAATATTGCATTTCAGGAAATCCTGAGGCGGTCTTTCCCACTGGTGGGACGTCGGTGGGGGCTGAGCCGGAGTTTGTACAGGATCGCCTGAGTCACCATTCACTTGGAACCATATGTTAGCTTCTTCCACTGACTTAGTGACACATGAGAGTGGCGAGGTCCTACTGTTCTCAAAGACGAGTTCATTCCTTGATTTCCATAAATTCCAGGAAAGGTCTTGAAATTACCTAACTCAGAGTTCCTTTTCTTTGTACAAGCAATCAGATAGTGCAAATTCAAGAACGTAGAGTCAGGCGAGAAACCACCCCTTGGCGGAGGTATTTGAGCTAACTTCCAAGCCTCAACCGCAGCAGGACAGGTAAAGACGAGATGGCAAGTAGTTTAAGGACCCTGTCCACAGGTTATACAGGTCGTGTCAGAACATAAGTTCCTCGACCTTAATATGTCCTTTACTGCAATCGCTCCGGACAAAACTCTCCACAAAAAATGACGTATTTTTGGCATAGTCTTAACCTTCCACAGGTTTTTCCACAATTGTTGTTCCACCGGAGGGAGCGCTCTATGTGTGGGGTTGTTTTGATCGTGGACCGCCGATAGGAGTTGGTAAGCACTCTGCGTAGTATAACCCATATGATTTGTAAGACCCCAAACATCAGAATCAGGTCTGCTTAACAATGGTTTGAGCTTGAGAACACGCTCAGCATCTTCAGGTGTGAAGGTATCTCTCACTTTCTCTTTGTCCCATAGATCTGTGTTAAGAATAAAGAGATCAGAAACCTTCAGCGTGAGATCCACAATGCTATCTTGCCTGTACATAGGAGGCCGTGCACTGGTATCAAGTAACCAGTTTGTTGACCAGACATTCGATTCCTTCCCATCTCCTATTTGCTTAACCAGACCCAAGTTCAAAGCTTCTCTTCCATGGAGGATGCTTCTCCATGCATAGGAGGGACGAGTGCCAATACTTGCTTCTTGGAATGAACCATTCCGAAAATACCTGCTCTTCAGGACTCGAGACACCAGAGAATCTGGGTTTGTATGGATCCGCCATGCTTGCTTCCCAAGCAACGCTTGATTAAAGCGTTCAATATCATGAAATCCCATGCTTCCATTCTCTTTGCTTTGGCAGAGCTTCTCCCATGCTACCCATGGTAGTTTACGTCTAGCACTTCCATCACC
>NC_027753.1:12543426-12553043 GCF_000695525.1 Brassica oleracea var. oleracea
CATGTAGACGGCCTTTATGCTCAGCGTTGTTCAACACACTCACAAGTGCTTCGGCACACATGATGAACAAAAATGGGGACATTGGATCACCTTGACAAATCCCACGTTCAGGTCTGATAAAACCGTGTTCCCGACCATTCAGGAGGATTGTATACGACACAGTGCTCACACAAGCCAGGACCCAACACACCCACTTTCTAGCAAAACCCATCTTCTCCATCAACGTCTCCAAGAAGTTCCACTCAACGCGATCATAAGCTTTTGACATATCGGTTTTAATAGCCATAAACTTCGCGTTCACCGAGTTGTTAGTGCGCAGGCCATGAACCATCTCATGCGCCACAATGATGTTGTCAGAGATCAACCTATCAGCGACAAAGGCTCCTTGCGTGTCAGAGATTAGAACCGGCATAACTGGTTTCATGCGCTCCGACAACAACTTGGATATAATCTTGTACTGAACCGAGCACAAGTTGATTGGCCTCAAATCTTTCATAGTATCTGGCTTAGACACTTTAGGCAGTAGACATAGTTGCGTATGGTTCCACCCAGCCGGGAGTGAAGACGTTCGAAAGAAATTCTGAATTTCCTCAACAATATGATTACCAACAATATGCTAGTACTGCTGATAAAAGACCCCAGTGATCCCATCTTCTCCAGGTGCACTGCTACCTTTGATCGAAAACGCTGCTCTCTTTATCTCTTCTGGTGTGAACTCCTTAGTAAGCGTTTCGTTCATATCCGCAGTGACCTTGCTTTGAAAGCCCTCAAATAGAGACTCAAGGTCCGCCGGGTTAGAACTCATGAACAAATCACGAAAGTACCCAACAGCAATGTCGCCTTTAGCTCCTTCTGAGAAAAATTTTGTTCCCTGATCATCCTTGAGCAACAAGATATTGTTCCTGATCTTTCTTCCCTTCACGACATTGTGAAAATATGCTGTATTCATATCACCTTCTCTCAACCATTGTTCCCTACTCCTCTGTCTCCAGTATCTCTCTTCGTCTCGGTGAGCTTGAGCAAGCTGTACTCGTAGCCGACGCATAGAGCGAGCACTTGGTCTTGTCTTTGCAATCTCCTTCTCAAGCTTTTGGTTTAGCCGTTGAATACGGGTTTTAGAATTAAGCTCCGAAGATCTCTTCCACCTTGATAGCTCTTTTCTACAACCCGATAAGCGGTCCATGATAGACGAATTGTCACCAGTGCCTCCATCCCAACCTCGTCGAACTGCATCCTCAAAACCAGCCTTTCCCACCATTCTCTTATCGAAGTAGAAACGACCCTGACCACGATCGTGAGGTTCGAAGAGAAACTTCAAAAGCAGAGGCCTATGGTCTGATGGCCACATCTCCATATAGTCTACGTTGGATCGAGGAAACAACTGAAACCATTCATCGTTTCCAAAGCTACGGTCCAGTCTGCATTGAACCCAAACATTATCTCGCCAGCCAACCCAAGAGAGAGTATTACTCGTTGACCTCACTTCCTTGATCTTGCAATTTTCAACCATATTCCTAAAATCCCAAAACGTAGAATCATTTCGAACTGCTCCTCCTAACTTCTCTGAGTTATCTAGTAACTCATTGAAATCACCAATCAGTGCCCACGCACGATCCCTTGTTAAGCCAATATTCACTAGCTTATCCCACACCAACTGCCTCCTGTCTCTAACTGGGTCTTCATAGACACAAGACAAGAAGAAAAACAATGATCCCATCTCCACACTCATATCAATGAGCCTTTTATCTGAAGATAAGATCTCTACCTTGTAACAATCTTTCCACAACACTGTTAAGCCTCCACTCAAACCTTCAGGCGCAACAGTAAACATTCTATCGTAACCAAGAGTTTTTTGTAAACCGATCATGTAACTATCTTTTTGTTTAGTCTCCATGAGAAACAAGAAATCCGGATAATGGTCTTTACGCATCTCCGTTAAACGACGAACTGTCTCGGTGTTTCCCGCCCCTCGACAGTTCCAGCTCAGTACGCTCATTGGAATAGCAGCGGCTTCAAACCGGAAGCCACCAAAAATTCTTGTTTCTTGGTCGATCTGTCTAACGATGAAGGCGTAGACGTGTCTGATTTCCTTTTGGTACCGTTCTCCTTGTAACTGTCCCCCTTCTGAGCTGAGTTACTGGTTGTACCGGCAACTCTCCCCTGCGTCTTTCGCTTCCAAGAAGGAGGGCGACGACGAGCTTTCTTACCACCCTTAATATTACCGGTAGTAGGATCCATAGAGGATGTCCCTACCTGAAAACCCGTAGTAATATCAGAGGGAGGTAATACAACAGGAAGAGAAACCGAAGATGACTCCGCTTCACCTTCACTTTCTAGGGAAACCAAAGGCGCAGACGACATGCTCTGCAACTTCTTTGTCGCAGCCCATTGAAGACGCGACCTGATATCCGGGTAGCTGAACACATGTCCTTTTCCTTTGTCAAGGTCATGGGAGATCTTTGTAAGTATAACCGGTGGAGTCTTAGCAGAATCATCAATAGCGTGACGGACACGTTGGATCCTCGCATTACGCTCTGTCTCATCAGCGTGAGAGACATACACCATTGCACTACGCCTATCCTGGTCCGACAGTTCAGGGAACATGATTGTGAAGCCGGGAGGTCCCACCTCTGGAGTAACAGAAGACACACCTGTAGTCTTAACAATTTGCAGGGATGTTTGAGGTCCTTCCTGAACAGTAGGCAACATATTGGATGCTCGATAATCCTTTCTCAACAACGGACATCGGATCTTCTCATGTGTAAGCCTCAGACAATGAAAACACCTCTTATGAATTTTCTCGTACTCAAACTCAATCAAAACAGAGCCCTCACCCTTAGGCATGTTGAGCCTACGAGACGCCTTAACCGGATTGTCAGTATTGAAAGTGATCAAAGCTCTTATGTAGTCCTTGGTGTGCGACACTTTCGGATCATAAGCTATCTCTTCCACCTTTCCTACTTCGGATGCCAGTTTAAACATAGTATCAGTCGTGAAAAAGACTGCCGGAATATTGCGGATGCAGATCCAGAGCTCCATAGAGTATAGGAAATTTTCCGGCAGGCTGTCAGTCCAACGTTCGAGAGCCATTGCCCAATGGTTATATGACCAAGGCCGATCCTTAAGTACCGTCTCGAGGTCTTCCTCTCTCTGGAAAATGAACTGGAAGCGGTCCTTAGAAAGAGCAATCCCACGAACTCTATCATATACACGCCATGCAGTAGGCATGTATTCAATCATCCTGGCCATAGATTGACAATCAGGATTAAGCAGACGACCCAGGATACTCAGAGAGTTCTGGTCATAGACTCTGAACCGAGGACTGTCTGGGAGAGTAAGTGGTTCTTCTTCATCGAGTTTCATAGCCCTTAGCCTCTTGTGAAGCAGATCCGCCATTTCAGAAGCGGTGAGGCAAACTGCAGACGGCAGAGCAGAGAGAAGAGGCTGAGGATCTTGGACGGTGGTGGTAGGGAGATTTGACAAAACCGATCCTTTGATCACGTAAAAGACAACCAATTTACTCGAGTAAATCATGGTGATTGAGTCACGTATGGAAAATAAGCACCAAAAAGGAAACAAAAAAAATTTGACAGGGAAACTTGAGTACCAAGAAAGGCAAGTCAAAGGTGTATATGACAATATAGAAATCAATGTGGTAGGGAACAAGGAAAGTTTCAAGAGAGGAGCCAAGGTCGACCGTAGCAATAAATGCCGGTGGGAGAATCCACTCAAGGCGAGGGAAGATTTTTAAAAAAGGAAATTGGAGATTTCCGGTGGAGAGCCAAAAAAGGGGGAGATATACTACTTCTTTGTTTGATCCAAAAGTGGTATTAGAACCATAAATTTCGCAACCAAGTGACCAGTGTTTTCTTCTACGAAACAGAGACGTGGTTACTCTGAAACATTAAAAGGCTTATTTGAGCAACATTGATTCAAATGCAAAGTTATACACTATAAAAAGGGTACTAAATCCATATTTTCACCAATGACTTATAAACGTTTGAAAAATCTTTTGGGCGTCCATAAAAGAAGCACATACCTGGAAAAAAAAGCAACATTGGCCTATATACTTCAAGCTGTCACATACGTATAAAGGCTAACACATAAATATCTTAAGATTTTGGATGCTTATTCAAGCGCACTTCTGGTGGAAATGAAATTAATCTTGATTTCTCATATGTTTCTCCTACTTGTGAATTTCAGAAACTAATTACAAGCAAGTTTGAAAAGTACATACCTGTCACAAAATTCTGCTACACTTGAAATCTCCTCAAAATCTCTATAACAGTTTGGTTTTGAACACCTTCTGAAGCACTTACCTGAAAAACAAAAACCATAATTAATTAGTCTTTACTTCGCCATATATATGTATACAATATATTTTTGATTTGTAGTCCTTGAAACTTTTGGTCATATTAGCCATCCAACGAATCATTATACGCTTTGTCATAAGACCGTAAGCCATGGTGACAAAGACTACAATTCTAAAACCGATTCATAGTCTTTTTGGTAATTTCTTTTTTCCTTGTCATTGTTTCAGACATTGGTCACTCTTTCCACCCACCAAAACATATACCGAATCATCTTAAGATTCCTTAAACCCTTTGGTGCTATTTTTTTTTTCTATCCATCACAAATTATTTCAGCCATAAATCGTTTGTCCATCTTCAGTTCATAGTTTTTGGTTAAAGACTTTCTTAAGTCCTAGTTATCTTATTGGTCCTTCAATACTTTTAACCCTTGTGATTATCGCAAATACATAGTTCTGAGTTCAGAATCTTTGTTTTAACACATCTTTAAGCCATTGCCTGTGTTTTTTTTCCATCAAACAAGTGCTTGGGGTTTTTTCTATAAATCTCCTTAAATTAACGACATATTGGTCGTCTTTTCCCATCCTACAAGTCCAATTTTTGTCGTTAATTTAGAATCTCTTTTAGATCATAATCTTTATTATAATATTTGCGTTATGATTCTGTAAGCCATTGGTAGTCTCTGTTTAAGACTGATTTCAAAGTATGAGTTGGCCACTCTTCCATTGTGTTTGTCTTAAGAGTTGGTCATTATTTCCATCTAGCTTATAGTCTTTGTATACTTTTAAACCTTGTGGTTGTCAAGCAGAAACAGTTCTTTTAGTCTGTGTGTTGAAAATTTCTATTAAAAGCCATGTTGCAGAGTAAAAAATAGGTTTTCCATCCATAGTCTCAGTCATGAGAGATTTATTTCTATTTTAGCCGTGAGTTGTTTTTCCATCTATGTTATTTGTCTCGAGACATTTTTAAGTCGTTGCTCATTTTACCAAAACCGACCCAGTCTTTTTAAAATGATTTTAATACTGTCAAGAATCTTTGCCTTGTGACTTTTTAAAGCAGTTGATCTTTCATCAGTACAACAAGTTCTCAGTTTTTTTCTACCATCCAACAAGTTTATAGTATATACTTTCTCAACAGAGTATGTTTATTGCAGATCTCTTAGGTTGAGTCTCTTATCGTAATATAAGATACGGTCTCTTAGTTGTTAACTAAAAAAACTAAGAGACGTCTCTTATATCTCTTATTTAAAAGACGTCAGCTAAGAGACCGTATCTTATATTACGCTAAGAGACGTAAGATAATCATGCTCTAAGCCATGTCGAAAATAAGAATCTTTTTCAAGAATATCTAAGCAGTTGGTCTTTTTTTTCTTTACAGCAAATCGTTAGTTGTTTTTACCATCCAACAAGTCTAAACCGAGCTGTGGGACATTTCTAAGCCGTAGGTTATCTTTGTCAAGAGATATTCCAAAGTCATGACAGCTTTTTGTTTGAGCTCTGTCTCTGTCTACTCTAAGGCCTAGTGGGTTATTAAACAGAAACAGGTCTTTAAGCATTTTGGGTGATTCTTGTCTTAAGACTTTTTCAGACTGTTTTTTTTTTTTTAATCCAACAAACATTATCTCAGCCATTAGTTGGTTTACATGGCCAGTCAATTGTTTCGTAATTATTAAGCCCGAAGTATTTAAGTTGTAATTTTAAATTACATATATATATTTCTGATAAAAGAAAATTACATATATATTATTTGGACTTTTTCTCCATTTGGAGACCTATAAAAACGGGGGCCTGAAACAAATGTCTCAATGGGCTTGGCCCTGGTCTCTGTTTGCGACTGATTTCGGAGTATGAGTTGGTCATTACTTCCATCCAACTTAATAGTCTTTTTATACTTTAAAGCCTTGTGAATATCAAGCAGAATTTCTTTTAAACCTTATGGTTCATAGTCTGTGTTGAGGACTTTCTATTTGAAGTCGTATGGCAGAGTAAAGAATCAGTTCTCCATCCATAGTCTCGTCTTAGTCATGAGTGATTTATTTCATTTGAGCCGTGAGTTGTTTTTCCTTCTACAGTCTCTGTCTTGAGAAATTTTAAAGCTGTTGGCTATTACCAAACCAAGACATAGTCTTTTTCAGAAGACTCCTAAAGCTGGTTACATAAGAACCTGTTGTCGATTCATATTGTCAAGAAGCTTTGCCTTGTGATTTTTTTAAAGCCGTTGGTCTTTTATCAATACAGAAAATTTTTAGTTGTTTTCTACCATCCAACAAGTCTATGGCATTGACTTTTTCAAGAGACTTCTAAGCCGTGTGGTTAAATAAGAATCTGTGTTTGATTCATAATCTTTGTCAGGAACTTTCAGGCAGTTTATTTCTTTAGATGTCAGTTAGTTTTTTTAACAATCCAACAACTCTAAATTGTTGACAAGCTGTGGGACATTTCTAAGCCGTGAGTTGTCTTTGTTTAGAGAGTTTCCAGAGCTGTCATCAGTCTTTCTCTACTTTTAAGCCTTTTGTCGGTTATCAAACATAAAATAGGTCTTTAAGCCTTTTGGTTCATGTAGTCTGTCTTATGACTCTTTTAAAGATGTTTGTCATTCTCTCAGCCATTAGTCGATTTTGTTCATCTAATGACCTTTTTTTTCTAAGCAGCTGGTCAATGTTTCCACTTTCCATCAAACACATCTAAAACCGGTGGGACCCATATTGTCTTTCTCTAGAGTAAAAAATCTCTTTTCGATTCAGAATCCTTGTTTAGAATCTTTGTTTAAAGACTCGTTAGCCCGTTGGCAGCCTTTGTCAAAAGACTTTCCAAAGCCCTTAGTTGTTTTTGTATCAGCTCTGTCTTTGTTATTCTTTCTATCCACCAAATATACAAACCAACTCATAGTATTTGTCTTGAGAGCTTTTTCAGACTTTGTCTCAACTCGCTGGTCGTTTTTTTCTTTTCAATCCAACAAATCCCATCCAACTCTTGTCTTTGTATACTTTTCAAGCCTTGTATTTTATCAAGCAGACACAGTTTTTTTTATGCGTTGTGGTTCAGTCTCTGTTTCAAGACTCCATCAAGTTGTTGGTCGTTTTTTTATATTTTCCATCGAACAAGTGTTCTTTTTCCATCTACGGACTTTTTTTGTCTGAGCAGCTGATCATTTTTTCCATCCAGCATATATAAAAACCGACCCCCTTTGTCTTTGGCAAGAGACTTCTTAAAGCAGTTTGAACTCTTTTATTCCACCAAGGACCCTTTTCTAAGCAACCCCATATTGTCTTTGTGTAAAAGACTTTTGTTTCAGACTTTTGTCATAAGCTTATTTCAGCTATTGGTCGTTTTTCTTTCCATCCAAAAAATCGTAAACCAACCCCTTCCAACTCATAATCTTTGTCTATATTAAGCCTTGGTTCAGATCAGAGTCTTTGTCTTAAAACATCTTTAAGCTGTTGGTCATTTGTCAAATCCAACAAGTCTTATTTAAGCCATTAGGCGTTTTTCAATCTAAGGACTTTTTCTAAAGCGTGGGTCATTTCTTTTTTCTCATCCCCATAGAGTCTTTGTCTTTAGACTTTGTCAACAAATAGATTCTTATATTCCATATCGCCATAACATCCTTCTTTAATAATGCATTACCAACCAAAAGATTCCTTAAGGGACAATGTACCCAGATAAAAATCGGACACAACGCTATTAGATTAGTGCTTGCCTATGATATTTTTGGATTTCAAATTGCTATGACATCGATTAGAATTCCATCCTCAAAAAGACAGAAATTTTAAAAACAAAAACAAACTTGCATTTTAGTTTCATAGACAGAGACATTACCTTAGTGACGATGGTTTCATGCAGAGAAACGGACAGTGTATGTGATGTAGCAACGACGAGAGCAAAGATGAAACGAAAACGGGAAAAGAACACTAAAACCAAAGTCACAATTAGTAAATTGAAAGCCCGAAAACGAAATCGCGAAACACGAATCTTACAAAACCCTAATTAAGATATACAGAGACGTACCTCGACGACGAGAGAGAGAAAGCCAAACAATCACATCGGGTTTCAGGCGGGATCAACCTTCAAAATTATTGGAATATAATTCCTAGATAACTTAGGAATTATACTAATTAGTTTTAGATAAGGTTTATGTATGCTTTTCCTATTTTAGGTTGAACTTTATACTTTTCTATCGTGGTTTTGCTTATCTTGGTATATAAACCAAGCTTATTCATCAATAAAATTTAACTTACTTTGATCCCAAACTAGAATTTGTCATGGTATCAGAGCAAGAACAAATATAAACATCTAAAAAGTTCTTATTCATCCGACTTGATTTGCCATATTGCAGATCAAATCTGTTTTAAACGACTTCTTATTCACATATTGAAGAAGAAGATTTTTTTTTTCAAATCAACAATGGCGTTAGCTCAACAAAGCGACACCAAATACAAAACCATCTCACCGTACGACCTATCATCTAATGATAAACCAGGAGCTGTTATCTCACAACCACTCTTGAATGGTTTGAATTATGATGAATGGGCTATCAACTTTCGTATGGCCTTAAGCTCACGGAAGAAATTCGGATTCCTTGACGGCAGCATTCTCAAACCCGCAGCCAATTCATCTCGCCTCTAGGATTGGACAGCAAACAATCATCTCATTGTAGGATGGATAAAACAAACCATCGAACCAAAGATCAAGTCGTCTATCTCAACCCGGGAAAACGCAAAAGATCTGTGTGATATGATTAAGAAACGTTACTCTCTCAAAAGTGGGGCACGCCTTCAGCAACTACGTAACGCCTTATCAAACTGCAAACATAATGGTTCATCAATCGATGAATATTTCGGCCGATTAATAAAATTATGGGACGGGATCACCGATTGTATGAATTCAAAACTATGCAGTTGCGGTAAGTGCGAGTGCGACTTAAACACAGCAAGAGAACAAGAAGCAGAAACTCTACGAGTCCATGATTTCATGTCTGGGCTTGACAATGCCACTCATGGAGTAATACGCTCTCAAATCTGCGCCAAATCTCCTCTTCCCGATCTGGACAGCGTCTATCAAACTGTATCTCAGAATGAGATCATCCGTTCAAGCATGACGCAAGAAACTCAGGTTATGAGCTTCACAGCTCATAATCGAAATTCAACCAACTACTCAAAACCTAATACTACTCGACCAGGGAATAAAGATCCTCCGAGACAATGTACGGTATGTGGATGTACTGGTCATGAAGCTTCTGGCTGTTTCACGGTTATTGGTTACCCGGAATGGTGGGACGAACGTTCGAGGAACATAGGTCAAAATCGTC
>NC_027753.1:12553200-12557238 GCF_000695525.1 Brassica oleracea var. oleracea
ATATCCGAGACATCGCCAGCATACCAGTCTTATTGCCTGCCGGTTCCGACGCAATAGCGTCCAAACAAGGAACCGTCAAGCTAACTTCCACTTTACACATTCGGAATGTGTACTTTGTGGAAGGATTCCATACAAATCTTATTTCTTTTGGACAACTAGTTACAGATAATTTCCTAGTTGGACAAGTAACTGATAAGCTTATGATATTGCAGGACCGTGTCTCGAGGATGCTGATTGGAGCGGGTGAAAGAGAGGGAGAGGGATTGTACCGTTTTCGGGGGATTGATTCCTTGACATCGTTCCAGACCACTGTTTCAGAAGATCCAGTTTTATGGCACCGACGTCTTGGACATCCGTCTTCTCATATTACGGCTATGATTCCTGCATTAGAAAGTTCATCATTTAAACACGATGAACACATTATCAAGTCCTGTGATATTTGTTTTAGAGCTAAACAAACCCGTCAGAGTTTTTCAGATTGTATTCATAATGCAAAAGAGATTTTTGATTTAATCCATTGTGATCTCTGGGGACCATATCAGACTACTGCATTTTGTGGTTCTCGTTATTTTCTTACTATCATTGATGATCATTCTCGAGCAGATTGGTTGTACCTTATGCCGGACAAAACTATGGTGGCACAGCAACTTAAAGACTTTATGGCTTTAATTGAGAGACAGTTTTCAAAGAAGGTCAAGACACTACGTAGCGACAACGGGACGGAGTTCATGTGCCTGACATAATTCTTCAAAGAACAAGGGATCATTCATGAGACCTCTTGCGTGTATACACCTCAACAAAACGGACGTGCTGAGCGTAAGCATCGGCATATTCTTAACGTGGCACGAGCTCTTCGGTTCCAGGCAAATTTGCCGATTGATCTTTGGGGAGAATGCGTTCTAGCCTCTGCTCATCTGATTAATCGCACGCCATCTTCTCTGCTCAAGAATAAGACACCGTTCGAGATTCTTCATGGCCAGCCACCATCCCTGTCTCATCTCCGTGTGATAGGGTGTTTAGCGTACGCTCATAACAAAAACACGAAGGGTGATAAATTCACATCAAGGAGTCGGAAGTGTATTCTTCTGGGATTTCCATTTGGCACAAAAGGATGGAAATTATTTGACTTAGAGCAGAAGGACGTGTTCGTCTCCAGAGACGTCACTTTCCAAGAAAATATATTCCCATATATGGATAATACACCAACATAAACATCAGACGCCTTACCTCCTATTACGCTGCCTCCATCAAATATGACAGAAGATCACAACGATTCACCAATTCCATCAGTTATTGACGAGGCCCCGGTATCATCGTCAACTCCTTCAGCAATTGATATTCCTCCAGAAACAGAACATGTCGATCCCGAGCCTGTGTTCACAGAAATTGCACCAGAACCTTCAGGACGAGGTCACAGACCACGTGTTCCATCAACACGATATCAAGACTACGTTATTAATACGGTTACTACAATCCCTACTCTCACTCCCTCTTTCCCGTCATCCATACCTCAGCTATCCTCAGGTTCGTTATTCCCCTTATCTGATTATCTATCGTATGATCGTATTTCATCAAAACATTGCAGTTATCTTATTGCCATGGCAACCAATATCGAACCAAAACACTTTCGAGAAGCGATGAAACATAAAGTATGGCGAGAATCAATGAAGTCTGAGATAGATGCTCTTGAAAGACAACATACATAGGATCTTGTCGAGCTACCACCTAACAAAAAGGCTCTTGGAACCAAGTGGGTGTATACAATTAAACTTCTCTCCGACGGCACAATCGGGCGGCACAAGTCTCGTTTGGTCGTCTTAGGAAACAATCAAAAAGAGGGTCTAGATTATACCGAAACTTTTTTTCCTGTCGCCAAGATGGTAACTGTCCATGTGTTCCTGGATATTGCAGCAAAGAAAAAGCATGAAATTCACCAGATGGACGTCCACAACGTATTTCTTCATGGCGATCTTCAAGAGGAAGTCTATATTAAAGTACCTTTCGGTTTTTCTAAACCTGACGATACAAGGGTATGTCGGTTACGTAAATCTCTCTACGGCTTAAAGCAAGCTCCTAGATGCTGGTTTGCTAAGCTTGTGGAGGCTCTTCTCGCATATGGCTTCTCACAGACGCATTCCGACTACTCATTGTTCGTTTATACAAAGGACGCCATCTCCCTTCGGATTCTGATTTACGTGGACGATCTCATTATCTCAGGGAACTCATCTTCATCAATCACTTCTTTCAAATCATACCTATAGACGTGCTTCCATATGAAGGATCTCGGGCCTCTAAAGTACTTTCTCGGTTTGGAAGTGGCTCGGAGTCCCGACGGTATTTATCTTTGTCAACGAAAATACACCTTGGAGATCATCACGGAGTGTGGTTTACTTGGGTGTAAACCGGCTGGTTCCCCTATGGATCAAAACCATCAGCTAGGACGTGCTACTGGGAACTTTCTTTCTGATCCTGAATGATTCCGTCGCCTCACCGGACGTCTCATTTATCTTCTAGCTACTCGGCCTGATCTTGCTTATTCAGTCCATATTCTTTCACAGTTAATGCAACAACCACGTGAGGAACATTGGTTGCTGCCTTAAAGACTGTTCGTTATTTGAAAGGCCCAGTCGGACAAGGTGTTCTTTTCAGGGCTGAACCCACGTTTTCTGTTACCGGCTGGTGCGATGCGGATTGGGGAGCATGCCCTACAACTCGTCGCTCGCTTTCTGGCTGGATCATTCAGTTTGGGACTTCTCCTATAACTTAGAAAACAAAGAAACAAGATGCAGTCTCACTCTCCTCTACCGAAGCCGAGTTCCATGCGATGAAAGCAATTACACAGGAACTTATCTGGATTAAAGATCTTCTCAACGAACTTGGGATCGCTCATCCTGCTCCAATGTTGATCTGCTGTGATAATAAATCTGCCTTACACATAGGTGCTAATCCAGTTCTACACGAGAAGACAAAACATATGGGTATTATATGCAAGTTTGTTCGAGAACAGATCACTAAAGGTGTCGTCAAAACAACTTATGTTTCAACTCATGATCAGCTCGCAGACATTTTCACTAAAGCTTTGGGACGTAGAGAGTTTGATGCATTTCTTCTCAAGTTAGGCATCAATAATATTCATGCTCTAACTTGAGGGAGGGGGGTGGGGTATTGGAGTATAATTCCTAGATAACTTAGGAATTATACTAATTAGTTTTAGATAAGGTTTATCTATGCTTTTCCTATTTTAGGTTGAACTTTATATTTTCCTATTGTGGCTTTGCTTACCTTGGTATATAAACCAAGCTTATTCGTCAATAAAACTTAACTTACTTTGATCTCAAACTAGAATTTGCCAAAAATAAAATAAAAAATCAAGATCTCTTCAAGAAGAAAAGATTGAACAATTCAGGAAAAAAAATGGAAACCAGGAATCAAAACAATGATCAAATAGTACTCTAAGCTTTAAATTCCTCAAACGTGAGAACAGATAGCAACAACAATTTCATCCGACATGCGTATTTTTGATTTTCCAATGGATTTCACGAAACACTTACTAATCTAGATTGCAATCAGATTTTACGATTTTGTAAATCTTCGAAGATTCGATCGAGAGAATTCTTCCCAAAAAAGATATTTAAAAATGCGTTTTCTAACGGTTATATTTTAAAAAATGAATCAATTGATTTTGAATCGAACCGGTCCTGCATTTTTCACCATAAACTGGTTCGATTTATTTCCAATTGAATTGGTTCTGTGTTTACGAACTGTTCTATTTTCCCACGTAAACCAAACCAGTGTTGTGATTTATTAAATTAAGAAAGACAAAAATATTAATGGTAGTGTTTTTAATTAATTCAGGAGTTGATTACATTAAGAGACACTTTTTGACTTTCTATTACACCTAGAGACACTTCTTACATGTGACACAATTTGTTGTGGGCCAGCAACAGATTGTTGACAATTTTGCCCTTAATGGAAAGGACAGTTGTGGATAGGTGATTTGTGGACGAGTGATGTGTGGTTGGGTGATTTGTGGACGGG
>NC_027753.1:12557338-12576449 GCF_000695525.1 Brassica oleracea var. oleracea
TCAGATAATATTCTGATTGCTCAGGAGATGTTTCATGGGTTGAGAACAAACAATTCATGCAAGGAGAATTTCGTGGCTATAAAGACGGATATGAGCAAGGCTTATGATCGGGTTGAATGGCCTTTTATTGAGGCGATGTTACTAAAATTGGGCTTTGCACAGCGTTGGGTATCTAGAATTATGGCTTGCGTCTCTTCAGTCCAATATAAGGTTCTGATTAATGGCCAGCCAAAAGGACACATTGTCCCAAACAGAGGAATACGGCAAGGAGATCCGTTATCACCTTATTTATTCATCTTGTGTATTGAGGCACTAATTTCAAATATTAGAAAGAAGGAAGAAGAAAAGCTACTAACAGGCTTAAAAATTGCACGTGGTAGTCCGGCAATTTCACACTTACTGTTTGCAGACGATAGTTTTTTTTTCTGCAAAGCCAATAGGCAAGAATGTGGGGTTAAATTACAGATTTTGAAAGATTATGAGAGAGCGTCGGGGCAGCAAATAAATTTTGCGAAATCGTCACTTCAGTTCAGACATAAGGTTCCCGATCCGGCACGGTTGGAGATCCAACAGGTTTTGGGTATCACCACAATAGGAGGTATGGGAACTTACCTAGGGATCACTGAAAGTCTGGGAGGATCAAAGACTCGAATTTTTGGTTTTCTTCATGAAAGAGTAAATAATAAAATTAATAATTGGACAATTAGGTTTATTACAAAGGGGGGAAAGGAAGTTTTAATAAATCAGTGGCATCACCTATGCCAACTCATATGATGTCTTGTTTCCGTCTACCCAAAACGGTTACCAAGAAACTAACGAGTGTGGTTTCTCATTTTTGGTGGAGTGGCAGGGGAAATAAAAAAGGGATGCACTGGTTTTCGTGGGACAAAATGTGCATAGATAAGAAGGAAGGTGGCATTGGCTTTAGAGATGTTTAGAACTTCAATACAGCTTTATTAGCAAAACAATTATGGAGGCTAATTGACAAACTTGAGTCTCTCTTCGCAAAGGTTTTTAAAGGGCGGTATTATAGGAAATCAGATCCAATGGATGCTATAGTTCATATTCTCCCTCTTATGGGTTGAGAAGTATTACTTCAACTAGATCTCTGGTTAAAAAATGGCTAATCAAAAGAGTGAGAACAGGTTCAAGCATTTCAGTATGGAATGATCCCTGGATCCCCGCTCAACGCCGAGGTCAGCAATTCAAAAACTTCAAAATCAATATTTGAATCCATTACTTAAAGTGGAGGATTTAATTAATCCAGTAGAACTCTCTTGGAATATAGATTTACTCAATGCATATGTTCACAAGGATGATGTGAGTATTATACGGAGTTTAGCTATTAGCCCAAATCTAAAACCGGACTCATATGGATGGTTGTTTACGGATCATGGCAGATATACTGTTAAATCGGGATACCGTACGGAAAAAACTATATCATGATTTAGGATCTCAACACAGTGATATGGGCCTCACTGTTAAACCTTTGTTAGCTTACTTGTGGAAACTTCACTGCTCGCCAAAATTACAACATTTTGTGTGGCAAATAATCTCTGGTAGTCTACCAGTTACAAAGAACCTTCATTCCCGGGGGATCAAGTGTGATTTGCAATGTCATACTCATATATGTGGTGTAGAAGAAGAATTGATTAATCATGTGCTTTTTGAATGTCCCATTGCGCGCCAAACATGGGCCTTATCTAATATTCCTTCACGTCCAGGAGTTTTCCCTACCCAATCTCTTTTTACCAATATGGATTATTTATTTTGGCGGTTACCAAAGGAACCAGATTTAAGTTATTTCCCGTGGATATTGTGGTATATTTGGAAAAACCGCAATGCTAAGATTTTTAATAATAAAATTGGAAGTCCTCCTCAATTTCTTCCGACTGCGGAGATAGAAGGCACCTTATGGGCTGAGGCCCAGACTAAAGAGGGTATAAACAGGGGGTCTTCATTTGGTGGGAGTCCTATTTTACAAGGGGTAAACCGATGTTATATTGATAGTGCATGGAAGGAACAAGATCCCTTTACAGGGCAATGATGGTTTTACAGAGACAAAAGATCCACTGATACTATGATGGGTGCAATGTCTATTCGCAGGAGCCTATCACCTTTACATGCAGAATTTGAAGCTTTGATATAGGCGATGAAGTGCATGAAGACCCTACATATCTCAGAGGTGGTGTTTGCAACAGACTGCTCACAGTTGGTGAAGATGGTGTCTACTACAACAGAATGGCCAGCGTTCACTACTCACATGGAGGAGTTTCTACGATGTAAGGAATACTTCCCCACTTTCACTATTCAGCATATTCCAAGGGCACAAAACACAATGGCGGATAAGCTAGCACGAGGTGCTAGGACTCAGCATTCTGCTATGGTATATGTTGACTCCGTTCCTCCGAGATGGTTATCGGCTCAGGAATCTACTTAGTTTAGTTTTGCTTCTTTGTTGAAAAAAAAAAACATGGATCTTAAAAGATAGAAAATTTTATATATAGTTTATTATGACAATTATTTTTGTTTAATATATTTTAGAACTTGAGATAAAAGTAAATAAATATATAAAGTAGAATAAGAAAAATAATAAAATGAAATAAGAAGAGGAGAGAGATTCTCTTTAGTTTATGGTCATAAGAGTCTTTTTGACAAAAAAAAATGTGTCTCAAGTGATAAGCGTCTTGTAGTGTAATTTGAATGTGAGAAAATGCCTCTAGATGTAAAAAAAATATTAGTTGATCTCTATACTATAATTTAAGAAGTGAACTTGTTAATTTGTCGTGTTCCCCATAATTTTAGATTTAATCAAATTTTATGCTCAATTATTAATTTTAATAAATAATTTTATGATTTAACTGATAATTTTATAGTTATCTTGAGAATAATTAAATAATTCTAACGATAATATCATAGTTAATTTTATATTAAATTTCTTTTAATAATATTTATATTATACTTGGTTTAGTAATATTAAACCGGCTTTATTTTAAGATATAATTAATAATCTATCTTTTAAAATATTTTTAGGAGAATCAAAATTACCTAATTGACAAAGACTTCAAAAATAACTGTAATATTATTTGCGAAATGATTATTTCGCTCTAACTTAAAAGTTAGAACTTTAATAAATAATTAAATTTGTTAATGTATAATTACCTGTAAATTTAAAATGAATTTCATTAATTTGATTATTATCATTATCTAAAGAGATTTTACATTATGTTATCCAAAAAAAACTTAGTTAAGAAACATGCTTATGTATTGACAAAAACTCCACTGACATTGATATTATTTATAATTATAAACAGTCACAATTCATAAATTTCAAAAAATAATAAATTATAAAAAATTAGATTTTAAAAGCCGTGAGAAAAAAACTATAAATTGAAAAAATACTTTTTCAGATAAAAAATTAATAATTAATTAAATTAAATATTTCCTAAACATAAAAATAATTTATCTAGTGGTTTTCGAATTGATATATATCTATTTACAAAATTTTGTAAAATTATTAAACTGAGATTTTCATTTAATTTTAATATATCAATGGATAATATATAAAATAAATTTAATTATAATTTAATTTTATTAAAGATAACAATGATATTAACAGTTTTAATTTTTAATGTGAGATTTCAAATGCAAAAAATCACTTTGCGTATAATAATTTTCTTAGATAAATAGATATCATGTCGCAACATTGTAGATCTTTAATTTTAAGATTTACGAAAAATATTTTTTATCGGGCCGTAGATTACCATTCAAAACTTATCTTAAACTTTAATATTTACGAAATATAGACTTTTTAGATAAATATTAAATAGCTTAAAAAATTGTATCCTACGGTCTATGATCACTTTACCAAGGTGATCCGCGTGGCATGTGATAACTTTCTGTTTGTATTATGAGAAGGAAGACTTCTTCCGGTGTAGTCAGGTTTACTGATTCCGTATATATTGCTGCGAAAGAGATATTTGCTTTTTGGGTATTGTTGTTATCTAAACTTCCTTGTCGTTTCAGCTTTCCTCTTTTTAAGCAACAAGTAATCTTCTACCCCCCCGCCTCTTTCTTACCTCATCGTTGGTCTTTGATCTGTTGATTCTTCTAGTTCTGTCTTGGAGTGTTAGTTCTTATCTGCTAGCAAGTACTGTTACTGTCGGAAACCTAATAATCTAAGTTGTTGTTTTTTTCTGATTACTTAAAGATCAGAACTTTACTAGGTCATTGACCCTTTAAGCGATCAATAATTATTTATTTGTATTTGTTCTGCAGAAAGTTATATGAGTTTGTTGAAGATGGGTGGAGATTTGATGGAAGATGATTGGGAATTTGCTTCATCGTCAAACCCTACTCGAACCCTAGTTCTTGTGGGCCGTACTGGAAACGGTAAGAGCGCAACAGGGAACAGTATACTTGGGAAGAAAGCCTTTAGGTCAAGAGTAAGTACTCTAGGAGTGACGACCACATGCGAGTCACATAGAGTTGAACAAGAAGATGGCCAGGTCATCAATGTCGTTGATACTCCTGGTAAACCTAATTGTTACTCGTTAAGTCAAATTGTGTTACAGTTTTGATCTGCTATGTGAGGCTTATTTGGTAGTCTTTTTGCAGGTCTGTTTGATGTGTCGATGGCGGCTGCTTTTATCTGTAAAGAAATTGTGAGATGCATGACTTTGGCTGAAGATGGGATCCATGCTGTTCTGTTGGTGTTCTCTGTGAGGGGACGTCTTTCTGAAGAGGAGAAGTCTGCTCTCTATCACTTGCAAACTCTGTTTGGTAGTAAGATCGCTGATTATATGATCATTGTGTTCACTGGTGGTGATGAGCTGGAAGAGAATGAAGAGACTTTGGAGGAGTATTTGGCTCAAGCTTGCCCTGAGTTTCTGAAAGTATGCGTCTTTTGTTTCTTACTTTCTTGCCTTCTTCATATAGGATTTTTTCAGCTTACTTATGTATATTTTGAACTGTTTGGTTTGTAGGAGATGCTTGAGCTATGTGACAATCGAATGGTACTGTTTGATAACAAGACCAAGGATAAGCGCAAGAAAGCTGCGCAAGTTCAGAAGCTTCTCTCACATGTTGATTCCATCTCTAGAAAGAACAATGGAAAACCGTTTACAGATGAATTGTTCCATGAACTTCAGGTGATACCGTTGTTGATTATAATAATGTATTCCTTTAATGTGTGTTTGAAGCAGAGAATGATTATTATTATTGTTATTGCTTTCTCAGGGAGAGGCTATGAAGCTACGTGACCAGAAGAAGGAGGTTGAATCGCTCAAGGGCTATTCAAAGGATGAGATATCTGAGTTCAAGAAGCAAATAGAGATATCGTATGATCGACAGCTTAGCCGCATCACAGAGATGGTAATTCTATTTATCAGTGTTTTAATACAACTTTAATCTCTTATCCCCATAACATATAGGTTGTTTAGAAGAGTTTCAACTTGCAAAATGTCCTGATGAATTCCTCTGGATGATTTCTTAACCATATGGTCCTGAGCTAAAAGCTATTTTTATTACATCTGTTTTGTTGTTGTCCAGGTGGAGACAAAGCTGAGAGAAACGGCAAAGAGGCTGGAGAAGCAGCTAGGTGAAGAACAAGCAGCAAGACTTGAAGCTGAGAAGAGGGCAAATGAGGCTCAGAAACGGTCGAGCGATGAGATCAAGAAGCTGAGAGAGAATCTGGAGAAAGCAGAGAAAGAAACAAAGGAACTCCAGAAAAAACTTGGAAAGTGCATCAATCTGTGATTGAGATATCTCTACTTCTTTGAAGTCTCTGACAAGGGCTTCACTTATATATGGTTTTATCATGAAACACTAGGTGTGTTGTAACTAAAGACGCATTTGCATGTGAACGAATTTGAGTTTTGAGTTTGGTTTTTATTTTCCTTGGTTCAAGCTTTAATCTTTTCTGGTTTTGACATGGCGAATGGTTAGCCTAAGATCATTCCAAACATCAAAAAACTGTTGTGGTATTTGGAACGAAGCTTGGGACACGGATAACGCTAGCGCTTAACTTGGAATCTTCATTGTACTTTGAAAAAAGCAGACAAATTATCTTGAAGAAGACACTTAAATAACACAACAAGAATGCTGGGGTGGTTCATTCAAAAGTGTTCAACGAACCCGACGAGCTTTGTCTTCCTGTCCCAACCCAAGAGACTTCTGTGCATTTGCAATGCCTTCAGGATCTGCACAAATAGAACAAGGTTCGTTGATCACTAGTTCTTGATATCACATGAAAAGAAAACATTTGACTAAGAGTCTCACCAAAGAACTGAGTGAAAATGCGGAAGAAGAAGCCCAAGTTGCGAGAGACATTGTAAGCCATGGCAGGAGGAAGAGGCTTCACCACAGTGTCTATAGAGAACACTCTTTGCAGGAACTGTAATTAAAGACTATAAGACTTCTTTACAAGCAACCAAACCTATATGGTATCTCAACATACTAAGTGACCTTAATTACAGCAAAGGAGACACCTGATAGTTTCGATTGAAGCTGTAGCGAAGCTGAGGATCGATCTCGAGGGAATCCTCTTCATCGGAGACACTGCCCTTATTGGCTCCACGGCTAGGGACGTGCATCTTCGACATACCGTCAGATTCCTTGGTGACCTTGAGCTTTGCGCCGCTGAACTTGTCCGAGTCATCGTCGTCGCCTCTCCACGGGGCTTTGGATAAGAGCTCTTTCTTCTTCGCCATTGCTGTCTTCGGCCAAATCCCTGACGTTTGTGAATTTCGCGAGTTATGTTGTTTGTTGGCGAGATAAGGGTTCGGAAGATATCGTTTGTTTGGTTGCGGAGCTGAGCTTATTTACCAATTGGGATATGAATTTTCCCGAACATTTAACAAACCTAACTCACCCCACACAAAAATAAACAACCTTAACTTTTATTTCACCCAATTTAATTTCTTACTTAAAAAATTGTCCATTCCAAATTTCTTTTTTTTTTTTGTTCAAGCAATTTTAAATACATGAAAAGCTACCACTAAATCAATTTAATTGTTGACTTTTTGTGTATCTAAAACGGTTTAATTAACATAAAATAAGTCTAAAATGGATAATTTTTTAAAACTGAATATTAAAATGACTTAAATAAAAGTTTATGTTTTTGCTTCGTTTTCAAAGATATGTGTTTTAGCAGGTATTTTTTATCGACCGAAAATCTAATTATTTTTGCTTAATTACTCCTTCAAAAACTTGTTATTTTTTTTTTCTCTTTTAGTTAGGGGTGTTCAATCCGGATATCGGTTCGATTTCGGTTCGGTTTTTTCGGTTTTTTGGTATTTCGGTTAGTAAAATATAACTACCATTCTAAATCCATATTTACTTCGGTTCGGTTCGGTTTATATACCGTCGGTTTTCGGTTTATTCGATTTTATACCAAAAAACATAATTCTTTATTTTGAGATCATATTATATGAATTTTAGAGTCTTGTTGTCAATACATTCATTTATTAAAAAATATTATAAGTTTAAATAAAAGAACAAAAATAATCATCTAATAAAATAATCAAATCTATAATTAAAATCAAAGCTCAAAATTTTGATAATAAAAATAAAAAACAAAAAATAAAACAGAAGCACGAAGCACAAAAAATAAGTTATTATATTCTTTCATATTTAGCGTTCATCAAAGTCTTGTTTCTTCTATTAAACACGAAACTCTATTCGTTTATAGATAAAAAAAATTGTGAAGAATTTCCACTAATTGTTATCATTAAATTTATAATCTTTATTTCAATTTAGTCAATGCTAAATTAAAGCAAAAAGATCAAAAGAAGACTAAGAAAATAAGAAGCATGTTTGCGATGAATTGTTATTTAATTATAGTTCAAGTGTTTTACAAATCAGGACTATTTTATTACTGTAAAAAAATATGGTAATAGTTATTAGCAAAAAAAATTAACTTATGATTTTCATACGTTGTTATAAAATATATACATATTTATATGTTTCTATTTTTTGATCGGTTTTATTCGGTTTATTTGGTTTTATCGGTTATATACCGAACCATATCCAAATCCTACGGTTTTTTAAAAATCATATCCATTCGGTTTGTATGGTATATACCAAATCCAAACCATATTATCTATTTCGGTTTGGTTCGGTTCGGTACGGTTCGGTTTTGCCATATTGAACGGCCCTATTTTTAGTTCACCTTTTTTGCTTAATGGATTAACAAAACAGTCATAATAATGACGAAGATGATTTAGATTTGTTGTCAAATCAACAACTAAATAGTTTAAGAAACCCATTAGTCAGGTACAATTTTAATCGGGGTCAAAAATTAGTCAACAACAAAAAAAAGTCTTTGTTGGGCATTGAAGCCTAGTTTTTAGAGGTCATTAAACAATTTTAAATTTTTACCAAAACTACTGCAGCGAAACTTCTATAAATTAATAATATTGAGACTACACCAAAACTATAAACTTTTTATTAATTTATAGAAATATTAATTTATCGATATACTAATTGAACAAAAAACTTAATTTGAGACTATAAAATTATATTATTTTATAGAAATTTTTATTATATATTAATTTATAGAGTATTAATTTAAAGATGCTATACTGTATAAGTTTCTTACTGTTTTAATACACATATAATAATATTTAGAGATTTAAGAGGTGTGACACCCCATTCTTGTTAATAGGTCCGCCTTTAAAACCGATTGCATATGCAGTATCTAATATCAAAGTTACCATTACAAAGCCAAAATCCAAAGTCACTCCAAAACTTAAATTTGAGATTTTCATTGATATGTGTGGAACAACCATATCGGCATCCGACAAGATGGACTTTTGTTGGCTTAACAATCTTGGTATATCATCACTGATCGTCTCATCTTGGTAACACACAAATCACTAATTAGATAACGATATATTTGGCTACATAAGAGAGTTTTATGTCTAAAACTTTGTTGATATCCCATGTAAATGCACCCGTACGCCTCAAAGTTAATGTTTTCCGGGTAAATATTTGTTATGCATAACGGATTGAAGATATAATTTTAAGAAGTAACTAAATAAAAATAATTAGATTTTTGGTATAAAAGAGAGAAAGATGGTCAAAACTTAGACTTTAAAAAAAGAAGAAAAAATAAAATTTTATTAAAGTCATTTAGTATCTAACTTTTAAAAATTGACCGATCTGTTTTAAATGCATAAAAATCAACCGTTCTAATTAGATGATAATATATTAGGCTACATTAAAAGAGGTTTATATTTTAAACTTTGTTGATGTCCCATGTAAAAGCACCCACACACCTCAAAGTTAATGTTTTCCGGGTAATATTTGTTATAAATAACGGATTCAAGATATAATTTTGAAAAATAACTAAGTAGAAATAATTACATTTTTGGTATAAAAGAGGAAAGATGGTAAAAACTTTAACTTTAAAAAAGAAGCAAAAATATACAATTTTATGCAAGTCATTTTAGTATCTAACTTTTAAAAATTGACCAATCTGTTTTAAATGCACAAAATTCAACCGTTCTAATTAGATGATAATATATTAGGCTACATTAAGAGAGTTTTATATTTAAAACTTTGTTGATGTCCCATGTAAAAGCACCTGCACACCTCAAAATTAGTGATTTTTGGGTAGTATTTGTCATAAATAACGGATTCAAGATATAATTTTGAGAAGTAACTAAATAAAAATAATTATTTTCTGGTTTGAAAGAGAGAAAGATGGTAAAACTTAGACTTTAAAAACGATGCAAAAACATAAGTCTGAAATCTTGTCTTTGTCTCTTCTCTCAATGTTCTCTTTCTTGTATCATTCATAGAGAAGAAGAGTAGAGATGAGAAATCTTTTCTTTCTAATCTTTAAATCAGATTAGCTTTTGGCTTATCCGATAAATCTTCCGATTAGTGGATTTGTGGTGTTTCTTCTTCTCATTCTGTTCTTAAACGTTCTCAATCCATTTGATCTAAAGGGTTGATTTTTCTTTTGTTAGAAAGCTCTACTTTTGATTCTGAGTTGGAATCAATCTTCGTATTTAGACGATTAGAAGATGTATCCACGATGGTCAAGATTTAAGAGTTAGAAAGTGCTTTCGAGATAAGGCGCAAAAATTAGAAAAATTGGAGCTGCCATATAGGCTAGCGTTCCAACAAAGTTATGTCTCGTTTTTTTAGTGAAGCTCTTCATCGGTAGTAACTCTAATGATTGGAGAGGAAGACCTTGTTTTTTATAATTAATAAAATCTATGATTAACATCGTTTTTTTGTTCATTAATCATAAACATTAACCGCAACATACAAGAATAACAGAAGCAGACGCTAAACATTACCACAAACTGCAACAATTAATTACACGAAGAATAAAGGATATGAAGGCCAAAACTCAAACAGGAAAAAAAAACTTAATCCCTAAAAGATAGTTGGGTGCTCAAGAACTCATCCAGGACCAGCAGCATTAGGCAGTCCATCACAAAGCGAAAAAGCAGTTTCCAGCGAATCGGTGGTGATGGAGGTTGTCGGTCCGGCAAGCTTTCCGGCTACACTTTCTCATCTCGATTCTCGATGTAACAAAGCCACAGAGGTGTGCACGGGTCATGTCACACATGTATTCATCTCTATCTATATACTTGGGCTTTGTTTATGCTGAATGAAATAATGTATGAACTTGGTTCTGCTTGTAATCTTACTTTAATGCAAAACTAAATTTTAACCCGCGCACCCGCGCGAGTATTTGTTTTTATTGTACATTAGATTTTGTTTACACATTATTTGTGTTATATATTCTAAATATTTATCATATTTCCAAATGTATATATGTTTTTTTTTTAGAAATGTGAAATATTCAATCAAACTACTAATTTGGCTTCCAAAGTCAGTATGATTAAGAAGAACGAAGTCGATGACAAAAAAATCTTTTGCCATGAACACAATACATGTGGGTTTTTTAAAAATATTTTAATAATATAGATATTATATCCGAAGAATCTATTCATGTTCCTTTATGAAGATTAGTTTTTATTTTATGAAGATTAGTTTTGTATATGGAGATATTCGAATCTTTAAAAACATCATAAACGTATTTGTTTCAAACCAATCTAAAGATGCAAACGATCATCACCCGTAACAGTGATACATAATACATCAAAGTAAAATACCAAAGCTGCAAAACATTATTACTAACTGCTGTATCAAGATGCTTGCATATGTGATAGACATGTGTTGTATTATGTCGAGGAAAGTTCCACACACACAAAGAGCATGTTCATCGATACATCAATACAATATTCTGTTAGTTTCAATCAGCTGATACAACAAATATAGTGAAATTATGCAATAAAAATTCCAAAATCAGCATTAAAATTATGTAATAGACTTTACCAAGAACCTTGACGAGAGTCTTATTGATGGTGGGACCTTCCACCCCTGCTTAAGGATCATCTTCTGCCTTTGGAGATGGATTGCCTTTGCCTTTGGCCATTTGATGCAGTGAGTAAGATCCTTCTTGGGAGGAATACAAAATGCTTAGGCCTTCTTTTTCAAATAGAGGGTTCGTTACGTTCTCCTGGAAATATAATACAACATAACATAAAATTAAGAAAAAAAAAATCCATAAACATGTGTATGTTAAAAAAACCTTAAAAACAAACTGAGATGATACTGTCTTCTTGGTAGCAGCTACCTTTACTCCTTTCTTTGGGGCTTAAAACCAAATCTTGGCCTAGAAAACTAATCTTCCTAATCCGCATCTTTCTAACAAAAACACACACACAAAAGTAGCAAATGAGGTTCTTACCTACAAATACAAAGCATATTTCCGATGACTTTTTTAATTGTCTAATTATTGTGAATTCAAGCTGTAATCACAGAACCATCAAGTAATCATTGCAACACTTTATTAATCAGAATCTTAAAACATATATAGATAATAAAAATCAGAATTCAAAGCTACATTCATGAATCTTTAGTGTGAAACTAAGAAACAGAGTATACATCACTCAGTTTCAGCTCTAATGTCTCACTATCAAAGGAAAGTTAATCCCTCTACAACCAATCGTTTTTGTGGCAAAGAGATAAGCTTTGGAAAGAAGCGCTTCGGAGGATGAAGCGGATGAATCGATTTCAGAGCTAGAATAGAGGTGATGAACGGGTTTTTTACCGGTCTGCGTCGGATCTGAGGTTTCAGGCGAGATTCATGATGCCGAAATTTTGCATCCTTTGACAATTCTATTTGATCTTCTCTTCTGCATCACCCATAGAGAGAGGCCTTTGGGTTTCCTTCAATTTATGGATTTGGGTTTGGTTTGGCCATCAAAGCTTCCTATGATGTTCTCATGACGAGCATGGTGATGACAATGATTCCCACTGGTATTCAGATTTCACAATCTCTCCCTTGTCTCTCAATATGCTCTGGATAAATTATTTTTTTATTTTATGATGAATTTTAGTAGATTTTGAAGCAATGTATGAGTTTTGATTATTCATAATTAAGCATGCATGTTATGTTTATATGATGATGATTTAATATATTGACTAATAGACGGTTCACTTTACTTCTGTTTTAATAAGAAGTTGACAAAAAAAATTAAATAGTCTGAAAAAATTGTATGGATAGTTTCTTACAAAATTAAATTTGTCTCTTTAAGATAGTTTAGATAATCTGAGTAAAAGAATCTAACCAAAGGGGGTGTATTCAACTTACTAGGGATTATTGGTTGTTCTATTTTAATGGATTTGAAAATTCAAACTAAATCTAGTGTTATTGGTTCTATGATTTTCACATCTGTATTAAAATCATGTGTTATTGGTTTAATGATTCATAAATTCTATATCAAATCAAATGTTATTCAATCGTACGGATTTACTAATATATTTGATTTAATAATTAATTTGAATGGATTTGTTTGAATTTTTTAGTTAAAAATACAAAGACTCAAATCCGAGGGAAAACCTCCGGATTTGCCTATTTTACTTGAATTTATAAATACTATATGAATTTCTAAATCAGTCAAAATATTTAAACCAATAACATCCCCTAAGAGTTTCAAGTGATTTGTATTCAAATGACAAATCCACTGTTATTCAAACGTGAATTTTAAAAAACACTTTAAAATCCAATGTTATTGAACTTGTCATTTCATAAAACACTCGAAAATCTAATGTTATTGACCAAAATTTAAGTTGGAGATTTTAGAGTATTTTAATTGTTTCTAGAGTGTTTGTGGGGAGTGTTTGTGGGGAGTTCCTTAGTTATAAAAATAAAAATTCAAATCTCACTGTTTTAGATGAGATTCTACAGTGTTTTAACAAAAATCACACCAAATTCTCTAATTCTCTTGCAATCATTTACAAATTCATGAAAAATTAAATTACCTCAAATTTCAGATTCAATACACCCCTGAGTTAAAAAAGAAAAAAAAAAGAACTCAAACAGAATTATCCTTTTTAGATAGTTTTCAGTTTTATTTTCCAAACAAAATTGAATCAAGGTTTATTTGAACAAATTTATTTTTTAACCAAACTATATTCTAAACTCTTTTACTCAGAACTACCCAAACAACAACAAATATAAACTGAATCAAACGGAATATTCTAATGTCTCTACTGTGTGACTAGTGATTAGTGAATATGCCTGACACTTTGTTACTAATATTTTTAAAAAGATTTTGACATTTTTAATCTAAAGGTCTTTCACTGATTAGGGCTGGTTAATTGGTCATTTTCCGTCGTTGGTGCTCGAATTCGTATACTTTGAAAGAATCTCTCATTAAAGGTGGCTAGCTAGTACTAGTTAAGCTATCAACACATGAAAATATGATACATATGCTAGGTTCCTAATTTTTTTTTGAAACTGTGTTTGTTGTTCAGCTTTCCTAATTTAAACCAAAAAGAAAACGCTAACCTACGTTACGTAAAATGGGCTCTCATTGTTCCATGATCCATATATATATATATACGGATTGACGTTAAGAAACTCATACTATACATAGCAAAACGAAAATGAACAAAGCTGTGGTTTGGTTAATAACCGTGCTGTATCTAATGTTCTTCGAAATATCAAACACAGCTTTTGCCCTGAATCCAAACGGTATCTCCAAAGACAAGTAAGTTTCCAACTCAATCATTATAGTAATATGTAAATTCTTTTGCTTTCAAGTTTCAAAATTAATGAGTTGATTGTGGTTGTTTTGATTGTCGGGACATGTATAGGAGAAGGGGTTCAGAAGCTGATGAAAGGGAGAAAGATTGGCGTAGGAGGCAGTGAGTCAAAGCGGGGGAAAGGAAACGATGATCCACCATAGTCAGTAGACACATATTGGTTCAACATGTGGCTTATGATAGATTCAACTATGTTACCTTTCCTTATTTTCTATTTCTCTATATGGAATTGTGATTTGGATTTGGAGTGGTGTGTTTGACTCGTATTGGTCTCACGAAGGTTTTGTTCCGTAAAAACACGAGACAGTCGCAGTGATGCATTAATCAACTGGAAAAGATTACTATACAAATTATACTATAAGAAACAAATTTAGAACACAATGATATACCGCACTCGCATCATTGAACGACTCCATCACGTCCGAATCTGCCACATATGAGTTTAAGTAGTTGACATCCATCAAACACTAGCGGAGGATACACCAATGCCCATGAGTCAATCATTGTAAGAAAACCATCAAACTACTCAATCTTCCCCTTGAATGAATCTCATCGTTGTTACGCTTTTCCAACACAATTTTCACACTTAAGTCCTCTTTTTTTTCATAAACACTACTGAAAAGCACAAATTAATTGTTTACGATCAATTCTGGATCATTTTTATCCATTAAAAACTCATTTGTTCAAGATCGGTGCTGATATTTAGAGGGTTATACAGATTTTAATATGAATCTAAATAATTTATTTTGTGTTATTAATAAATTAGCATGCCGAGGATCGACCTTGCATTTGTTAGTTTGCTATATTATGCAAATGCACGCCATGTTTGCGATGTTTTTTTGTTTGACATTTAAAGAGAGGTTATTCAACTCTTCAGCGTGTTTTTTTGTTTGACAAATAAGTTTTTCTGTTCTCATGATCGTTTAGATCATTGACTTTTTCTCCACGCAAACTAAAGTAACATAATATACTTATATACCTAATGTTAGACCTGCTAAGAAAAAGATTTGGTAAACAAGATATTAAAAATGAAATGATCCTCTATTAAAAAAATACATTGGTTACTATCTTACGAAAGATAAGATTCAAAATGTATAATCTATCTATACTATTATTTGCGAAATAATTTTTCGCATTCTAACTCTCACGTAAAAAGTTAGAGTGGTTAATATCGTTTATGAATAAGACATATAAATTAACCACAAAATAAAAATGAATTTTAATTTTTTGATTAGATAAGTTATTAAAATTAATAAAAATAAGAATTATCCAAAATCTAAAATTACATTTTAAAATTAAAATATAAGTCTCATATATATATTGTGTTGTTATCTGAAAAATACATTTTAATCAAAGTTAATTTTCTTTAAAAAAAAACAGAAAATAATTAAATATTAATCAAGTAACATAATAATATTAATAATGAGTATAGTGTACACAATGTTTTAAAAAAATTATACGTAAGACCTTTTAAATGAAAATATACATAATAATTGGTTAAAAAAGAAAACATAAATAATAATTTATCATTATAGCATTTTAGTTAATAATGAATATATTAATAAGTAATTATAAAATGTTTATAGGACGAAACACCTAGTTGTTTGAATAAAAACAATATCTAAGAAGCACGATCATAAATAACATTACCTAGTTGTTGTATAACTAATCTTTTGAGCTTAGTAAAATCTTTACAAGTAATCATAATTTTGTTTTATTTATAGATGCTTACTCGGGTCTCTACGTAATTCTCGTAGGTGTGTCGATAATCCCTCTCCAGCTTTTTCAGTCGCTTCTCGGCTTCGAAAACTGACATATGCATAATTGGGTCTGCCCAGGGTGACACCTTGTCGTGGTCAGTGCCGGTTCAGACCAATTTTGCGCCTAAAGCGCACCCATATAATTATGCCCCTTTTATAACTAATTTTTAATACATATTATTAAAACCTTAATTAGTATCCAAAAAATAAAATATAAGACATAAGAAATCTTGCAAAATCATTGATCAATTTTGAATAACCATATAGCTGTCAGCTTGTATTCGTATTCCATTAACAATCCATTTGATTGATTACTGATTCTTAGTTCTATTTTAGCATTTTTATAAATAAAAAAACATAAATTGTATATTATAGAAATACATATGATAAAATCACCTTAATATTAACACCAATGTCATTTGAGAAATGTCTCACAGAATATCAGAGCATATAATTTACGATACATTGTTTTCCTGTAAATTTTTATAATTTCTTACAAAATTTCTAAAATCTAAAAACAAAGGAATAGAGAAAAAGTGGTACATTGGAGAGTGGGAGAACCCAGAAAAAAAATATCTCTTTTAAGAAAATTAGGATTTAACTAGTGAAAATATTGGCAAAGTGGGTCACTTTCGAGTTTATAATTCGGGCTTTGGGCCGCGCGGAGTTTTAATTCGGCAAATGGGTCGCGTGTATTTGTGACCCTATGCGACTTGAAAGCAAAAGACGAAACGATCCTTACTCCAGCTGCGGAATATCGGAAATGCCACTCCTCTCTCGCACGTGAGAATTTCGGCGACTTTCCCGGTTCCCGAAAAAACCGGGTCATTAACTTCGTCGTCTTACCTGCACTGGGCGGTAAACGACCTTCTGGTAAATTCATTTACTGTGAAAGTCTGAGAGGACTATTCGTCTTTCGACCTAGATCCACCAGTGTTCCCTAGCCTGTCGCAGCCGTTGGAGAATCTTCCCCGGCGATAATTAGACCCCAGACGACGCCTCAGTGATGAAGAAGTCCAAGCTAAGTCAGACAACCGTTCGTCGTCGGACCAGATCCTCTGGCGAGGAGTTGCGAAACAGCAACGCTATCCGGGTATGTGTTTCGTCCACCTCCGTTCATGTGGATTCCGTCTTTGCATGTCATCGGACAGATTCTTTAGTAATGATTAGTCGACACCGTTTTGTGTTCGAAGCCATTTATTTGAGTTATCGATTTTTCTTCTATTTGTAGATTCTGGATTTGAGGACGGCCCCGGTGATGGTGATTCCTCAGGGGGACAATTCTCTGATGGGGTGCCCTCATCTGTGTTGCCCCGGAGACTGTTCGCATATGGTGCGTACCCGACAAAGTTGCGAGTAAACATCTACTCAAAATCACACGTCATCGGTCCTGTTGCTGCTGCTCTAAAGGGAACAGATGCGATGGACACTTTGATGGCTTCTCAGTTTCGGGGGCTGTTTCAGCTTCCCGTTGTACGCTGCCAGAACTCTACGAAGCTCATCGGCTGCCTCCTCAGCTGACAGCTTGTTACGGCTCGCAGACACGAGTTTTGGTTCACCTTCGGGCCCGATCCACTACGTTTCTCGCTGGATGAATTCCGAGACGTTACAGGTTTGAACTGCGGAGCTTTCGATGTTCAGGATTCTTGAACTACGGAGCTTTCGATGTTCAGGATTCGGAAGCATCTGAATCTGTTCCTCCGACGATGTGGAACAAGCTCTTTGATACGGCTGTCGGTAAGTTAACAGTCCTGAGTGTACTGCGCATGTTGGGAAATGAATATCTAGCTGTGGAGAAACGGCTTCCTTTGGCTCTGATCGCGTTGGTTGATGGTGTTCGCTGCCCCAGTAACAAAGATCTTAAACTAACGCCCAGGTACGTTGAGATTCTATCTGACATTGAGAGCTTTTTAGCGTATCCGTGGGGTCGAGAGTCATTCTTGACGACCGTGCCACATTTCCTGCCTCCCCTTGTTGTCGCACCAGGTGAGAACCCACTGCAAGTGATTCGTTATCGGCTATCGCAAAAGATAACAATTTGCTATGGGTTTCCACTTGCTCTGCAGTTGTTCGTATTTGATGCTGTGCCTCTGCTATTGGAGAAAATTCCTGACGCAGGGAACACCGCCACTTTCATTGATTCCCCCGGAGCTTGCTCTTCGCCGTCCACTATTCTCACAGTCAACGAAATAGTTGCTGTCGAGGAAGACCCAGACGTAAGTTTGTTTTCCCTTTGTTTTAAATACAGCGGATGCAAAAATACAGTGAAGTTAAACGGTTACGGCTTTTGTGGTTAACGTATCTTCCATTGCTTTTTGCATGGCTGCAGCTCTCTGTCTACTTCACCGTGATTACTGATGAGGAACGGCTGCTGTTGGTGGACCAAAATGAAGATAGGCAAGTTACTTCTTTGGTGCAGAAGTTGCTTTGTGGGGAAACATTCAAACCGGAGAACTTGGATGATCCGCAGGTGCGTCGCACTCTGTCTCCTGATGATAGTATTGTGAGTGAAACCGAGGGGCGAAACAGGAAGGGGAAAAAAGGAAAACGGTTGGCACTCGGCATGTTGGGAAAAAAAATGTTGCCTCGGCGTCGATCTGGAGGTGGAAAGGAGGTGACAAAGGTTGTACGCCGAAGTTATTTTTTCGCATAATATACAAATTCGTGGTCATTTACTGTCCTGACACCTTTGCCGTTTTCCAAGAAGTGAGCAGGAAGAACCCACCCTCATCAGAGAGAGAGAAAGTGGTCACCAGAATGATGATGATCATGCAAAAGAAAACGAGTCTGACAATGCACGTTTTCCACCATCCGGCGGAAACAAAGGCGATCAGGTAATGTGATAGATAGTTTTATTGTTGTGTTATTGCTTAGACTTCTAACCTAGCGCTGGGGGGGATGGTCAGCAGCAAGAAACACAATCGAATGCCCTCGTCCTGTTTGGAGATGTATTAGATGTTGAGCCTGAGTCCTATGTGTTACCAGCAGAGGTTCGTTTGCATCTTAATTAGTTGTGTAGTGTTTGGCTAAGTAGTGGTAATAACAATAGTTGTGAATATTTGCGGATTTCTTCTACCTTCCAGCATGCGGTAACCTCCCCGGGGGCATGGCAGAATAGAAACCCAACGTACCGGTATGAGCAAGGCTCCCCCGTCGCGTGGGAGAAAACAAAGCCGAACTGTTACAGTTCGGTTGGTAGTGTACGCTCCTTTCAT
>NC_027753.1:12580698-12581671 GCF_000695525.1 Brassica oleracea var. oleracea
ATAGTCCGCTTTTGTTCAGAAATTTCGTCTCTAGCTTCAATCAGAGCTTGCTTTTGCCATCCGAAAGGTTCTTCCTCATCGATCCATTGGAAAAACCCACAATCAAGTGGACTCTACAAGATAAACGAAATGAAAACCCCTTCGATAAATAACAACACAATACTACTATTCTACCTTCCAGCGTTCACACCCGTAGAACCTCCGACCAGGATTTTTGTCTGTCCAAGATTTACATTTCTTCGCCGGCAACGCACAGAAACAACGCACATCGGTTTCATTACCCTTTCCCTTTCCCTTTCCCTTATAGCTCGATCTGCCACCGAATTTCATATCTCTTCCCAGTTGGAGAACAATAATGAACACCAAAAAAGGACTGAAATCGAATTGGAGAAAAGAATTTTGGGGAAAAATGTAAATGGGTCGGGTTTAGGGTTTGAACTGGGCCGGATTTTTGGGCAACCCGGACCGAAATTTGAATTTACTTTAATTTAAATTTTGAAATAAAGTGCACAGTGACGAGCACTTTCTCCAACTTCGACCTAATAATATCTCCCTTTCTCCTTTCTCCAACTTTGACCTAATAACATCTCCCTTTCTCCTTTACCAGCAAAATTCCCTCGATGTCGATTTCCAGCAGCTCCGATGGTGCCTCGTATGTGGACATGCTTTACGCTGTGAACGACTCCAACTTTGGAATCCCAGATCGTTGTCCTTGCGGAAGCGCAATTATCATTCAGATCTCTACAGAAACGGCAGCCATTCCTAAGAAATACTTTGTATGCAAAGATTTCATGGTGAGTTGTAATCTTTTATGTAATTGTTGGCTTTGCTTCCAAAGATTTAAATTTCCAGAATGACGGGTTGCACAGAAAGCAAGAATGGACCGCCGTTATCGAAGACAAAACCCGACGTTTGAAGAAAGTAGTTGACGACCACGAATCCAGGATACGTAGCTTAGGTCGTGTTGAATATC
>NC_027753.1:12581770-12582393 GCF_000695525.1 Brassica oleracea var. oleracea
ATTAAAGAAAAACACTGAGGAGATTGCATTACTCAAGGAAATTATTTAGAAACTTTAATATAATATATTGTTGCATCTATTTTTGTAGTATCTATTCCGACAGACATATGGTGTGCAACTTTTATATATGGTGTGCAAGTTTTTTATTGACGTAATTGTATCCAATGTTTCAATTGACATAATAGTATCTTACATTTCAATTGACATAATAGTATTCTGTTCGAAAGATTAGAAATATTTGTTGGTGTGCAACAATTTAACAACGGTGTACGTAGGATAGAGTAGTGTGCATGAAGATTACCACCATCCAACAAGTCTTAACGCCACGTTTCAAAGTTTGTATGACCGGTGGATGCCTTGAAGACGCGTAGAAAAAGACCAACCTCTTTTATCCAGAAGCACCGGTTACACATGTCTTCAGCCTTCCAATTGTCGATGTCCCATAATGCCCAATGTCCCTCCAATAGAGGTGAACAAGGACATCTGTAAAATATCGGTGCGACTATTGATATAAAGACGTGCCTCCTTATGTGGAAGTAGTCGTTATGGTCCCAATTCCACAATCCAGCCGAGGATCTTACCAGCAGTCCGATCTTAGCGACGTAGTCTCTTGAAAATCCCCT
>NC_027753.1:12583909-12594932 GCF_000695525.1 Brassica oleracea var. oleracea
CCATTTCATTATACACACCATCTACATCATTATATCCATACATATCTGGTACTTGTATGCCTTTCATGAATGCTTCTCCACCCTGAACTTGTCTAGTTGCGGTGACAGGAGGATCAACAACGTTCTCATCTTCGAGCTCACGGGTGTGCGTGTTATATTGTTTTGGGGGAGTTTCGAGACATATGTCACCACTTTCAACGGCCTCTGTTGCTTGATTGGGCGCACAACCAACGTCTGTAGGAGTACCACTCACATTATCTCCGGCTTTCGTCAATACTTCTTCACCCTGAAATGCGGCCGGCTGGGGAATAGGAGTGTCAACAACAGCATCATCATCATTATCTTCAGTCACCCGGGTGTGTTTGTTTTTAGATTGAGGGGGCGTCACAAGAACAACATCAACACCTACCTCGGTCTTTGTTACTTCTGTCTCCAATCTGGAGGGTGATCCAAGATCTCTCGCTAGATCGATGATTTCCACAGAAGAATCGTTATTTTTGGATATATATCCACCTCCACGTGATCGTTGCTTCTTACCACACGCCGATTTTGCAGCCCCTGTGCCACTAATACCGCCAGGACGCCGAATACCCTTCCCACCAGACTGTCCACCACTTCTTCCTTTGCTTGGACCTTCTACAAAATCGTCATCGTCGTCCGTCACGCAATCGTTTCTACAATAAACATGCCAGCCATTGTAGTCGTAATCGCTATCATCGCCTTCATCTTCTGCAGCAACATCTTCGTGAGCTCCTCCATTATTTCCATTCTCCACTGAGACCTGTTCAACACTTAGCGTTCTCGTATCTTCTATGAGACAGATTTGTTGAGGCAGATTCTCTGGCGCCGTTTTTACTGCGCCTCCTTCTTTGACTTTGAATTCAACTCTTAGCGTTCTCGTATCTTCTATGAGACAGATTTGTTGAGGCAGATTATCTGGCGCCGTTTTTACTGCGCCTCCTTCTTCGACTTTGCCTTCCTTATTCTCTCTATTATCCACTGCCAAGTCATCTCCACAAACATTCCCCTTTTCTTGCTCGCAATTCTCTGAATTAGCCCCACTCCCGTCGTCAAGAGTTTCTCCGCTTTTGTCTTGGTCCTTTGACGTCGCAACCATGCCGCCAGACTGAGAGTTGCGTTTATAGCGTTCTTCGATTTACTGAACTTCCATCAAAAAAGCAACATCTTCATCAGGAGGTCGAACGGGTGCATTCATTTGGACCCGTATTACTCGTTCCGACCTTAGAAATATCATTTCTCCTCCAACACTTTCTCTTAATGTTACGAAGAGATTGACGGATTTGTCTGCCCGGTGAAGCGCCTTGAAAATCCTGAAATCTTTGTCCGTTGCTATCTCGACGGGAGAAGCCACCAATACGACATCTCGGCTAACACTTCCATTCCCAAAAGCCCATACGCAGCTACAATACACGTTTTTAACTCCTCGGCACCTCTAATTCTGGACGAATCGACAGCTCTACCCATTTTATCATTGTCTATCTTGAAATCCCAAGCTCCATTGTCAAACATTATCCACCTCCCAGCCATAACCACAATGCAAGAATTACACAGACCTACGGTCCAAGCATGAGCACCCGTTAGTGTCATTTGCCAAATAGAGGAAGCACACAATTGTAAAAACAAATACAGAAACTTAGAGCTCAAACTTTGTACCTTCGCCGGTGTTGGTCCTGATTTCCTTACTACCTGTGCCACCACTACTTGACCCGACGTTCCGACCACCGCTGATTGTTTCCATCCTTTTCAGTTACGGTGGATAAGCATCGACGGCCTCAGAGGATGAGAATATCTTCTTATCGTAGGGTTGTTTCTTTTAATTGTACACCAGTTCTTAGCTGCTTCGCACCATTACGCAGTTAGCGTTTTATAACATTTTAGGTTAATTAATATTACCACAAATATCAGAAAACAGTGAACGGCGGGAAAATGAATGGTTAATATTACCTTTAACCTTTGATACTGGTCACCCAAAAAAAAAAAAAAATAAATCTCGAACTCACACGTGCAGAAACTTCTGGGCCGCTTGGGTCGCTAAGTCTTAGGGTCGTTGCGTCTGGGTTACTTTCAAGAGTTTCATGGGTCACGGCCCAGAACATTACGGGTCATAAGGCCAAATTCATCACCGATTTATTTCTCTCCCTCCTAGCGGCCCGTTTCGACAATAAAAACTTCCAGCGACCAACTTGGCCAATTAAAAACTTGAAGTGACCCTATGTCACAAGCGACTCTTTAACTAGTTAAAAAACTTATTAATAATATATCATCTAACATAGTTTTGTAATAGAAGAAATTAAGTTTGTTCGAAAAGGAAACCAAATCGTTGAGGTCAAAGATTTATTGCTGATTTCCAAAATAAAAATAAAAAATAATAGAGGGAAGAAATAAGAGTCGAACTCGTCACCATAGAACGAGTTGAACAGCAGCCAAACCGCTAAGACAAAGTGATTCTAACAACATTTGGCGACCCCTAAAATATATGTAACATGTGGCGCCTAAAGCTATTGCTCGATGAGCTTTAGTCCAGGGCCGGCCCTGGTCGCAGTAATGCTCCCCTAAACCATCTTCATTGTATTTACCTCCAGTGCCAATAGAGTTGGATATATTGTTGTTATCCCTGTGCAAATTAGAAGCTTCCATGCCATCGAATTCAAGAATTTCCAAAATTTCTCTTAGTTGAGGAACACAATGATATATGCAAAACGTGCATAGGCATTTGGACCAGATTTCAAAATTATTGTTGATTACACAAAAATACATAAGAAAATGAAGTCCATTATGCATATATACATAGGCTTGAAAAGCAAGAAGTTACATATGGCTCAAAAAAATCCCAAGATGGAATTAATCTAAACAGAAACCTTAACAACAAAAAATAACAAAAATAATTAAGTTGAGACTGACTTTTGATCAGAACTTCAATGTAGCAGCAAGGAACCAGAGGATGAAGCGTGGACAGTATGAGCATTGGTTGCCACGAGCTACATGAGAGAAAGATTCTTCAAACATTGATGAGTCAGTTCATACATCTTCTGAGAGACCCAAGAAGCTCAAACCCGCTTACTTATTCAAGAAGCTCAAAATCTGCAGCACGAAAAGGATTCCCCAACCGATGATGCCATCGTTCAGATTGTTCTGAGAAAAGAGCTGAAGATTGCTGCCTCCAATTATCTTAACCGTGTACACCTCTTGAACCCAAAAGCACATAAAGAGCAGTGAGAATGGTCGAGAACACCACCTCTGGAGAATAACCACCAAGCAAACGAGAAGGCCTATAGCTAAACTGACAAATGTTCTTTTCATCGTCAAAGACAGCCACTTCCAATAACATGTCACGTTACAGAAAGATTTACAGGAGAAATATATAGATATACAAAGGGCCACAACATCAAACCCAATAACTTTGGGGAGAAACTACAATTACACGCGCTAATGAGAAATTCACAACGCACGTCGACGAGACACCATCAACCACACGCTGTCACCGAAGACCACCACAAGAGCAGGACTCGCGGAGGCACACCACACACTATGATGCAGCAGCATCTCCACTGCCTCAACCGTAACAAGGCTTACGTTATTTCCTTTCTAAAGTTTTGGCATTATTTCCTTTTTTGATAAATCTTATGGTTTTCCTGTTCTTGATAGGATTATTCTTCATAAGTCGGTTGTGACTTTGCTGATAAAACCCTATATATATTGTTTTGGTTTTGGCTTTTAACACTTAGACTTTGATTAATAAAAGCGAGCTTTTGTTTTATACCCTGAGAGAGATTTGATTCAATTCATCTACTTCGAGAAGCCTTGAACAAGATTCGATTAAATTCATCTTATTCAAGTAGCAGGTCTCTAGCGATTTCAATAGAAATCCCTAGATTGAGCTTAACTATCGTTCTTACCCGCCATCAGGTTGGTATCAGAAAAAAACACCCCTTCCACCATCATGCCGCGCACACGCAAAGAAACACAAGCAGAAATTCAACAAAACATGGAACAGATGCATGAGCAGATTGCTCAACTCACCCCGGCGATGCAAGCTTTGGTCGCACAACGAAATAACGCACAAGCTGAAGAACATGAAGATGATGACTTTGCTGAGGATGATAGAGATGAGAACCCGTTCACAGTCCTCGGCCGCAACATGGCTCAAAACGTTCCACCCCAGGAAGATCAATGGGAATGAAGTTTCAAAACTGAAATCCCTGAGTTTAACGGTGGCCCAACGGCAGAAGAGCTACTTGATTGGACCGCCACAGTTGAGAAAATTTTGGAATTCAAGCACGTACCCCTTGATCAATGTGTTCCGGTTCTAGCTATGTACTTTCGAAAAAAGAGCTGCAGCTTGGTGGACACAATTGAAGACAACCAGAAATAGCTTGAACAAACCAAAGATCACCTCGTGGGACAAATTAAAAAAGCATCTCCAGAAGACATTCTTGCCTTACAACTATGATCAATTCATGTTTCAAAAGCTACAGAATCTGCGGCAAGGTTCCCGTACTGTTGAAGAATATGCCACCGAATTATTCTTACTGATCAATCGAATCGAGATCAAGGACTCCGAAAGACAAATCATGGCACGATTCATAGGTGGTCTGCGTCAACAAATTCAACAAACATTGATCTTATTCAATCCCTTAACCATCTCAGAAGCTCATCAACAAGCACTTACAATCGAGGCTCAAAATCGTTCCAACCCTTCTTCTTGGAACTCGACACGACAGCGATCAGCAACCAACACCACCACACCAACAACTACAAACACCAATCTCACACCTCCCACCGATACAACCATTGTCCCTGTAGACCAAGTTTGTCCGACATGAACCGGTACCATTCGTTATTTTGCCTGCGGGGAACTAGGCCACAGACAGTCGACATGCCTATCACGTAATCGTCGTGGACTTGAGATGTCTAACTGGGTACTGGCCCGCAGGCCTGGCCTGTAAGGGTTTGGTGCGGGGCGGGTTTGGGTCTAAAAATTCATGACCCGCAAAAAAGCGGGCTTTGCGGGATGGGGCTTGCACGGTACTGGGTTTAAAGCGGGACGGCCCGTAACAACCGCGGGAAGGCCCAAATGAACCGGTAGACGCTTCAGTTGCTTTCGTCACCTGAAAACAAAACGAAAGAGAGAGTGGGACGAGATGGAGCTCCGACGAGGCTGTGGGAAGAGATGACGATGATGGCCGTGGGAAGAGATGGAGCTCCGACGATGGCTGTGGGAAGAGATGGAGCTCCAATGATGGCCGTGGGAAGAGATGGAGCTCCGACGATGCCTATGTACGTTCGATGTCCGACAGGCGACAATGCTTCTGGTGACCACATCGTGTTCCATCTGCAGCAGAGGAGCTTCTCTTCCTTTTCGTTCCACCAAAAGGTATAAAATTTCTTTCTCTCATGAATTCTAGACTTTATCTTTTGATTACAATCTCTGCATGTGTACTTCGTAAATGATAAAATGGTTCACTGAAACATGATGATTCTTAATCTGATATTAAGTCATTGTTCTTGATGTGAGTGTGATTGTGCTTAGCTTAGCTTCGGTTTTAGTCGATTTGAATTTATGTTTAGTTCATGTTCTGTTTTTTATTGTGGCTTGATGTTTAAAACTGTATGAGCTATTCTATTGGAAACTTTTATGGTTTTATTGTTAACTGTTACTTGTCTGTTTGAAAAGGCGATTAGTATGTGAGTGTGATTGTGTTTTAAAAGACTACTGATGCGTTTACAAACTTAGTAACACTAGGAGCCAAATCCAAGCTTATGTCTTTGATGGTAAGTGTAAACAACATTGATTTAGAAAGTGATGAATATGTTATTGAAAGTGAGTTTTGTTTTTTTTTTTAGTGATCGGAGCAAGTGTCCCTAAGCTGCTTCTTGATTATGTCTTCTCTGCTTCATCAAGCCACCACCGGTGCTTCTCTACTTCATCAAACCACCACCGGAGCTTCTCTGCTTCATCAAGCCTCCACCGGAGCTTCTCTGATGCAACGGATCCAAGTCCAGAACCTCCTGAAGCAAAAATAAACTGAGAGGAAATCTGTTGAGAGGCTTGTCCCATCTTCATCAGCTTTTTCTTTGCTGTAAGATTAGTTTGATCTCACTTGACTCTCATCATTGTTTTTCTGTGCGTTCAATGATTGATGCTTTTGTCTACATACAGATCAGGAACATGGCTGAGAAAGTACCGTCATTTAAAACCAGTGGAACTCTTTGGTTTACTGATCTAACCACTGCAGATACTACATATATCTTGCCACTTCTCACCGCCATCACTTTCATAATTATGGTGGAGGTAGTAGGAGCTCTTTACAGGTCCTTATCTTCAGACCTAATATATATTGAAAGCAAGTCTTGTATTGTTTTTCTGTCTCTAGTCGAACATGCAGGAAGGTATGGAAGGGAATCCAGTAGCTGGAACTATGAAGAAATTCTCAAGAATCATTGCCTTTCTCTCTATTCCAATTCTGATGGGCATTGAAAAGGTAACATGAAAGAGATTTTGCTATTATCAAGTCAACAACAAGACTAAGCTATATGTAGTTACAGCCTTGTCAACTAATCTATATATGCATATGACAATGATACATATCAGCTGAAAGACTAATCTCCATAGCTACACGTACACGTATTGTTTCTTCATGGTATTGTGCTTGCTAATCAAATTGTTCTTGATAATCAATTGTCGTAGACACGTATACGTACACGCATTGTGCTTGATAATTAAAATAGCCTTTCATGGTATTGTACTTCATGGTATGCGTATACGTACACACAATAAAAAAATTGTCTCAAGTGAATGAAATAGACTTTGCTATGATCAAGTCATTCTTGTTTCGTGTTTGTTCCTGCAGAAACTCATTCTTGTTTATGTTTGTTCGTGCAGGAAGAAGTAGACAGTGTAATATCCGATATCCCGCGGGACGGCCCGAGAACGCCTACAAAGAATGTGGTACGGGGGATTGGGCAGCTATTTTCAGAACCGCATCCTGCGCGGGACAGGCCCGCCGTGTCCCGCCCGAAGACAAACCCGCAGCGGTCCAGTCCGGGACGGGACGGGAGAACCCAATTGACATCTATATCGTGGACTGTTACTGGATGCTACCGGACGCGACGCGGAATTAAAATTTTACGATGACAATCAAACACCAGTTTATGACGAGTCTCCAGAAGAATTGGAAGCTGACTCCGAAGTCTCCTTGATGATACGACGCTCGTGTCTCGCTCCCCACGCACCAGAAAAGCATCCTCAACGAAAAGCACTATTTCAGTCACGTTGCACCATCGCAGGAAAAGTTTGCAAATTTATTATCGATTCGGGCAGCAGTGAAAACGTAATTGTAATGGATGATGTTCAAAAACTCCAACTAAAAGACGAGGAACACCCACACCCGTATCACCTTGCATGGCTGCAACAAAACAATGAACTTCGTGTCACTCGTCGGGCGCTGGTTACATTCTCTATTGGTGATGCTTACAAAGACCAACTCTACTTCGATGTAGTACCAATGGATGCGTGTCAGCTATTGCTCGGATGACTGTGGGAGTTCGATCGCAGAGTAATCCACGACGGCTACCTCAACACTTACACTTTAAAATTTAACAATCGTAGCATCACCTTGAAACCCTCCACTCACTCGCCGCAACCCCCATCGACGCCTCAACCCCCATCGACACCACAACTTCTATCAACTCCACGACTTCCATCAACACCACAACTCCTATTGATGCAAAAGGCCCCATTCAAAGAAGCTATGCGACAAGAAGGACATTTTTTCTTACTCACTCCGACACCCACCCCGTCAATCGCGTCCCAACCTATTCAGCTTGAGTTTGTGTCCATCATTGAGTAATTTTCAGATGTGTTCCCTGATGATCTACCACCAGGTCTACCGCCACTACACGATATCAAACATCAGATTGATATTGTTCCTGATGCAGCTCTCCCCAACCGGCCACATTATCGAATGAGCCCAAATGAGCATGAGGAACTCCGTAAACAAGTCGACACTTTGGTCGCCAAAGGGTTTTTGCGCGAAAGTTTAAGTCCATGCGCCGTACCAGCCTTATTAATACCAAAGAAAGATGGATCATGGCGTATGTGCGTGGACAGTCGGGCTGTCAATAAAATTACCGTCCATTATCGTTTTCCAATACCAAGACTCGACGATCTCCTTGACCAAATTGGGACTGCTCGCGTATTCTCCAAATTGGATCTGCGTAGCGGCTATCATCAGATTTGTATTCGGCAAGGTGACGAGTGGAAAACGGCTTCCAAGACACGTGAAGGCCTTTTTGAGTGGTTAGTCATGCCTTTCGGCTTGTCCAATGCTCCCAGCACATTCATGCGAGTTATGAATCAAGCCCTGCAGCCTTTTATTGGCAAATTTGTAGTTGTCTATTTTGACGATATACTGATCTTCAGCCTTACTCTCGCCGATCACCTACATCATCTCTGGGAGGTACTCGTGGTTCTAAGACGTGACCAATTGTTTGCGACGATCAAAAAGTGTTCCTTTGGATCCCCACAAGTTCACTTTCTAGGATATTTCGTTTCTACTGAGGGTCTTGCCGTTGATCCTAACAAGGTCTCCACAATACAGACATGGCCGCAACCTACAATACTCACTGAAGCGCGAAGTTTTCACGGATTGGCCTCTTTTTACAGATAATTTGTCCCTCACTTCAGTTCTATTATGGCACCAATGACAGATTGCATACGAATTGGCACGTTCTCTTGGACTGAAGCCGCGACGAACGCTTTTGCTATCATAAAAATAAGCCAAGTTCAGCGCCCATCTTAACTCTGCCCGACTTCACACTAGTTTTTGAACTTCACTGCGATGCGTCAAAGACAGGGATTGGTGCAGTGCTCAGTCAACACAATCGTCCCATTGCCTTCTTTAGTGAAAAAACCTCGGGTGCTCGTTTCTGATACAGTACTTATGACATAGAATTCTATGCCATCATCCAAGCTATCAAGCATTGGAGGCATTATCTGTTTCATAAGGAATTTGTGCTCTACACATATCATGATGCCCTGAAACATATTGGTGATAAAGATAAGGTGTCCTCTCGACATGCGTCTTGGATCTCTTATCTTCAACAGTTCACTTTTGTTATCAAACATACTTCTGGCGTCACGAACAAAGTCGCGGATGCCTTAAGTAGGCGTCACTATTTGCTGTCTGCGCTCAACGTCTCGGTGCCATGATTCAGTTCATTTGCCGATCTGTACCCTTCTGAAAAAAATTTCGGTCCATTCTGGGAGGCTGCAACAAATGGGTTATAGACTTTGTACTCCTTACACGATGGATTCTTATTTCGCGATAATCGCCTCTGTATCCCGGACTGTAGTCTCCGACTACAACTCATAGCTGAACTTCATGGTGAAGGACAAATAGGACGTGATCGTACACTTCACTTGGTCGCGACATCTTACTTTTGACCGACGCTTCGTCGCGATGTCGAGCGTTTTGTCGAACGGTTCACCACATGTCAAACCTCCAAGGGACAAGCTTCAAACGCAGGTTTATATCTTCCTTTACCGATTCCTACTCAGCCTTGGACATATATAAGCATGGATTTTGTGATGGGTCTTCCTCGAACACAAAAAGGTTATGATTCGATCTTTGTTGTTGTTGACCGTTTCTCCAAAATGGTTCACTTTATACCATGTAAACGCAGCACTGATGCCGTCCAGTTTGTTACGTTGTTCTTTCGAGAAATCTGTAGACTTCATGGTCTTCCATTATCAATTGTTTCTGATCGCGATTACCGCATTCGTGGACACTTCTGGCGTTCTGTGTGGAAACTCCTTGATACTATTCTTGATATGAGCACGGCGTATCATCCTCAAATAGATGGTCAGACTGAAGTCACCAATCGTTCTTTAGGAAATCTATTACGATGTTTGGTGGGAAGTTCGATCAAGTCATGGGACTCCAAGCTTCCTAAAGCAGAGTTTGCCCACAACAATTCCTTAAACAGAAGCTCCTGTTTCAGCCCATTCCAGATCAATTATGGCATCAGTCCCCGTGGACCACCAGACCTCTCTACTCTTCCTGATCGGGTTCGTCTTTACGGTAAGGCTGAAGCATTTGTGGATAATATTGTCGAGACACATGCTCAAGCAAAGGCTAATTTGGATACCAGTGCTGCTAAATATAAGAATTCTGCGGATTCACATCGACGACGCCTTGTCTTTGACGTTGGCGATCTTGTGTTGGTTGTGCTAACTCGTGATCGCATGCCAGCTCACGCTTACAACAAACTCAAAGCCGCTTATTGTCTTCAACTCCCTGCTGACATCAAGACATCAGATGTGTTTAATGTAAAGTATCTTTCTCGATATTTTCCGCCGGATCATGATTCGAGGTCGAATCCTATTCAGCTGGGCGGACCTTTTGCAGCAGCATCTCCACCGTCTCAACCATAACAAGGCTTACGTTATTTCCTTTCTAAAGTTTTAGCATGATTTCCTTTTTGATAAGTCTTATTGTTTTCCTGTTCTTGATAGGATTATTCTTCATAAGTTGGTTGTGATTTTGATGATAAAACCCTATATATATGTTTTGGTTTTGGCTTTTAAGACTTAGACTTTGATTATTAAAAATGAGCTTTTGCTTTATACCTTGAGAGAGATCTGATTCAGTTCATCTACTTCGAGAAGCCTTGCACAAGATTCGATTAAATTCATCTTATTCAAGTAGCAGGTGTCTAGCAATTTCAATCGAAATCCTAGATTGAGCTGAACTATCGTTCTTACCCGCCATCACACTACACTACAAGAAAACGTGCCCATAACAACGAACCTTTACGACGAAAATATTTCGTCGTAAATTTACATGATGTTTACAACGCAATTACGAGGAATCCAACTTTCGTCGTAAACGCCATGTAAATTTACGACGAATAGATTTCGTCGTAAACTCCATGTAAGTTTACGACGAATGTACGTGGAAAGAGAAATACGTCGTAATCATTACATCGACATTACAACGAA
>NC_027753.1:12595823-12596014 GCF_000695525.1 Brassica oleracea var. oleracea
CTGCAAAAAACCACGATTCAAACCGCAAGGCCGTGGGAGGAATAGGGTACCGTACCAAAGGATGTGGTACCTACCAATTACAGAAAGATTGAAAAGATTATATCAATCTGAGAGGACTGCTGCGTTGATGAGATGGCATGCGGAACATGTCCAGAGAGATGGTGAGGTTGCACATCCATCAGACGCAAGAG
>NC_027753.1:12598235-12598452 GCF_000695525.1 Brassica oleracea var. oleracea
TCCGGTCCATCGTCTTCCGATGCAGTTCCAGACTCTCAGACTTCTCAGAGAGTTTTTTCGAGTCCTCCTCTTCCACCGCAGATGCCTCCACCTCCTCCTCCAGCGTCTGCACTTGAGCCTGTCCCAGAAGGTGCAGTTCATCCGGATTTGCGTGTGCCCTTCATATGCTTCCTTCGCGAGATATACGGTGGAGGATTTGCTTGCCCAGCCTGGACGG
>NC_027753.1:12599119-12604423 GCF_000695525.1 Brassica oleracea var. oleracea
CAGTGGCTGGTCGGATTGAAGAACGGGAGACGCAACTAACCCAGGAGTCTCCCGATGGATTACCAGTCACATTGTCCACCGAAGAGGTCGACAGAATCTTCGAAGAGGTAACTTAAAAATTTTGTTTACATTATTTTAAATATTTTAACATAATTAACTATATTAATATATGTTTTGATTTTATAGGTGGCTCCTAAAAAGAAGGGACGGATAGTCGGTATAGGCTCTGTTAACGAAGTTGCAAGGGCAACTTCGTCATACACTTCGAGACGGGATGAAGAGACTGCTCAGATGAAGGCTCGAATGGATAGCCAGCAGGTTCGTTTAGACTCTCTTGAGGATTTGCTAGACGTGATGGCCGTGGGAAACCCGGTTATGCAGAGAATGTTGAGTGAGAGACGAGCCGCTCTTGGAATGCCACCACGAGATCCCCAAGAGTCCGATCCAACCCGTCAACAGCCGAGCAACCCCACCAACTACTTCGAGAATATGTAGTTTTTTTATTTTTCTGTTTGTATTATGAATTTAAATATAATTGTATGACTTTTTAAAATATGTTTTCCAATTTCATATTTCGTTTTAAAATTTAAATTATTTTAAATTCTGAATATTAAATATAAATTAAAATCTATTATATACTAATTAATAATAATATAATAAGAAACGATGTAAACTCCCCGTAAACATTACATGGAGTTTACATCGAATGTTTACGAGTGATTAACATCGAAATATTTACAAGGGTTTTACATCGAAATGTTTACGAGTGATTTACAACGAAAGTATTTACGTGTGCTTTACATCGAAATAATTACGTGGGCTTTACAACGAATATTTACGTGGCTTTTACGACGAATCCTTTCCCTGCGCTTTACGAGGAATATATTTCGTCGTAAACGTAACGAGTCGTTTACGACGAAAACTCCGTTACGACGGACGTTTAACAACGAAACGTCTTTCGACGTTAATTCGTCGTAACACCCGGTTTACGACGAATTTACAATGAATACTGCCCTAGTAAAAAATATGTTTTCTTGTAGTGCTACCACCAAAGGAACCAAAGCAGAGATATATATATGAGATCCACAAACTCCGTGCCACTAACCCAACTCGATATACGACTCCTGAAGAACCACACACCACGTGGTGAGGGAGACAGCCGCAAGAATCACTATTGACCCCTCACGCTCGAAGAACTCCACCGAAGAAACATAAATCCTCAAGACAGAAAACCAAAAGCGAAATCTGAAGAGGGCACGCGAGTGGGAAGCCTTCCTCTAGCAACACTGACAACACCATGACCCATATCTGCACTGATGAACCACAAAAGAGCACCACCACCATCGAAGAGAGAGGAACAAGAATAAAGACCACATGAAAAAGCAATACATGTAGACATACATTGGGTTGGGTATATAACATTGTAAGGCACTTTATGCTGGAGGTGTACTTTTGGGCCTTCTGTGTTGAATTAAAATTCCCATCATACCCCTATGAGCAATGATAGTAGCGACCAAGTTTGTAAAACGTAAACATTAGTTAGACTTCTCTTGTTGCAATTAATTGGTAGATTCATTGAGTGGTGGACTTTTATAACAGCCGTTGGATTAAAGATAAGAAAAAGAAATCTGAGGGCTGGGGTTATTAAGTGATATGCCTTCCTTCTTGCTCGTGTTCAAACACAAGCTTTGTTCTGGATAAGGTGTGGTTAAGAGATCGGTGGTTGATGACTTTTAATTTTGTATGCAGATTAGGTGTGGTCAAGAGAAATAGTGATGTGGGCAGAGCTAGAGGTGTTGTGGTTAGGTAAAACAGTGATTTGTGATGCAGTCATAGATAGTAGATGAGGGATGGTCAACGTATTGGTGGATGTGGACAAAAGTGGTGTGGTCATGTATCAATATTTTGGTAGATATGGTTAAGAGTGGTATGGTCATGGATAATAGCTGAGAGGTGGTGAAATTTTTGTTCAAAAAACATATATAATCGAGACCCAAAGATTCTAAACTTGTTCGTCAACCCGACAGTGGAGCTTTGAAAGAAACAAGAGGTCGTCTAATTGATCTTTAAGTCTATATCCATTTTCTTCCGCACGGCTAGTTTATTAAACATATTGATAAATTCAAATAGGATAAATCTAGTGAATGAGATTATGAAAGAGTTTGAAGTGGAGTATAACAAATTGATGAAAATGGAATTTGTGATTGTTGTGTTGAAGAAGAGAAAGACAGATATAGGAACTGATCAATAATAGCCATAGAAAAATAGTTGAAGGACATGGCAAGGCTCGTAATTAATAGGCATGAAAATTGATTTTCAAATGCAAAAGAAGGAAAATAAAAGATAATGGTGATTGGAAATGAGAGACGGAAAAATGGATTGAATGTAACTAAACCACATAATTTTAACTTATTTTAGTTAAAAGAGATTTTTAGAGAATTGACAAGTAACTGTGACAAAAAAAAAAGAAGAGAATTAACAGGTAGAAAGTACTTGACATGTTCAAAGCATGTGTAAGTGAAAATAGATTAGTCAAAAGTATGTGGGTGTGTAATTTTAATACGGAGAAGAAGAAAAGACAACAGAGAGGGGCTCCGACAACCGCCAAGAACGTGGTAATGTTGGAGAAGTAGCTTTTGACTGTGTGAAAATCCTAAAGAGTGACAGTGTGAAAATCGAGAGAGTTACGCTAAAGGATACATTATAACTTGTCTTTACATCTGAAAACACATTATCTTTTTAGAGCACTTTGTCTGTACGGAGGCTGTTGTTTGAGACAATTATGCCCTTTGTTTTTTTTAAAGAACCAACGAAGAATAAACTTAATTTGTAGTGTATGGTTTCGCTGGAAATAAATGATGCTTTAATTTTGAATGGAAGTAGGTGTGTTGGTTTGTGTGAGTTAATTTGGGTCTTATTTCTAAAAAGAAAAGTTGATCTAACGGCTGGAAGTAGAGCTTTGTGGAAGTAATTAATTATTGATAGTGAGTGGAGCTAATTCACTACAAGAAAACGTCTCATATATAGCATGACGAAAACACTATTAGAAGATAGCACAGTGTTATCGCGAACGCTGTATCTTCCCCCGCAATCTTTTCTCGAGCACTTTAGATAGCATTTTTTTATGCTATTTTAATGTATTATTTCAGTAGCGTTTTGTTTTTTATGCAATTATATAACTTACAATAGCATATAATAATTGTTGTGATAGTGTAGATAGAAAATAAAAAAAACTATAAAAAAAATAAAAAATATATTAAAATTGTATATATCGAAATTGTTTACTAAATAACCAAAAACAAAACCAAAAAATCTAAACCATAACTAAACTAAAAATAAACTTATAGCTAAACCAAAAACATAAACCTAAAGCTAAGTCTTCACTATCATCGCCATGACCACCAAGATGATAATAGTGGAGTACAAGTGTCTTGAAGATCTAATGCCAAGTGTTCTTCACCTTCCAAAGCTACACCTTAAATTTCAGAACCTAAAGATCTATCTCCTAGTGCTGCACCACACCACGATTCGCATCCCCACAGCATGACGCCTTGCCTCCTCTGACGTCAAGCTTCTTGCACCAGACTTATAAAGGGGGAATGATGTTAAGCAGAGAGCCATGGAGAGTGAGCCTGACAGGAACTCGTTATTGAAGAGTTGTTATACTCCACGTAATCATGATCGACCATTTTCTAGTTTAAAAAAAGAACAAAGCAATTAAGTCTTTTCAAAGCATCATGATCTCTGTAACTAGAGATTTGGCCAAGAGATATACCTTTGGAAGTTCGTCAACTTCTTCATCAATCCCTGCAACATCACAAAATTCATCAATCGCATATGTCTTCTCTCTGTCTCATCTGTCTTCCTTCTTATGTGATCTCCTCCACATCACTTAAGCATCTGCTTCTTGTCGTGGCTGTGGTTCCAGTTCTGTAGTGTATCATCAAACAAACTGTGCTATGAGAATAAGTAGGAACAAGTCAAGAAAATTTAACTCAAATAAAACAAACCATTCACTCAAGTGTGTTCAATTGACATGTAACTTTGAAGTATGAGACGGAACAAACAAACTCACAACTTTCCTAGCTAAAGAAAATGGCATTGTTAACGGAAAGCGTTTAAGATCACTGAGAAGACCTAATTGAAGCTTCCTTCGCCGCACACTGAAATACTCAGTCATTGGGACCATGAGAGAAATCAACAAATCAGCCACAAAATATTTCAGCAAGAAACAGAATCATAAGCGAAGAGGAAGATTGATACCAGTTATTTGGGACCGGCGAGCCTCCATCTGTTCTTCACGAAGCTGAAGAGACCAAAGAGGATTCACGTCAACCAAACCGAGATATCTCTCCGTACACCACCACCACCATTTCGTTGTAGTCGTTATCACTCAAGCTTCTCTGTGACAGATTAGATACATAAACACTGTAACAAATCGCACCGTAATCGTAAAAGCCCCAATCAAAACACTAAACCTGAAACAAATCAAAACCCTAATTGCAAACACCCCAATCTAAACCCTAAAACTGAAACAAATGGAAACCCTAATCGAAAACATGGGTTGATGACGGGAGTGAATCTCACCGCCGTTGTCTTTGAGCGGTGATGGGTTGTTGTTCTGGGTACCCCTGGGTTCGAATTCAACTGCAAAGGGGAGAGGCTTTCTCGGGAGGTGACGAACTCAGACCGGTCTTTTATTTTTCCTCCTGTAATCTCAATCTCTCATCTCTCTGTCTCATCTCTTATCTTTCATCTCTCTGTCGTGTTTTAGAAAAAGAATGGAGAGGATCAGAGGAAGAGTTGAGATGAGAAGAGAAAAAGACCGGTATCTTCTTCTTCCTCATTGTGGGAAACGAAATTCGCACTGTCGATTTCTGTTTAAATAAGGAAAGTAGGAGAACCCTAATTTCCCAGAGGTCCCGGATATCTGCTAATACCACACGCCAAGCAATCATAACACGAAACGAGAACAGTAATAAAATAAGAAATCGAAAAAGAGAGCAAAGAAAAGTCTTATTCCGAATTTGCGTATGGGCGTTTCCAACAAGGTATAAGCCTGGGCTCGAGAGCTGTCGGCGAGATTCCTAGCTCTAGCAACCCTAAGACGGCTAAACCTAATTGAGTCGCAGCTCGAAATAACAAAAACGGAAAAGTTGCCTAATTGCTCTAAGTGCTAAGTTTTCTCTCAAAAAAACCTACCCCATGTCTCTCGCCAAGGACCCCTTATATACTGGCTCCAAGGTCGGTTCACGCTTTTCCTCTTCTGCCCTTAAGCCGCCATAGCATAAAAATGGAGATATT
>NC_027753.1:12604480-12617420 GCF_000695525.1 Brassica oleracea var. oleracea
ATTTCGTATTTATCTGCGGAAACTTGACATTTATCTTCCCTTGCGAACCAAGCGTAAACCAACATGCGGTTTACGGGCTGTTGGTTAAGAAATCGTAATTTGGGCCTCGAGTCATGTCTTAGGTCCCTTTGGGCCGTCTTTAAACTCGAAGCGCTTATTACGGCTTCTTTCGATAAAGAATGAACTTTTCGCGGCTTTTACGGTAAAGTTTGATTGATAACTTATAAATGGCGGGGAATGTGAGATGGGTTCGCTACGGTATTCGGGAGATAGCATCAAAGAGTAGACGAGAATGCATGGACTGATGTCGTATCGAAGTTTCGCTCGAGCTCCGAACGGAATGGACGTTTGGTCGCTGCGTAGCGACTGAGCTTTGGCTCGAACTCGATCACTACGTAGCGACCGAGCGGAGCACGTGTTTGGTCGCTGCGTAAATATCCTTCTCGAGCTCTTGTCCGATGATTCGCGTTTCTTCCGCAAAGCTTTTCGTAAAGAAGAATCTATTTCGAAAAAGTATTTGTCGAAGAAGTTTTCTACGTTTTTCTTCTTCGGGGATTTGGACGTTAACTTCGTCGTAACCGTTTTTGACCTCAACCCTCATGCAATCTTTCATCTCTCTCTGTCGTTTTTTTTTCTTCTGAACTCAGATCTGTCGTGTTTGAGAAGACAAAAGGAGAGGACAAAACACAATCTCCACGTTTGGATTAAAAAAATTAAGTGTAGAGATTAAAATCCTTGTGTATTCCTTTCAACCAATAGATTTTTTTTTCTTTTTATGTATAAATATTTATAGAATAATTGTTATGTTTATATTTGGAGGCAAGTGAAATAAAGTGAGAGGGAAAATGAAATTAGGGTAAAAGAGATAAGATAGCGTTTTAATGTAGAAGGATATTATATATGCGGTTTTTTATAGCATCGATGTAAAATAACGCTATCTTAAATAATGAATTATGTCAAAGATAGCATTTTTGACCAGAACGCTATCTTCTTATGCTATCTTTGCCTCCTCCCCTTGTAGTGTAAGTTAATCATACAAGATGTTTCATAGACGAGATTTCGTGGACAAGATCTTGTGGATGAGTCTTTGTAGGTTAAGTTTCGGTAATATTGTGGACTAAGTCTTGTGGATGAGGTTTTGTGGACGAGGTCTTTTTAAACACAAACTAGAAAAAAGTATAAAGAAAGTTTTTAATCATAAAAGAGGTTTCATAGATGAGATCTCGTGGACAAGATTTTGTGGATGAGTTTTTGTGGGTTAAGTTTCCGTATATTGTAAACGAGGTCTTGTGAACAAGATCTTGTGGTCAAGGTTTTTATGAAAAGTAAAACTTGATGTTATCAGTATACTGTTCAAATACTCGCACCTCATCACAAAAATGTCTTAGAAAGCAAGAGGAAATATTTCATAGGTTTTAGTTCAATCTAAAATGCATCTAATGATTTGAGACAAATGAATATACAACTTGTGGACATAAAAAAGCTTTGGTAGACTCATGTATATGTGACGAATGAACACAAACAACTTGTGGACATAAGACTTTTAGTAGACTCTGGTATATGTGATGAATGAACACTAAAATAATTTTTTTTTGACAATCCATAAGACTGCAGAACATTAAAACTTCTTGAAAACCAAAACCAAAAATTCTTTTAAAACGCAAGGACAAAACCACAAAATTGGAGTGGATAAGAAAAAGAAGTTATCGGATGTCATGAAAATCACCAGCATTGCAGACGCATGATTTTGTGGACGAGATTAAAGTTTCAGGTGAGTTTACCATATTTAAAAAAATGAATTGATAAGGAAGAAAGATGAAAAACATAAATGAAAATTATATCTTTAATCAGATGACTTACAGTTACAAAAAAAAATCTGCAACTTTAGCTAAGAAGAAGATTCGAAAAAAATGGAAGAGGAGAGATGAAGATGACGATAGAGGAATGTGGGATTAGGTTCAGAAAAAAAATTGGGGAATTTTTGACACGTGTTTTTAACTGCAACAAGAGATCTTATTTAGTTATTTTTTTTTGACGTCGAAAGACCATTCTATTACTCAAACTTGAGGTGGTCTGGGTAACCAAACCGGAATAGAACAACCAATAAAATGTAACTCTCTATGGAAAGATTTAACACTCTTAGCAAAAAAAAATCTGAAGTCTGATTGTGCGCCCGTGGAACATGAATGATGTTGAAGTCCGGAAAGCATATCTGTAACGTCTCTATCCTCTCCAATTCCGTCGCAAAGCTTGGCCAAGCCTGAGGGTCCTTTATCATTACAATCAGCTCCTTACAGTCTGTCCCGAAGCTCTGGCATGTTGAATGTTGAAGCATATTCTCCATCGCCCATCGCAGTGCTTCTACTTCCGAATGCAAGGCTGATTCGCGTCGAGTGAAATTTCTTGTCCCCATAAGTTGAATGTTCCCAGCAGTGTCCATCCATACCCATCTGCATCCACTAAAGTGAGCAGAAGATGTCCAAGATCCATCTAACAAGCAAATATTACCCAAGCTTATGAGTTGGGGTTCCTCAGGATTATTATCTTGTACCACTGGTTGTACCACTTCGTTGGCATCAAACCAGGCTTGACATTCACTTTCTGCATGTCGAACTAGCTCCAAAGGATCTCTATCTGTACCCCTGAATTTTTTTCGTTCTTAGCCTTCCAAATATACCATATTATCCAGGGATAAGGATTTCTGTCTTACTTTGGCTCGATAATGTTGTTTTTCCTCCATAATAGGTATTCCATATTTGTGTAGACGCTTGATACCGGGAAAATATTTGGGCTTGTTGGAGTTGATGATAATGACCAAACTTCGAGAGCTGGCGAACATTCGAAAATGGCATGGGTTACAGTCTCCTCTAGTTCTCCACGTCTTGGGCAGTAGTTGTCACACCTCATATTGCGTCTTGTTAAATTCCTCGTTAGTGCCACATGACCAGTTAACAATTGCCATATAAGATGGCATATCTTCTTAGGCGCCTTTAAGTTCCAAGCAAAAGCTTGGAGCTTAGTGATGCTTGACTCCAAAACTTTCTTTTCTTCCGCTGTCTTTAATAAATTCTGAGCCACCCAATATCCAGATTTGACCGTGTATTGGCCATTCCTTGTGTAGTTCCAGCAGAATGTATCACGACGATGAGTTGAGCTTATGGCCAAACTCCTTATGAGTGGTATGTCCTCAGGATTAACATAGTCAAGAGATCTTATTTAGTTAAAGGGCATAATAGACAAATGAACATAAGAAAGTGTTCACTTAAATCATTGTGTCTTTTGCTGATAACTCATAATGTGTTTCGAGAGTAAATTTTCCGTGAAAATCCTAAAGAGAGGCAAGATAAAATTTTAAAGAAAAGCCTTGAAACTTGTTGATGCTCTTAGATTCTTATATAAACTTTAATTGAAACTTGTTGATACTCTAAGATTCTTCTATAAAATTTAGCGTTTAAAATGGTGTTTGTGAGTTTTATTTAAGATCAGCTATAAATTTGACTGATCAAGTAATTAAAATGGGGTCGTATTTTTTTTTTTGTTATAACCAAACTTTCATCCGTTTTCTGTATTTGTACCTCCTATTTCTTCTGATTTGTCATCTACATTCTCTTCTTCAGATAAGCAAGCCTCTTAACTAAGGAGTCATCTCAAGATTTGTCACTCATTAGGTCGCAAATTGAACCTTATGTTTACCTTTAAATTTCATCACTTTTTTCTTTTCCTTTAAAATTTGATCAATCACCCATTAGTTCATATATTTGGGATTTGATGTATCTTTCAGCCTATAATTTGACATAAATCAATCTAATCAATGTTTGTTCAACAGCAACAAAAGAAAAGCAAATCAGCAACATATAAGTTTTCTTGTATGATGTGTGACCAATGATCATCCTTATTTGTATTCAAATAATAATAATGATATGAAGAATACTATTTTACTATTACCGCTTCAGTAAATGCACTGAATCCATAAAAACGTAATCATCGAGATAAAAGCAAAAACACACAAACAAAAAGACAGCTAAGGATGGTTTGGTTATCAAGATATCATCTGGGTCCGCAACACAGATATTTCCCGGCACAAAATCAACGGCGGCGATTAACATCCACCGGACAAAAGGGTCTGCCAGCACGAGCCCGATGGCTAGGGATGGTGAAATGCCTTAGCCTCCCGTTTTGCTCCCTCATGTATCCTTTGCACAAGAACGTCGCTGAGAACTCATCTTCCACCGGACGGTTAACGTCGTGAACAAATACGTCTGTTTCTCCGTCTTCACGGTTACGAGCCAAAAGCCCCGCCGTGTAAATAGCACTCATCCTTCCCGGAGCTTCCTCGTGGTAACCAGTTGGAGCATCCACCATGATCAGATCCCATTTCGTCTCGTAAAAATCCGCCGGAAAATCTTTCAACGCCAGTTCACATTTCGAGTTTCTTGGATCGGTCACGGATCTACACTCCTCTGATCTTCCCAGCTCCATCAGTTTGTCTGAATGTTTCACTTTCGTATCGTAAACGACGTGGTAAGCTTCCAAGTTTGGGAATTTCTTAGTCACTATCTCGATCCAAGCCTTGTCTTCCTCAATAAACACTGAACACAAGAGGCTTCGTTAGCTCTGTTTTGTGTAAGAAACAAAGGAAATAAGAACACTTACAGGTACGACCACCATGGTTGAGAGATGCCCACATCGGGCTGTCGTGACCTAAACCAAAGACGAGGAAGTTACATGGAGACTTCTTGTCCAAGACTCTCTTTGAGACAGAGATTTCGTCGAATGTCTGTTGTGGAGTGACGATACTGGTGGCGTAGTGAACCAATGCGTCGGATAAAGAAATTGGCATCTTCGTGCATTGTTGTGTTGTTGGACATCTTTCTGGTTTAGCCTGGTTTTGCTCTTCTTTCTCTTGAGAGAGGTTGGTTTTGGAGATGGGCTTTGAAGAAGACATGTTTGATCTTGCAAAGAAGATGACAAGAAAGATCAAGATTGAGCAGCATGTGAATATGACCTTCAGATTGACAGAAGATTGAGATTTGGTCCTCATTTTTTCGATGAATGAATACAACAATGAAGGGTTCTGAAAATAATGAGAAATGTATTATACATATATAGAAGAGTTATTATATAATGTAAGAGAAAAGAACGTGAATGATTGAGGAAGTTGAGGAGGACATGAAAGCTACTAAGGTTGCTGTTCTTCCAATACAACAGCAGTTGGTGGTGAATTCATATACTAACAAATTGATTTTCATATTATAATGTATATATCTATTTTATATATTTATAATAATTGGAAGATGTGAAACGTAATGGGGAAATTTCTGATTTAAAAATTGATGCTTGAAAGAGAAGAATCTGATCGGCAATAGTAATATTGATCCAAAACAAGACAGGTGTTAAGAGGAACCAACATGGTGGTTGCAACTTTATTGTTCCTTGCTATTTAAATAACCCATGTTGATTTTAACAACCTTGGTCCTTTGTTTCTTGCACACTAATTTTTTTCTAAACGAATTAACATCACCATTTGTTTGTTTGTATTCGTTATAAAAGATTCCTTCATTTGATATAATTTCCATAACTTCAACTTTCAAACATGTCCAGTTCAACTCGGTTTAATTAAACCAAAGAGTTTTAGCTCAGACATTGAAAAACCAAACCAATCATCTTTGTGGCCTTTTTTTTTCTTCTCTTCAATGGTGATGTGCAAGAGTTGGCGACAAAAATCAAGAGCTTACTGATTTGGATTCTGTCTAAAAAATAACAGGTCAACAACATATTTGTTTTAGTTATCTTTAAGTTATAAGCCAATAAATTGTGATCCCAAACCGAACCAAATGATAAACGGCTTGCACGGTAATAATTTACAGGGAAGAAAGTTAACGAGGCAGTGACTAAGAGTTAGACTAAATGCCATTCATCACCATGTCCAATCATCAAACCCTTGATATGTTCATGTATCATACAATAACCTTCATCCAACATCATTTGAAAACCAAAATATTTAGTCAGCTGACATATAATTATCAGGTTTAACCAGAAATCTGGAGCTTATAACGCATTGTTCAAAATCAAAGAGTCCTTCAACTTGACTCGGTCTGCACCTACGGTTTTTCGCTCATCTATACTATTATTTATGAAGTGATTTTGCTGATTTCTCACATTCTCCATGATTTTAGGTAATTTTACTTATTTATCATGTTTTTATTAGTTTTAGATTAAATCATCAATTTATTAATTTAAATAATATAAATATTTCGATTTCTAATTAATTTATTAATTTAAATGATTTGTCACATTCTCCATGATTTTAGGTAATTTTGCTTATTTGTCATGTTTTTATTAGTTTTAGATTAAATCATCAATTTATTAATTTAAATAATATAAATATTTCAATTTCTAATTAATTTATTAATTTAAATAATATAAATATTTCAATTTCTTATTTATCGTGTTTTATTAGGTTTTAGCTAAATCATTGATTTATTATTAGTTATTAGTTGAGTTACTAATTTATTAATTAAAAAAATACCCTTATTGAATCATAAATATAATTTAAACGAATTTTGTTTTAATAATATTAATTTATATGTTATATTAAATATTTTAGTTAATTTTTCTTATTTTTCATATTTTTATTAGGTTTTATACTTTTAGTTGGGTTATTGATTTATTATTAGTTTCTAACTTATTCACTAATTTATTAATTTAAACAATACCCTTAATGAGTTTTATATATAATTAAAACCGAATTTTATTTAATAATATTAAATTTATATGTTATATTAAATATTTTATTATAAAATAATATAATATAATTATCAAAAAACATATTAAAAATAAGATAAGTTATATATATATACTGTGTTGCTATCTGGAAACAATATTTTTATTATAACAATTAAAAAATTAAGATACCAAATAATTTATAATTAAATACAGTATTATTCAAGAAAAAACATTTATATAAAGATATTTTCTAAACTATTTCTAAGATATGAATATTTTTTAACATATATTTTGATGTTTGATCTATGAAAAAATATTTAGCATATATCAATATTTTGATTTTTGATTTAACTATTTGAAAACATAAATAAAAACTTATTATGTTGGTTTTAAATTAGTAAGACAAAAAACTAATAAGAAGATTATGCCCGCATGTGCGTGCAAAACACCTAGTAATCGAGTAAGAGGCATGAATGAGACATTTAAGGTAGTAGATTGATAAGCTCAGATTAACCCTAGAGCAACTAAGTCTCTCAAATAAGAGGTTCGGTTGTAGTGCTTAGTAGGAGTAGGCAAAAAAACCGAACTGAACCGAGTCAAACCGAACCAACCGAATCGAAATCGATTCAAACCGAACCAAAGTCTATTTCAAACCATTCGGTTGAAGATTTCTCCAACCCGAATGGTTCGGTTCGGTTTAAACCGAACCAAACCGAGAAACCGATGTGTTTTTGTAATTATTTAAATTAAAAATATTAGTAATACCAATATACTAAAATTCTAGTCCCAAACCACATATTTTCTATTTTTCATTCATTAACATATATTCTTCTAACCTAATATGTAATCATCAAAATATTTTATTTGAAAAAATAGAAAACTCTGTATTCTTATATTCTTATATATGTAAACGTGAATGTTAAATCTAAATCTAAAACCTAAAGCAAAATTTATTAAAAACAAAAGTTCTTCTCCATAGCGTCACATGGAAGATGATTCATTGCAGGCTTTTTAATAATAATATAAGAAACATTACTAATGATGTTGGTTTTTTCTTAGTTAACTTTCATTTGTTTTAATTTTATATACCTTTTGTGACTTTTTAAAGGTTTTTGTTTCAGTTTTATATTTAATTTAGTTCACATAGTTTATGTTTACATAAGTTATGTCTTAAAACATAATTTTTTTTACAAAAAATTAAACTAAGAAGAACCTAATTAAACTGATCCAAAAAAACAAACCGAACCAAACCGAATACAAACCGAACCGGATATAAACCGAACCGAACACAAAAAACCAAACTATATGGTTTATTTCAGTTCGAAAAATACTAGAACCGAACTAACCAAACCGAACCGAACCCGAACCGAACCGAGAAAATAACCGAAGTGTCCACCCCTAGTACTTAGCGATCAAATCTACAGAGACTCTAAGATTACACAGTAGATTTATTGTTTTTGAAGTAATGCTAGACAGTAATGATTTTAAAGCAGTAAATAGATAGAGGTTGAGTGAACAAGGTAGTTGTTCAGTTGGTTGATTGAGGTTGTAAACAATTAAGGGTAAATAGCTAGATTTAGGTAAATTCTCAGGTATGATAAATATGCTTATCTTGTGGTTTATCAGGAATTCAAAAATATTAATTGTTCTCAAACTCAAACTTAAATTATAATCCATCAACTCTCGTATGTAGAGATTATCTAATGCTTAGACCTAGGAATCCAACTCTCGTATGTAACTCCTACGGGAGTGTCGATCGTTGCTTCCTATGGATTGTCGATCGATGTATCCAATGGAATGTCGATCGATACTAATTATATCAAGCTTTAGCGAATGGGTTTGATGTGTTCTCTAACCAGCTAGATCAACTTTCGTGTGCACCTAGCTGATTAGATCATTCTAGTTTAATCCAGGCAGAAGACCAAGTTCTCACTTGTGCCAATCAATCCTAAGATCTAAGTTCAGGAGTATTAATCCTAACCCTAGCAATAAGAGCAACTAGATGAAGAACTAACTAAATCACCCTAACAACAACACATATTTAGCAAACCAATAATCAACATTTGAAGAACCCTAAATCTAACAATAGAACTACTCAGACATATTCATAAGAAACATTGTGATGGTCTGAATAATATTGCAATATAATAATAAAAAGACAAAGTGGAGTAAAGAAACAAAGGGAGTTCAAGATCTTCTCTCTCAAGGTTTTCATATCTCTCTCTCCAATCCTAAGCTTTCTCTCTCTAGAATAGTATGAAGCATCGCCGTCAACAATGGCTTAGAAACAGTAAAATAGGGTTTCAGGTCGTTCATGGGTATTCTGGTAATATGTGGTGACTTCTGGGCTTAAATTGGTCACAAAATAGGCTCGGCCCATCTTCTGAGTGCACCGTCGATCGACACATGGATGCACCATCGATCGACGTTCCTTCATCTCCTTGACAGCTTCCTCTCGCGAGGCAGACTGACCACTCTTCAGTAAAACAGGCATAACATTTTATCTAGCCGTTGGATTGACCTCAAACCGGTGGCATTGGAAATCTAACTTAAATCTCTATTGTGTGTTAAAATATGGGCTCAATCGCACCATGGGAAGGTCTCCATCCATAGCTAAACATCTGTGGCGCCTGTGCCGTTCTGCACCTTAAAAAGCTCCATAATCACCAAAGTTCTCCTAAACATACCTGAACCTGACAACACTCTAAAACAGACTCCAAACTCATATAATAGACTTTAAAACAACTATATACCATGGTCTAAATGTGGTAAAATCCATGATATATCATAGATAAATTTTTAAATATATTTGTATCACAAGTAACATGATGAGTTGCCCCACTATCTTTATCCAAGTAAGAGACAACATTAATATAGCTCTCAAAACACCAACAAAACCTAATGTAGTTGGTGAGTACAACATATTAGGTAATAAAGTTTTTGTTGCTCCTGATGTAGATGCCATTGATGAAGTAGAATGTTGAAAGCTGAGATTTAAAATAGGTGATAACCCTTGAATCTAATCTTTGTTCAGAACTGATTCTTGAACCCTATAATGCTAGTTGAGCAACCAATGGTTTAACTGAAGCAGAATCCTTCATTTAAGCAAAATGTTTTTCAGTTTGATTCTTATGTTTGTAGCACATTATGACTTGTATAACCACAATGTGAACAAATAAATTTAGTAGGTTTGTTCTGATAGTAAATTGATTATGTAGCATGAAAAGATGGTTGCACAGGTTCATTCGTTGGAACATGAAAGGCTTAAGGATTGTGAACATGAATTATGCTTCTCTAACTATGATTTTGATCAAGAAGATTGTATATTTCAGCCAAATCAAAAAAAATATTTTTCATGATTATTTGACTTCAAATAACTATATAAGAATCATTGCTAGAAAACAGATTATTTTATCATGATCAACTTTTGTACCCATAGCCTTGCAATAGGTGCATTCACGGCATCTCTTAAGACAGTTTGCACCATCAAGTTCATCCCACAGTGTCTTAATGTCATCCCACATCATCAAACCTCAAAATACTCTTATAGATCTTCTTTGAATAGAGTTTATCAACCAATATTTCACCATAGAATTGCACCTAGACCACATCCTGAAGTTAAAATGAAATTCACTTGGCCTAGCAATCGAACCATTTATAAACGTTATTTGTTCTTCGAATCTAAAGAAACGGTCATTGCAATGCGTCAATTATCATAATTTGTACCATTGAGTATCTTATAGATGAGAACAAGTCTAAGATTATCACTATTCATGAGATAGAGCAATGAATGAATGGTATTGGGAGAATTTGTATTGTGATGTGATCGGAGAATCCAGTGGCGAGGTAGCTGGATAAAAGTTTTGTCTAGCATATGATGTTTCTCTACCAATGGGACATGAAGTTTGCGAGCGATCATCATTGTAGCAACTTTGAGCTTTGTTTAACCAAAAATATTGTTCATCAAAACTTGACCAGGAGTCTCCCCGGCGAATCAAGCTTAGAGAATGACACGAAATGTAGGAAAATTTAGAAATGGATTGAGCTTTAAGCCTCAATAGCTCTCATACCATGTTAGTGAACAATAGAAAGAATGAAGATGGAAAAGACAATCGAAATGAAAATAATTTTCTGTTATTCATCTCAAGTGATTCTGTTACAATTGTACTCTTATATAGTCGAGTATTCTCAGTTTACCCATTTCCTTCTTTTATTAATTGTTTAAGTTTCTTCTTTTATTAGTAGTTTATTGTAGCTGCTAGTCTATTTAAACACAACTCTTCTAACTGATTTCATTAAGTTGAATTAATCATTCTTCTTCATAATTCTCTAGTTACTTCAAGTCTTTCATACTCTCTTAAGTATCTTACTCTCGTGTTCTCACTATTCTCACAAGTTCATACTCACCAATACTCTCAATCTCACACAAACTTCTTACTCTCTCTCTCTCTCTCTCTCTCTCTCTCTCTCTCTCTCTCTATTCTATGTTTTACTGACCCAAACACTCAAGTCTCATCATTCTTCATTTATTCTCACATGGTATCAGAGCATACAAGCTTCTGAACCTCAATATAGTTTCCCCAAGTATGTCTCTTATTCTCTTTTCTCAAAACTCTTTGGGTACATCCTTTTGTCGAGCGGCCCATAATACTCCAAGATAAAGAAATCAAGAACTTTGGCGACTCCAGTTGTTCTTAAAGGCTAAAATACCTTCTTTAGTCTAGGATGTTGAAGACAGCCCGTGGAGACAAATGCCTTTGGAGTCATTGCACAAATGAAGCTTCAAAGCAAGTCAGTTCAAGTGAAGTGCTTAGACAGTCTGACCCAAAAGCTGTGGATGAGAGAAAATGGCAGCAAGAAGGCACTATTGTCTTGTTCATCATCCAAATCTCCCTTGAAACATCCATCATTGAAGCTTATTCCTACTGTGAAAGTGCAATGGAGCTGTGGGATACTCTCCACAAGGTTTATAGGAAATCTTCTAACCTAAACGAGCGTATAAGGTCAAGAAGGCCATCAACAACCTCTGCCAAGAATAAATGGAGTTGAATGAGCATTTTGGAAAGTGCAGGTTCTTAGGGGCTGAGCTTGACATGCTTAGACCAGCCATAACTAATCCAGCTACCTTTAATGAAATGAGAGAATAAGACAAGATTTTTGGACTTCTCCTCACCCTCGGTTCAACCTTCAACGACTTGATACAACATATACAGAGGCCAGAAAAGCTGTCATCACTTGATGAAGTGTGTTCCCAAATCCAGAAGGAGCAAGGGTCATATGGTCTCTTGAAGCAAATGAAGGTCTCTCTCTTGCCAATCAAGCTAAATGTCTCTCTCTTGTCAACAGCGTATTACAACCAAAAGAGAGGTAGGGATTAAGGTGTGGACACTGTAAGAAGGAAGGGCACACCATGGAGCGGTGTTGGATAATCCGCACCTCAGACTAAATTAGTTTCAATAAGCCTCCATGGGCTGGAGGTTAAAGAAACCAGCTCGGGTTTCTTGATAGTAAGCTGACCCTCCATCCCTAATAAGAGAATTTTGTCATTTTCTTGTTATGTTGTGTGGTCCTAGGGTGTTTTAAATTTTGCTAGATATGTGTATCTAGCTTCTGCCTAAGTAAGTTTATTAAAATTATTAAGTTGTCTAGATGTGTGCATGCCCTTATAATGTTGAGTGTCATTTTTACCTAAATACTTAGTTTTGATGCTTATCTTGAATATGATTCAGAGAGTATTTCTAGGATAGGAATCAAGAAGGTTTCTGTCCATAGCTTGGTGTTTAAGCGTGTTAGAGATCAGAACTGGGGATGTCCCATGTCATGGTCTCTTGTGTTGACATGAAGAATTAAACAAAGGGCGATGTCGGCAAGATTAAATAAAGAAGTAGTGGAGGAAGTGGGAGGAGCGGCCATATCACTTACCAAATGGGAAGGAGCGGCCAGTCCACTGCTAGTTGTTTATTCTTCCACCACTGAGTGCTTATTGCTTTTGTTTTCTTTAAATACACCATGTATGTTACACAATTAAACAGACCATTCAATACAAACATTTCTTTCATTCTCTCAATCTCGCAAATCCTCTCATTCTCTTAATTTCGCAAATTTCTCTTCTCTCTCAAATACTTACGGTTACTTCACTCCTTTTTTTTCTTTGTTCTTGTGCTTCATCACGGTTAAAACTCTTAGAAGCTCTCATAATCCCACAAATTATCAT
>NC_027753.1:12621741-12626430 GCF_000695525.1 Brassica oleracea var. oleracea
AGCTTGAGGGGGAGTGTTGACATGAAGAATTAAACAAAGGGAGATGTCGGCAAGATTAGATAAAGAAGTAGTGGAGGAAGTGGGAGGAGCGGCCATATCACTTACCAAATGGGAAGGAGCGGCCTGTCCACTGCTAGTTGTTTATTCTTCCACCACTGAGTGCTTATTGCTTTTGTTTTCTTTAAATACACCATGTATGTTACACAATTAAACAGACCATTCAATACAAACATTTCTTTCATTCTCTCAATCTCGCAAATCCTCTCATTCTCTTAATTTCGTAAATTTCTCTTCTCTCTCAAATACTTACGGTTACTTCACTCCTTTTTTTTCTTTGTTCTTGTGCTTCATCACGGTTAAAACACTTAGAAGCTCTCATAATCCCACAAATTATCATCTTGGTGGTCTATTAATATTTTTCTTTAGTTGTGTTGTTTTTCAGGTTGCCCAAGATTTCTAAACATCCACCAAAGTGTATATTTTTGAAACTTGGAGATTAGCGTATTGCCCAATAATCATGTGGATACTTCTGTCTATTAACTCTCGAGAAAGTAGAAAGGATGATTAGCGCATTGTAGAGAACGAGTGACTTGCCTACATCCAACATGGTAGACATGAAAATGTTAGAATAAATCTGATCATGGATATACTTGGCTGAGTAGAAACAAAGTTGATCATCTAATGAGCTTCAAGAGGAAGTGATAATGAGGCAGTTGAGTGTTTCAAATGTCCCTCTGCCAATTTGGAACCTCAAGTGACTTTGCAAGACAGTTGTGAAAGGGAATGAAGTGGGGGATTCAAGTGCATAAACCAATAAAGCCGATACTCTTCACCAATATTCCAAAGATATGTCAGGAAAAATATAATACACTTCAATTATAATTTTGGATAAATATATCTCTTGAGAAATAATACATGCGTTTGTGTATTGCTTGAATCAGATAGAACTTGAGTTTATGAACAAATGCAGACTTGGACTCAACCCTTGAAAAGACAAAAAAAAAACAAAAGAAGAGAGGAGACAAAAGCTGAGCATAAGAAGAAGTTTAAAATACTTAAAACTAATTTGAAGTTGGTGAAGCAAAAAACACTGAAGTCTGACTTGTCACCCAAGGAAACCATGATCCAGGGTTTATGAGTCTCCAAACATGAATATAAGGCTCATAAACCCATTACCCAATCCCTAGGCTGAGGGTATTTGCCTTTTTTTTTTTCAAATGATGGTTTTATCTCAAAGAGGTTTTCCGCGCTTATGTTTTTAATTAGGAAAATATTTTCAGTTCAAAGCTTGCCCAAATTTTTCATATGGTCAATTTTAAGGGAAAGTGTTCAAATAAAGAAGAATAAAGAAGACCTAAACGGGCTTAAAAAGCCTTAATAAGAGTTGAGAAGACTTCGGAAGAGAAGCATCCATGTAGACGTAAGGAACTATGTTTGTATAAAAGGGAAGAGTCAACCAGTTTAAACTTCCTAGAAGACTTCCTTTGGACTGCACAAGCAAAGAGAGATGTTAGAGAGAAGGCTGACCAGATCAATTTTCAAAATAAAGATGTAGGGTACAAGATACCCTCTATTATCAAGCTCTCCTCTTTATTTTGTTGTCTCGTATGTTCATTCAAATATGTTCTCTTTTCTTTCTTTGATCAATTGTTTAAAATCCTTTTTTACTAGTTTATTGTAAATGTTGGTCTATTTAAAAACAACTCTTGTAACTGATTTTATTAAGTTGAATTAGTCATTCATTTTTGCAATTCCCTTGTACTTCAACTCTTTCGTACGCTTTGAAGTCTCTTACTTTTCTATTAGTGTATACTCACCAATACTTTCGGTATCTCATAATCTCTGTATTTTCAGGTATTTTCTTTCTGTCATACTCTTTTTCTCTCTCGCTTATTCTTTGTTTTACTCACCCAAACACCAAGTCTCGTCATCCCCAAATCATTCTTCATTTATTTTCACATTTATGTCAACAAAGCTTCAATGTTTGCTACCATTTGAATTACCATTTGAATATGAAGTTCATGTATGCAACAACTGACTTCCACTGCACTGTACTGGTAAGACTAAAAAAATAAAATTATATACTTATACTATTAAAATAGAAGTCATGACTTCTTTTATATATAATTTTTTATTTGGACCATCCTTAAGAAATTTATTAAATTTTACATATCTTAATTATAATATCTTTATTTTTATTTAAAATACTAATAAATATCTTAAAAAATGTCTAACAAAATCTTTCGAATATCTTTTAGAATCTTTTAAAAATATACTTTCGAAATTAGTTAATTAAAATTATAATTATCACAAAGTATAGTTAGAAAATAAATTTTAGTTTAATTTTGACAGTAAACAAAAATTAAGAATTATATAAAATACTTTTAATAATATTTTAATGATAATAAGAATTTTAAATTGATTTAATTTTTGAAATTAAATTTAAGAAATATCTTTTAAAAAAAATTTAAAAAGAAATATTCATTTCTATTTCTAATTTAAAAATAAAAATATCTTACCTACTTAGCACATAAATTATGACTTATTTCATATGTGATTTTCTTTTTAATCTAGTCCATTTAGAAGTCATACCTTTATATGCTTTTACAATGTAATACAATTAGTTTACACCTCACTTCATAGATATATGAAAAATTTGATTTTTAATCATATCGTATATATAAGACTTTAGTCTACTGATATTAACGTGTGTATTTTCTTGAGTTAAAAATCAATTCGGTTTATTATTTAAACAACTATACTAAATTGGTTTAATTAATCACAATATATCAAGTTCTCTATTATGTATGTTTAACTTAATTTAATTTCCACATATAGTTTAAATTTATAAATAAAAAAAATATGTAAATCAATAGTTTTACATAATAATGTTTTTAAATTACATATTGTTACAAAATAAAATTTATAAATTTTATAGTAGTAATATTATACGCCACACGAATATTATTATAACATTAGATAATATATAACACCAATTTATATTAATTTATTGATATATTTTATTACATAACCTAAAATATTTTTGTATTAAAGAAAACCCGCACGGTCGTTGTTGGACCCAATTTTGGTCAATACCATAATGGGCCGCGATCAAAGGCATGGGCCTTAAAAGGCCGGAGCCCGTAGCAAGACTATGAACTCGAGAAGGAGTCGCCGAGGTCGCGGAGATCGTGCAACAAGAAGCTGAGACCGCGGAGCTATCACAGAGATCTCGAAGTCGATTTACTATAAAGGAAGAGGAGTGGAAACAGTGGAGGACACGTTGAAAACCCTAGAGAGAGCTACACACTTACATCGATCTTGTTGTCTTCCCACTTTTAGATTCTTTCTTTACCGATCTCGTTTGTATCACTCGATCTAGTTCAATTTATTGTATTTGATCATATTCATCAATAAAGTCCATTTTCACATACTGGAAACTATTTAACATCGTTGTGTTCTAAAGATATCGTTGCCTACATCATTTGTCTTCCCTAGATCAAACCCCGATCACTATCAAATACTTAGTGTAGATTTTAGGTTCTACATTTTGGCGCCGACTGTGGGGAAGATAAACGAAAAACATCTTTGCTAAGAAACCGATCTAAGTTTCCTAAGCGCGACTATGGATTCAACCCAAGTCCGACCTGATTGCATTGGATCTATCGATCTCGAACTCCTCAGATCGGGCAAATCGATCACGTCAAGAGAGGTCGATAATCTCCATAAACGCTCACATACCTCGCGAGGAACGATTAACAGTCCCACTATCACCAATTTCGAGGATACACCACAGAAAGGAGAAATCTTGACTCATTGGAATCAAAATCTTTAGTTGGATCGCTACCATGTGGGGGGGTTCGATACAATACAAAACACCCATGTTATTTGCTGTAGGATTTATCTTTTTGTTCACCATAGGAGGACTCACTGGAATAGTCCTGGCAAATTCAGGGCTAGACATTGCTCTACATGATACTTATTATGTGGTTGCACATTTCCATTATGTACTTTCTATGGGAGCCGTTTTTGCTTTATTTGCAGGATTTTACTATTGGGTGGGTAAAATCTTTGGTCGGACATACCCCGAAAAAAGTGATCCAAAAATGGATTTGACCTAAAGTTTCAGGGTATGTCCGACCAAAGATTTTACCCACCCAATAGTAAAATCCTGCAAATAAAGCAAAAACGGCTCCCATAGAAAGTACATAATGGAAATGTGCAACCACATAATAAGTATCATGTAGAGCAATGTCTAGCCCTGAATTTGCCAGGACTATTCCAGTGAGTCCTCCTATGGTGAACAAAAAGATTAATCCTACAGCAAATTACATGGGTGTTTTGTATTGGATCGCTACCATGTGGGGGGGTTCGATACAATACAAAACACCCATGTTATTTGCTGTAGGATTTATCTTTTTGTTCACCATATCATTGAGTAGAAGCCACAACCGGACATGAACTACTCTCCTTCATGGACGCATTCTCTTGCTATAATCAAATCCTCATGAATCCTGAAGACCAAGAAAAAACGAGCTTCATTACGGAGCGAGGAACATACTGCTATAAAGTGATGCCATTCGGGTTAAAGAATGTCGGAGCCACTTACCAAAGATTAGTAGACAAAATGTTCTCCAAGCAACTTGGGGAAACAATGGAAGTTTACATAGACGACATGCTAGTAAAGTC
>NC_027753.1:12626666-12638217 GCF_000695525.1 Brassica oleracea var. oleracea
GTGCCTTCAGCGACTCGCAATTAGTCACAAGCCAATTCCACGGAGAATACGAAGCAAAAAACGAAATATTGGAAGCATACCTTTCAGTCCTGCAAGAAATCACTCAGCAGTTCGACAAGTTCGAACTAACAAAAATCCCAGGGGGAAATAATACGTCAGTGGATGCGCTGGCCGCGCTGGCTTCAACTTCCAATCCGGCGGTAAAAAGAATAATACCAGTAGAAGGAATAGATAAAGTAAGCATAAATCTCCCATGTAAGGGAATCAACCTTCAGGAAAATAGTCCCCCGTGCATTGATGCAATCACTACGCGAAGTAGGGCACGAAGAGAAAGCCAGGGTCTCGACAACGAAAACAGCGATGAGCCCAAAAACCAATCGGCCCCGAACACATCGCGCGTCGGGATCAGAAGAACAGCGACCACCGCAGCTATCCCGGAAGAGGCCGTCCATGAAACCACCGCAGCTAGCCTTCAAGAAGGAGCTAGAAGCCAGAACAGATTGGAGAACCCCGATATTTAAATATATAAAGAACGGCGAGCTCCCCGCCGAGAGATGGGAAGCTCGAAAAATAAAAGCACGGAGTTCGCGCTATTGTATCATGGAGGAAAAACTATACAAAAGAAGTCTAGACGAGCCCTATCTATTAGGTGTATCCCCTAAGGACGCATTCAAAATCCTGAAACAAACTCACGGACGAGCGTGCGGAAGCCACTCCGGAGGACGATCCCTAGCAGTCAGGATAAAGAAACTAGGCTACTTCTGGGCAACAATCGCCGATGATAGCGAACAATTCACGTTAAAATGCGACAAATGCCAAAGGCGCGCACCGATGATACATCAACCGACTCAAAAAATGTCTACGATATCCTCACCATACCCGTTCATGAAATGGTCCATGGATGTGGTAGGCCCGCTAGTACCTTCCGGACCAGCCCAGCTGCGATTTCTTCTGGTATTAACCGACTATTTCACCAAGTGGATCGAGGCCGAAGCATTCTAAAATGTCACTTCCACGACGGTAACCAGCTTCATTTGGAAAAACATCATCTGTCGATATGGTCTACCGTACAAAATAGTAACCGACAACAGACCACAATTCATTTCCAAAATGTTCGACGAATTTTGCGTGAAATGGAAAATCAAGATTAAGGCCGCGAGCCCCCGATACCCAAAATGCAACGGTCATGCCAAAGCCGCAAATAAGACTATAATAAACAACCTCAAGAAGAGGCTCGACCTCAAGAAGGAGAGGTGGGGAGAAGAGCTGCATGGTGTCCTATGGGCCTACAGAACAACCCCCCAAACCGCAACCGGTGAAATTCCATTTTCAATGTCTTACGGAATCGAGGCCGTAATCCCAGCCGAAATTGAGGTCCCGAGTCAGCGACGAAGAATATGTCCAGAAGATGCCGAACTCAATGAAGAGTTGTTAATCCATCAGCTGGATATGATAGAGGAACGACGCGAAAAAGCAGCAATACGCGTACAAAATTACCAACAAGCCGCGACACGTTATTATGATTCCAACGTAAGAAACCGCGCTTTCTCCGTAGGTGACCTAGTTCTCCGGAAAGTGTTCGACGGAACGAAAGAGACGGGAGCAGGAAAGCAGGAACAAAATGGGAAGGACCATACAAAGTAACTAAAGAAATCCGAACAGGAGTCTACGAGCTAGAAAAATGCAAAACAGGCCTCCCAGAAATGAGACCTTAGAACGCCAACAACTTAAAGAAATACTACAAATAACGTAAACCCGAACCTCGATCATAACTACCAAAGCTTCAAACTAGGGGGCCATTGATGCCTACAGCTCAGTCAAAAATGGAACTACGATAAGGCGTGATCCCTCGAAAGGGGTACATAGGCAGCTCGTCACGAAGCGCAGCCCAAACAACCGAACAAACAGCCGTTAGCTTTCTTTCATCACTTTGAACATCTAATTCTTAAGCATAGCCCATTTACCAAATTGCTATCAGGCCATATAAAGGGCCACAAAACAGATTCCTGATCAGTCTCTATTTCACGCCTTCCAAAGGATAAAACAACAAGCTCAATGAGGTTTAAAACAAATCGGAAACATACGATTAAAGAGGTATTATGCCATAAATTCGTTGGAAACATATATACGTTTCTCCAACAACAAAAACACAAAAAAACATACATATAAAACATAGCAAACTTCAAACTAAATCGAAATAACCCTTGCATCAATCCTGGTTGACTGAGTCTCCGGAGATCTCGGGGAGATCGAGACGACCGAGAGAAGGGTCTGACACCGAAGCAAGACCGTAATCGACGTCGCGCAAAACCTCCAGGTCTTTAAGACGCTCCAACTCCGTCTCGAGCTCGAAGCCGCCCTCACTATACTCGGTCAAAGCCTCGATACGAGCTCGCGTCTCTTGCAAAAGAATCTTCGCGGCCGTTTCTTTCTTCTTCTGCTCCAACTTACCCTTGACCACAGCCAAAATCCCCCTCGTACTCCTTCGCAAGAGAGACACGAGCTAGATGGAGATCTTTGCGAGCTTTCCTATCCCGACCTTCGAACTCTCGCCTATACTTCTCCTTCATCGAGTCAAGGTCGCTCTGAACAACGACCTTTTCTGCCTCAACAGCCGCCAACTTCTTCTTCAATTCCTCAATCTCCACTTCGCGCTGTCTCTCCGCCTCCCGAGCAGCATTCAACTCACCCCGAAGCTGTTGGATCGTGAGAAGGTGACCCGCGATCTCTTCCTTACTAGGAAAATTTGCCAATCGCCCCTCCATTAAAGCGGCATAATCGTTGCTCGCCTCCATATCCTAAGCAAAACGATAGCGTCAAAACTAAGCATCCATGTCCATAAAAAATCAAGCGAAGACAACGTACCTTGGCATTTGCGACCGCCATCCGAACATAGGCGTCGCGCTCTCGCATGTGCTCCAAAGAAGGGAGCTCGCATCCTTCTGCTCTGACCTTACACCAAATCGCTGCAAGGGAGTCGGGGTTCTCAAGGATAGGGATCTCTGGGGTTCTCAAGGATAGGGACCTCGCTGTCATACCCAAACGACCACGAAAAAGCTTCGGGCACGCTCGAAGGAAGGACACCGGGGTTAACCCGCGAAGTGCCTTCACCAGAAGCACGTAACGACAGAGAAAGTCTCGGGCTCGACGATCCCGAAGTCACAGAGTTAATCTCCTCCAAGACCCGACGTCGAGATCGATGAGACACGAATCGATCTCGTCGTTAAGAGCTCGATCACCAACAGAGCTCGATCACCAGCAGAGCTCGCCGAAGTATCCGGTGCCTCACGAGCTCCACCAGATGGAAAAGCGACCGACACTGGCCTAGCAAGAAGACCAGGAGACTGAGCCTGCGACCTCGGTCTAAGGACCCGCCCCCGCTGGACTTTCCGAGCTCGCTCTAATGACCCGGCCTCATAAGATTCGCCAGGACGATCGAGCATCCCCACTTTCTCCTTCTTCCCTAAAAATCAAAGCAAACTTAGGATCATATCAAACAGAGAAAGTCTCGGGCTCGACGATCCCGAAGTCACAGAGTTAATCTCCTCCAAGACCCGACGTCGAGATCGATGAGACACGAATCGATCTCGTCGTTAAGAGCTCGATCACCAACAGAGCTCGATCACCAGCAGAGCTCGCCGAAGTATCCGGTGCCTTTCGAGCTCCACCAGATGGAAAAGCGACCGACACTGGCCTAGCAAGAAGACCAGGAGACTGAGCCTGCGACCTCGGTCTAAGGACCCGCCCCCGCTGGACTTTCCGAGCTCGCTCTAATGACCCGGCCTCATAAGATTCGCCAGGACGATCGAGCATCCCCACTTTCTCCTTCTTCCCTAAAAATCAAAGCAAACTTAGGATCATATCAACGAAGCGCCCCAAATCATGCCAGAAAGAAGAGCTGGGCCAAACATGGGCCACCAAGGCGACAAGAGTAGCACGATTCGCACCCGGTGGGAGAGCGCAGGCGGCTCGAATTCGGTCAGGAGTAAAGGAGAGCCATCGAGTGCTACCTCGACACAAAGTCTCCATTAACCCACGAAGCTCGGGAGACATAGGCGCAGATTCAAAAGGGTCTATAGATAAAAGGAATTATCTTTAAAAAAAAATAAAAAACAAAAAAACAAAAAAACAACAACAGACATCATTTACCAAGAGGAAATGATAATGATAATAAAAAATATATATACTCACCAATATCGTCGGACCATTCCCGAGGGATCCTCTCGAAATCGAAGTCTCCTTCCGACGCCGAGTTTATCTTAAAAACGAAGAACTTCTCCCTCCATCGATCATCCTTATTAAGAATGCCTTCGATGATACCACGACCACCTCGAGGAGCAAGAATCATCGTGCCAGGGAACCGTTGCTTCGCTTTATGGCAAATAATTGCCTCAACTCCCTGAGACCAAATTCGAGACCTTCCTCCTGAGCTCAGACCCAGCAACCCAAGAAATACCGGAAGAAGTTAGGCGCCATGAGGGTAAACGCCATCTTGATTTCCGCCAGCACCTCGAGAAGGAAACGATGAAGAGGAAACGATAAGCCCCCGGCCTTGAAATGAGACGTGTAAGCTCCGCAGTACCCCGGTCTCACATTCTCTGGAGTCTCATCGTCCTCGAGGAGTTCGATTTCTACGTCGTAGCTGACTCCCCAGAGCTCGTAAATGGCGTCGATATTTTTCCCATTAAGAATCGTCTTGTGATGCGGACCAAATTATTCGGCAGCCATAGTTTCGAATTAAGAAGAAGTGTCGCGAAAGAGAGAGAAAACACCAAGAGGAAAATGGCGAAAAAGGAAGAAGGATCGAAGTGATGAAGAAGACGATCTGCTCAATAAAATATATACCATAAAATAAAAAAAAGGCTCCCGAGAACGCTAGGATCTAACCGGCCATGAACTTTTGATCTCGACCACACAATCCTGAATTGGCCGACAAGTCAAATCAAGACGACGCGCGTGGCACCCCATTCTCCGAGAATCGCGATACCGCAAAGTAACGGTAGTTTCTCGCCTTTTCAGTTTCCCAATAAACCAAAAAGGCTGGGGGACAAATGTTGGACCCAATTTTGGTCAATACCATAGTGGGCCGCGATCAAAGGCATGGGCCTTAAAGGGCCGGAGCCCGTAGCAAGAATACGAACTCGAGAAGGAGTCGCCGAGGTCGCGGAGATCGTGCAACAAGAGGCTGAGATCGCGGAGCTACCACAGAGATCTCGAAGTTGACTTACTATAAAGGAAGAGGAGTGGAAACAGTGGAGGACACATTGAAAACCCTAGAGAGAGCTACACACTTACATCGATCTTGTTGTCTTCCCACTTTTAGATTCTTTCTTTACCGATCTCGTTTGTATCACTCGATCTAGTTCAATTCGTTGTATTCGATTTTATTCATCAATAAAGTCAATTTTCACCTAATAGAAACTATTTAACATCGTTGTGTTCGAAAGATATCGTTGCCTACATCATTTGTTTTCCCTAGATTAAACACTGATCACTATCAAATACTTAGTGTAGATTTTAGTTTCTACCGTCGTGCGGATCAAGATCTAGTACAAATTAAATCCGCATGAGGGAGTGATTTAAACTAAAACCTTCACATATTCTTTTTTTTTTGTCGGCATAACTATTCTCCTTTATTTATTTGTACTATTCAAAATGTTTATAAGAATTATAACATAATAAAAAAAAAAGCAAAATCCTTCTTTTATGTCATCCTTTAGTTGTTTTCTGTTTTCAGAGGTTAGTGTCTGTTTCTTCACGTTCCTTCTAAGCTAAAGGTCATCTTCCACATAACACAAACTTGGTGAGTTACTGCAAACCGAACAATTCGGTTATATGATTTAATAATAAGAACAAATCGAAACAATAAATCAATCATCTATAAAAAATCGTATGTGGTTATTAATTGACCAATCAAAAAGCAAAGAATGTAGCTGCTATAAATAAATAAATAAATAAAAGGCATATTCTTTTTCCTTTTGTTTTTCCCACTTTGTTCGCATCTGTTCCTAATTCCTATCAATCGCAGATAATCCTTAGCCTCTCTACATTTCTCTCATCATCGTTTCCTAACGAATCAGACTTGACCACTCCACTCTAAAACCGGACTTCCCGAGGAACCCCCATCCATGGATCTCTGGACCCTTGACACGGCGATCCGAAACCCAATCTTCTCCTCGGCGAAATCGATCCCTGAGAAATCGCTCTCGAGGAAACTGGGCGCCGTGGAGATCAGGTTTCAAAAGCGTAAACTTTCTACTTGTGGGTACCGTTCCTTGGTTGTTAGAGCTACGTCGAACAAGAGTAACGACGATTCTTCTTCTGCTTCTGGTAAAGGCTTTACATATGATGATTTAGGCATTATGATCTATCAAAAATTGGATCTTTTCTTAGCTTTGTACTTGAACACTAGTGAACTCTGTTTTAGCTCTAAACTTATAACACTGGAGCTAATTAGAAACTGGGATTATGTTTGTGAGGATTGTTGATGCTCAAAGAAGTGGTAATCTTGATTTCATAAACTTTACAATTGTGGAGCTGTTTTGTTTCTCAAGGAGGAGATGCTTCTCAAGAAAACAAATCAGGTGATTCCGCTGCTACTCCAAAGCCCTTTGGTCTTAACACGGATTGGAGAGAGTTCAGAGCTAACTTGTTTATGAAGGAGCAGGTAAAAATAATCTTCATAGTCGAACAACCCATTTCTTGGCAAGTTAAAAAGGGTTTACCATGTCACAGGAAGAAAAAGCAGCAGGTGAGGGTCACAAACCAGACACAACATCCCCTCAAGCTGAACCAAGAGGCCTTAAATGGGCACACCCGATTCCTTTCCCTGAGTCTGGCTGTGTTCTAGTCGCCACGGAGAAGCTAGACGGTTATCGAACATTTGCGAGAACCGTTGTGCTACTTCTTAGAGCAGGAACCAACCACCCGCAAGAAGGGCCATTCGGAGTTGTCATCAACCGTCCGCTTCACAAAAACATCAAGCACATGAAATCAACCAAAACCGAGCTCGCTACCACCTTCTCAGAATGTTCCTTGTACTTTGGTGGGCCTCTTGAAGCCAGCATGTTCCTGTTGAAAACCGCCGATAAAACCAAGATACCTGGGCTTGAAGAAGTCATGCCAGGCCTTAACTTTGGTGCTCGAAACACTTTGGATGAAGCTGCGGTACTTGTGAAGAAGGGAATGCTTGAGCCACAGGACTTTAGATTCTTTGTTGGTTACGCAGGTTGGCAGCTAGATCAGCTCAGAGAAGAGATCAAATCAGATTACTGGCATGTCGCTGCGTGCAGCTCGGAGTTAATATGTGGAGCTTCACCGGAAAACTTGTGGGAAGAGATATTGCAGTTGATGGGCGGTCAATACTCAGAGCTTAGCCGGAAGCCCAAGCTGGATATGTAGACGTTTATGTTTTGAAAATGGTGCCTAGTTTTCTAAGGCTTATAAAATAAGCCAAATGTATAGCTTAGCTTCACTTTTGTCTTGTGTATTTGAGAGAATAAAGCACTTCTATATATAGTTCTATGCTATTTAAAAAGATTTGCTTTCTGAAAACTCATATGTAATAACTAAAAAGCGTCTACCTATGAATTTAGTTTGCACTACTAAACCAGTACTGAATATACGCATCTGTTTTTACTTCTAACCAAAAGAAATGTCTTAGAAACAGAGAGGGAAACAAAAACTTGTTGCCATGATCTTTTCTTGTTTCATTGCTTCTTCACTAGGCACATGCTCTCACTGGGATATCGTTCTTCTTCTTTGCTGCAGATTTGTCAAGGCGGGACTTGCGTACAGCTTCTTGGATTCCTCTCTCGTGATCTTTCATCATATCTTCAATGTTACCACCAGGAGGCATCAAAGGACCTGAACAGTGCATTATGTTCTTCTTGCGCATGTATGTCTGAAACAAACATATCAAGAAACATCTCAGAAGTCAATTGTCTAAAAGACAAGAGTTAAAAGAGTTATTACCGTTGTGGGTTTTCTTGAAGCTACATTTTCCTTTTGGGAAGAGCTAGATAAGTAATCTCCCATTGTAACAAGCACGTTGTTAGACCGGCTAGCTCTCACCTCTCCTACATTGCTCTTAGAGCCACCATTCTTATTCCATGCCGCGCTTGGATGGATCATTGACTTGGTATCAGCAAAGTGTTTTCCACTCGATTTCTTGAAGCCAAGAGGAGTGTTGATTAAGACATTTGAATGGCCTGAAGCAAGGAACTCCGGTGTTATCTTGGAGTCTCTTAAACCTCTTCTCGCAGATTCGTGTCCACGCCACTTCACTGCTTCAGCTCTTTTCCTTCTTGCTTCTTCGTTTCGTTTCTTTGCATCAAGTTCCTTGCTTGGAGGATACTTAGGCAGACTTGATATGTGACAAGGGAGTGGCTCCGTTGTAAAAAACTAGAGAGGATTGTGAATGAGGAGATAATCATTAATCAGTTGGGGGGGGGGAGGTGAATCAAGAAAATGAGAGAGATCATTTACCTCGCTCATTAGAGTAGAAGAAGCTGAGCATCTTGTCTCTGGTTCTACAGAGAGAAGCTTGTCAAGGAGAGCCAAAGAAGAAGATGGTAAGTTCTTGAAAGTCTCTTGAAGCACACGCTTGTAAGGATGTTGCGGTCTGTAACTTGTCGCCTGTGGGAACTTTGTCGTCTCCCAGAATTCTTCTGTTGCTGAACCACACAGCTTAAATATATTATGCATTTGCTCCACCTTCAAGATATTTAGTTTAAATCAGTGGAACTAGAGGATAAATACAATCAAATCTGAATCAAAAGAACTCTCACCTCTGTTCTTCCAGGCATGATTGGTTTTCCTACAAAGAGTTCAGCTAAAATGCAACCAACGCTCCAGAGATCAATGGCGGGTCCATATTCTGTTGATCCAAGTAGAAGCTCAGGTGCTCTATACCACAAGGTCACTACACGGCTTGTCAGCGGTTGATCACTATCCGGATTATAAAAACTAGCTAGACCAAAATCTCCAATCTTGAGAACTCCATCATTATTCACCAAAAGATTCGAACCCTTGATGTCACGGTGAAGGATTCCACGGCTATGACAATGCTCTAGTCCACATAGCAGTTGTTTCATAAAACACTTTATCTAACACACACACAGAAGCAACCACATAAAAAAAAAATTAAAAGTTTAGTGAATTTCATTGGCCAGAGAAGACAAAAAGGTTAGGTTTGATGAAAGTAGTACTTGTGGCTCAGTGAATTTGACATGAGGCCTGAGGGCAAGGCCTGAAAGATCATGCTCCATGTACTCAAACACAAGGTGCAAGCTACCTGATAGCTTTGAAGTGACAATACACTGAAGCTTCATAACATTTGGATGGTCTAGCTTTCTCAAAATGTTGATTTCTCTAGCCATGAACCTCACACTCTCCGGATCCATATTAGCAAACCTCACCTTCTTCATCGCCACTATTTGGCCCGTCTCAAGATCCCTAGCCTTATACACAATGCTGTAAGTCCCTTGTCCTATCTGCAAAAATACAATGTTTCATATTAATTATTATTACAATACAATAAAACCAAATCCTATGTGTGATTCATCAGACAAATGAAAAGAGACTAACTTTGTCAAGCTTCTCAAAGGAATCTGCACGGCGAGGAACCCAACCTTTGATGGCTTCACCTGCTACAGAGGTTAACCAGTAAGGCCATCCAGCAGCAATAAGCTCTGCTTCTGCGCTACGAGGAACATTCGAAATAATCAACCCTTCTCCTTTGCCATTGTCTGAGACCCTTCTTCCTCGATGAGAACTCGAAGGTCTCTCCACAATGACTGTTTTACCATCATGACTATCATCTACAGGAACAATCAAACCGCTCGCTCTTCTTCCACCACCGGAGCTTCCATCAACGGCTTTATGAGAGAAGTCGTCTTTATTTGAAGGCAGAGTAGCAAGCAATTGCACTGAGGAAGATTTGTTCCAGTTTTCTTTCTGACGGTGAAAAGCAACGTTGTCTTCTTCTTCGGCTGCTCCTTTTGAGCAAATGCAGCCCATAATAATTAAACCTGCCTTGGTTCACACAATCAAGAATACATCTATCACCAGGGGGGATTCAGGGAGATAGATTAATCCAGATATATGCAAAATCTATGTTTTGCAGTCAGAAACAAAAAGGGTTTCTCCTAAACCCCAAAATGATAGTGAAGAATTTTGCAAATACAAAAGAATCAAAGGCCGAAGGGTTTTAAGATTCAAGAGGAAACAGGTTGTTTGGGTTCTTCTTACATAATCGTTTTTGCAACAGCAGCTTGTTGAAAACTGAAAAATAAGGGAAAATAAGGAAAAAAAAAGATATTGTGAATGAGAGAGATGGAAAGCAAAATGATTCGAGATATGTTTGAGTGAGTAAATTCAGGAAAGCCCTTGATTCTTGGGACAAAAACGAATCACTAGAATAGTTCTTTCCATTTTCTCTTTCTTAAGAAATAGTCCAAAAACCCGTTTTGCATGAAGGTAAGATCGATTTTCTCATCATCGTATTTGTTTTTGAGCATCCGAAAATTTTATGTTTTGCTTTATTACTGATGTGAAACTAAAGAATATAATTTATGTTTCTGTATTATTCATAAACATAGGGAGCTATTTATATATAGGGAATTACACCATCATAGAATAATAGAAAAGGAAATACAAATATGGAAATAGTACAAATCATAATCTAATAAGGAAAAGGCAAGATGCCGATTCTTTCTCTCCTCACGGTCGACTCTCTCTCTCTAACATTGGGCCGGTTATGAATCGGGCCGGTTATGAATCGGGCCGGTTATGGACATCCACAATATGATTTATAACACTCTCCCTTGGATGCCATAACCATACAGTGATTGTAATACTCTTTAGATGTTGACTCATTAAAACCTTACTAGGAAAACCCAGTGTGACAAAACCATGGTGAAAGAAAAAGAGTACAACACGTATTACTTCCCCTGTTCTGAACAACTCGCGGCTGGCCTCATGAACAGCCAAGATCTCCGAATGGTTCGAAGATGTGGCCGCGATCATCTGCTTCATGGGACGCCATGATATGGCCGTTCCACCATGTGGTTTTACATAGCCTGTCTGTGATCGAGCATTGTGTGGATCCGAAAAATAACCTGCATCAGCAAAATCAACTAAACCTTCTTTGTTTTGGTTAGTATAAAATAAACCCAAGTCTTTCGTTCCTTGCACGTAACAAAGAATATGTTTAATCCCGTTCCAGTTCCTTTGGGTTGGACAAGAGCTTAATCTAGACAATAGATTCACGGCAAAACATATATCTGGTCGTGTGATTAGCCAGATACATCAAAGCTCCTATGACACTGAGATATGACACTTCGGGACCGAGGACATCTTTATCGTCCATCTTAGGACGGAATGGATCAGTGTCCAGGCCGAGAGACCTCACGATCATCGGGCTAGATAAGGGGTGAGACTCGGCCATGTTGAATCTCTTGAGTACTTTTTCTGTATATGCCATTTGATGCACAAGGATTCCATCTCTTATGTACTCAAGCTGTAATCCCAAACAAAACTTTGTTTTTTT
>NC_027753.1:12638941-12640341 GCF_000695525.1 Brassica oleracea var. oleracea
TTTGGAACCTATTGGTCTACCACGTTTCAAACGTTGTCTAGACTCTGTAGCAACTTGATTGTGTCCCTCTTGAACATCAATTCTGATTGGTGCATTAGCAGCTGGTATATATGACTTAGTCACTCTTTTCGGGTCAGCAAAGAAATCTGGCAATTGATTAACTAGCTTTTGTAAATGTATAATATTTTGGACTTCTAAATCACATTCCTGAGTCCGAGGATCTTGCCAAGATAAGGATGTTTGATTCCATGTAATCTTTTTTTACCAGCTTATTGCTATCTCCCCCTAATGTTGGATGTTCGGATTCATCAAAGTGACAATCCGCATACCTGGCCTTAAATAAATCACCCGTAGTTGGCTCAAGGTATTTTATAATCGTGGGAGAATCATATCCAACATATATCCCCATCCTCCTTTGAGGTCCTATCTTTGTTCTCTGTGGTGGAGCAATTGGAACATAAACGGCACAGCCAAATTTCTTAAGATGGGATATGTCTGGCTCATGACCCGTAAGCAATTGTAATGGAGAATATTTGTGTTCACTAGATGGGCTGATGTGTACGAGCTCGGCCGCGTGAAGGACGGCGTGTCCCCATACTGAGACCGGAAGTCTCGACTTCATGAGTAATGGTCGAGCAATGAGTTGTATGCATTTTATAAATGATTCGTCTAAGCCGTTCTGTGTATGTACATGTGCCATGGAGTGTTTCACAGTTACCCCCATGGACATACAGTAATCATTAAACGTTTGGGACGTGAACTCACCAGCATTATCAAGATGTATAGTCTTTAAAAGGATGGTCGTTTGTATTCAAAAACCGGTCGTGCCAGAGAGTAAAATTCTCGGTGGCCACTTTATTAAATGCAGCATTGGCCTCCATCATACTGAACTTGGCGTAATAAAGGCCAGTAGAGAGCGTAGGTATAGACTCTAGGACTTTCTTATGTCCTTGGCCGATTTCTATGTTCTGAAGGAACTCTTTGTTTCCTTTGCCCTTAGTCTCAATATGAAAACCATTCATTCGAATGTCTTTAAAGCTCAATAGGCTTCTCTTAGAGCTGGGTGAATACAATGCATTAGATATCCCTAGATGTGTACCCTTAGACAACAAGATGTTAGCCTGGCCGTAGCCCTCTATGAAACTGGCTATACTCGGAATGATACTTTAGAGACTTCATATAAAAACTTTCATTCATTAATAAAATAAGTTCAAAGCAATCAAAACATGAAAAACACAAAGCAAAGAACACAAAACATAGATGTCGAATTCAACTTCATTCTTTTAAAAAATCTGAAGTTTCATAATCCATAAGATCGTCTCGTTCATGATTGAAATCATCTTCACCATCTTGATAAGTCATATGAGCTTCAGGATTCTTCCCTTTCAAACTCTCTTGGT
>NC_027753.1:12642144-12643724 GCF_000695525.1 Brassica oleracea var. oleracea
CGCGAGCTGGAACTGATCGGAACGCGAGCTGATGTTGTCGCGAGCTGTCTGATTGCTGAGATCGGGAACGTGAGCTGTCCAACGTGCTGATCGGGTCGTGAGCTGTTTGAGATCGTCTTGTTTGCGAGCTGAGGTTGAAAAAGCCGAGATTGTCTGAGCTAGGATCAGGAATGCCTTGAGCTGAAGCTGATCGGGAACAGATTGCAAACAAGGATCGGGATGTAAGGTTTCGCGATCGGGATTGGGATGGTTCGCCGGTAAGGATGTTTGCCGATTAGGGTTAGGGTTTTAGGCGGTTTATTTTAGCTAAGGGATTTAGATTTTAACGTGCTGATAACGTGTTGTGAAACTAGAGAATATAATCTATGTTTAGGTATTATTCATAAACATAAGGATCCCTTTATATATAGGAAATTACACCGTCATAGAATAATGGAAAGACTAAAGAAAGGAAATACAAATATGGAAAGAGTACAAATCATAATCTAATAAGGAAAAGGCAAGATGCCGATTCTCTCTCTCTCTCTCTCCTCACGGTCGACTCTCTCTCTCTAGCATTGGACCGGTTATGAACCGGGCCGGTTATGGACATCCACAATATGATTTATAACAATTACATATATATTAGGATAAGACTACGCAAGGCGCATGGTGAGTTTATTTGATATATTGTCGATGTTCTTTTTTATATATTTGATCATTTTATTTATACATATACAATATTTTTTGTTGATATTATATAATTACTTTCCGATGGACCGGATCAAGTTTTATTGAAAATCGTGGAACTAAACTATAATTAATATATCATGGGTTGATCGGATTGGACATTAAAAAATTATGACACAAAAACTTTATTTTTTTTTTACCGAACACATTTGGTAAAAAGTGAACAGTACTGTTTCCAGAGTTGAATTATTTTGACATTTATCTTCCAAATGGTTTTGAAAGGTTTCAGCCTAACAATCGAATTGATATATTTCATTTTAATGCTTATAGTCATATGCTTAAGGAAAACTTATATTTTTATAATTTAAAGTCGTGTTACAAAATATAAAATATAACATATACGGTTTCCTCATTTTTGTAATTTAAAATCGTTTTAAAAAAGTTAAAATATAACATATAAAGTTTCCTCATTTTTGTAATCTAAAGTCACTTTGAAAAATTCAAAATATAACATACAAGAACAAATCTATTCACTACAAGAAAACGTGCCCATAACAACGAACATTTACGACGAAAATATTTCGTCGTAAATTTACATGGGCTTTACAACGAAATTACGAGGAATCTAACTTTCGTCGTAAACGCCATGTAAATTTACGACGAACTGATTTCGTCGTAAACTCCTTGTAAGTTTACGACGAATGTACGTGGAATGAGAAATACGTCATAATCATTACATCGACATTACAACGAAACATGTTACCGTTATATTTAAGTGAAAACGTGTACTCAATGTGCTTTAAGTTACCTAATTTCGTCGTAAAGTCGTTGTAAATAATATGTTAAAACCATGTAAAATCCATGTAAAATATTCCTTGTAAAATCGTTGTTATATTTCAACTACCCAACTC
>NC_027753.1:12648326-12658408 GCF_000695525.1 Brassica oleracea var. oleracea
ATGTAGTTTTTTTTTTCTGTTTGTATTATGAATTTAAATATTATTGTATGACTTTTTAAAAATATGTTTTCCAATTTCATATTTTGTTTTAAAATTTAAATTATTTTAAATTCTGAATATTAAATATAAATTAAAATCTATTATATACTAATTAATAATAATATAATAAGAAACGATGTAAACTCCTCGTAAACATTACATGGAGTTTACATCGAATGTTTACGAGTGATTAACATCGAAATATTTACGAGGGTTTTACATCGAAATGTTTACGAGTGATTTACAACGAAAGTATTTACGTGTGCTTTACATCGAAATAATTACGTGGGATTTACGACGAAGTCTTACGTGGCGTTTACGACGAATCCTTTCCCTGCGCTTTACGAGGAATATATTTCGTCGTAAACGTAACGAGTCGTTTACGACGAAACCTCCGTTACGACGGACGTTTAACAACGAAACGTCTTTTGACGTTAATTCGTCGTAACACCCCGTTTACGACGAATTTACAACGAATACTGCCCTAGTAAAAAATATGTTTTCTTGTAGTGATTTTTTTATTATATGGTTAATGTGATTGTTTATTTTTTTAATAATATAAAATTAAACAAAAATGAAGGAGAATGCAAAAATTGTTATCAAATCTTTATTATTCATAATCATTAATTGTCATATATATGTTAATCAATTAGGTAATTATGTAGTTTTTATTTGAAGAAAGAATACACGCTTCTTATATTTTGGGTTAGTATAATGTTCTCTAGTAATTGGATTTGAACCAACATTTTTTTCGATTGATTCTTAAGCTGTCACGTAAGCTAAATTGACATCCCAATTAAGTGACACCTAAGCATTGTTTCTTTTTAATTAATTCAAACTTAAGGTTATAACTTTTTAAATGATCATCAATTAATATATAGGATATCCGATTCATCTTATAACATTTTGAAAATATCATTTAGGTATTAATGCAAAACACATATGGAAATTTTTTTATGAAATAAAATGAATGATAGTTACCAATAACCATGACCATTTTCTAAATCAAAATTCAAACTAAACACCTTTTTAGAAAATTTGATTTTGATTCCATTTAATATCAAACTAGATCATGATCTTCAGATTTTATTTTAAATTAATTAATTTTTTTATAAATTAATTAAATGTTATATAATGTTAAGAAAGATTTTAGTTACATAACATTTATTTTATGTGCATAATTTAAATAATTAAAATTGTATTGTGTAATTTATCTTACTATAATTTGGCTTATATCACAACCGGTTTAAATTTGTTGCCTATAATTACTCTTAAGCAATTATCTTGGGATCATATATATTTTGAAAATTTTCAAAACTATTTTTGTTATTATATTTATTGTATAATGTAGTTATTTTTAATGGATGTTCATATAATAATATACTAGACCTTGACCCGTCCGACCGGACGGGTATTTATTTTATATCTTTAGTATTTTTTACTTTATATTGAATATTTCATTTGTAGTATTTAAACATAAATTTATATTGAAAATTAATCTTTGCGGTTATAATAAAAATTAAAATTAAAAGTTTAATAAAATATTCGGATAGTCTAGCCCATAGAGCTACGATGCAACCGTCTTACGTTGTTCACATTGATGCAGATCACCCAGTTTGGTTTACAGAGTCTCTATGAGTCTGTAAAAGTCGATGACAAAAAAAAAATATTCGGATATAAATTTTATCACAATTAAAATAATATAGAGGTGGGTCATAAGTTTTCCAATTTCAAAATCTTAGCATCCCTTAAAAAAAATTATAAATACCTAAAAATATATAAACATATTTAGAACTATAATTTCTATTAAAATACATTTGTTAAAGAAAAATAATCTTACGCTGTTGTTGCTTATTTCTAGAGCTTGACCCGTGACCGTATAAAAATTTGCTTTCACTTTAAATTTTTTCTTTGTACTAATGGTATAATATATATATATATTTGTAAATTAAAATGTATTACATAATTGTTAATATAACATTTTAAAACATAAAATTTTATTTATTACTTTGAATAATTATATTTTGTGATTATAATTGTCTATTACATCACATTGTATCATATACAAATCCAATATTTATAACTATCGTATATTTTATTTATATGCTATATAAATTGATTATGATGTGTGATATTTTATTTTATTATTTATTACTAACAAATATTAAAAATATTTAATATGTTAATATGAAATATATTAGAAAATCTATTTTGGTTAAGATTTGATTAAGGAAATCTATTATTTAAATTAGGAAAAGACAAGCATACTTAAATATAGTTTCAATAAATATCTCAATGGCATTCTAATGTAAATAAATTGTAAAATTAAAGGGTCTTTCTCTTTTGTACTTCTCTTTTAATAATATAGATGTATAAGATATTATTATATTTTATTTTTAGTTATTTCAATTTTTTTCTTTAATAAAACCTTTGTAATTTATTTAATTTAGTGTATGATATATTTTCATAAATTTTAATTATAATTTTTTATGTCAATTTATTGCTTTTATTTATGTACAGTATTTAATTTAATATGAAAGGTTATTTAAATTAAATGAATTTAATTTTATATTTATGAAAATATAAATTAAATAATCCATTATTTACCTGATTTGATATCGAGTAATATTATTTTGTAGTATCCAAACATGCTAAAATAAATTATAATTATTTTTTTGTTTCACAAATGTATTTTAGTCAATTGTTTTATTTATTAAATAATATGAAGAATATTGATAAAAAGTTCTAAAAAGATGAGACATCTCTCTTATTAAAACATGAACATTCCCTTGGACCCAATTTTTTTTTGTAAAATTTTAAATTAAATACATACCTATATTGTAATGTAATTATGGAAACAATAGTATACTAATATCTAGGCCTGGGCATTCGGGTACTCGTTCGTGTTCGGATCGGGTGCTTCGGATTTTTGGGTTTTCGGATGGAGAAGTACAGAACCCGTTCGGGTTATTTTATACTTCGGATCGATTTCGGGTTTTTAAGGTTTGGGTTCAGGTTATTTCGGGTATAACCAAACCGTGTAACAAATTATAAAAAATCTATGTATATCTTTAATTTGACCATGTAAGACCAGAAACAATACTGTTATAGTTACAAGATTGAACAACTTAATATAAAATTTATGATCTTTCTGATTTGTTATTACGTTTAGGAACACGAGCATGTATTCTTTTTCTTTGTGTAATTTCTATTTGTATTAACTTGAATAGAAAATGGCAAAGAATCCATATATTCATAAATCAAAATAAAAGAGACATCAAAATCAAACATAAATCAAATCTGGATAATCATGAATGTTTGAGCTCATGCCTGTGTAAAGAGAAAAGAGAAAACAAATCGGAAATCCTACTTGTAATCAAACATAAATCAAAATCGCAAAGTATAGTGATTCATACATGTAATCGGTCATAAAATGAGTTTGAGTATGTATTGAACATATACATTGAAGAAGGAAAAGACGGAAAGATGAATGGGAATGGAAAATGTAAGTTTAGAGTTAGTAATACATATATATATATATATATTCGGACACTTCGGGTAATTGGTTCGGGTATCAAATATAACCAATCGGGTACGGGTATCCGGACTGGTTGAATCCTAAACCCGTTCGGGTTTTTTTTAACTTCGGTTCGGTTTTCGGTTTGGGTTTTCGGGTCGGTTCGGGTTCGGGTTTCGGTTAATATGCCCACGCCTACTAATATCTATGTTTTCAAATAACACAATTACTAGGCTAAGATCTGTGCCTTACGCGGAATGAGATTAATATTATATTATCAAATTCACATAATTTTTCATTACATATAGTTTTTATCTTTTCTAACCGCAAACTAAAAAGACTATTGGATTATTATACAAAGAAAGATAAAGGGAACAACAACAGTTTTTACAAACTAAAGAAAGTGGTGAATTCAGTTGCTCAAAAGAAAAATGTGGTTAATTCCAAACCAGTAGAGCTTGCGTAAGAGGATACAATAGAGAAAAATATGAATCCCAAGTGTGACTAACACTGCTTTTCCATAATAATATCAAAACACATGTAGATGAACCTGCAGATTTGGGAGTATGGTTTGGAACTCAGTGAATCAATCTCCTCTAAATCTTTCAATCATCTTATGGTTTAGAGTAGTTTCAAATAGTTTCGACTGTATTCTAGGTTTCCATTATACTATTAGATGCATTCATTCATTATAAAAAAAGTGTTTACAATGAAGCAACACACACATACATAAAGCTGCAGATTTGATCATTTGGAAATGTAACGTCAGGCCATTGACAGAAAGAAACCATCAAAATGTTTGAGAGTTTATTAGATCACAATAGAAGAAAACATCATTTGTTTAGATAGCATAGAAGCAACACACGCATACATAAAGCTTAAAACAAACCAAATACAACAATAGACACAGTACAACTCGACAAGCTTACAAAATAGTTTTATCCGAACTCCAAGTATATCTGATTGGTTGTGCATCAGTTCGGTATAGGTGCCCACTCTGGCTCTAAGCTTGTAAAGATAGTCACCAGCTTGTCCAACGAACCCAACAATTTTGTGGTCTTTCTTCTCCAGCACGATTGGAGTTCCTGACTCCAGACCATACGGATCAGACGTTCTTTTGTTTTTCTTGAATTTAAGACATATGATCACCGGTGCATCTACTCCATAAATCATCTCAATGTACACTATCGCGCATGTGACATATTCACCAGTTTCAAGCACAAACTGCACATTTTGGAACCAATTCAATATTCAAGAATTCAGGGGTTCTAACATTAACTTTAAGAGAAGACAATAATTTAAAAAGAAATAAAGAAAACAACCTCCTCTGTTCCAAGCAATGACTTCTTCCCGTGATCACCTCCAATCATAAGCTTTGAACCTTTTTCATACTCAGCCTTGAAATAAGTTACACAAAGGTCACCTTGTCCCAAAACAGCTCAAAGCTCTCGAATCTCTCAAGATTCCCACCGTAAAAAACCCATGCGACCACCGTTCCTCCTCCAAACTCCCAATCACCGTCGTAACCTGCGACGCCCACTCCCCGTTCTGCCTCGTCACCTCCATCTCCTTCGAAAACTGCTCCTCCGATCTCTCCATATCCTCCACAGCACTCAAAGCTCTCTCCCCATCTCTCGTCTCCCTCTCGTTCCACCCGAATTCTCACATTCCTCGATTTATCACATAATCTGTTAAAATATCGATACCCACTTCGATTACTCTACTCTGCAACCTTAAAGCTCTAAACTTGTCGTCAAACTCGATCCCTGGCGAGATACCCGACAATATCAGCGACCTAATTTCGTTAAGAACCTAACTTTCCGAGATTAACTATATGCGTAAGTTTTTTTACGAAACAAACTATATATATTACATAAATACCACTGGTATTTGTTGTAATTTCTTTAGTAAACGATGGACTATTAAAACTAACTAGGTGTCTTGCCCGCATGTGCGGGCATAATCTTTTTATAGATATTTATTATTTTATATAGATATTTATTATTTTATATTTTGTTAATTCAAAACCAACATGTTAAGTTATTATTTATATTCTTAACAAGTTTATACCAAACATAAAATAATTTATATATGACAGCAAATTTCATTAAAATATATATATTAATTATTGTGTTGAAATTTTCTAAACACTCATATATTATAAATGTTTTAGACTATATTTTTATACAAATGTTTTTTCTTCATTAATATTTAATTATATACTGTTTTATATCTTAATTTTTATAATAAAAATATTATTTAAAGATAACAACACAGCATATAAGTATTATCTTATTTTTTAGAAATATAAAAGATTATTTCAAGATAACAACAAAATATATGAGAATTATCTTTTTAGAAATTTAATATTATTAATATAAAATTCGTTTTTAATTAAAATATTATATATAAAATGTTTTAGACTATATTTTTATACAAATGTTTTTTCTTCATTAATATTTAATTATATACTGTTTTATATCTTAATTTTTATAATAAAAATATTATTTAAAGATAACAACACAGCATATAAGTATTATCTTATTTTTTAGAAATATAAAAGATTATTTCAAGATAACAACAAAATATATGAGAATTATCTTTTTAGAAATTTAATATTATTAATATAAAATTCGTTTTTAATTAAATTATTATATATAAAATTTTATTAAGGATAACAACGACATTAACCAGTCTAACTTTTAACGTGAGAGCTCGATTCCGAAAATTTACTTGGCAAATAATAGTATAGATAGCTCGGGAGAATACCGGTGATGCCCCATCAGCGGAAATGACAAACTTGTAAATAATATACTAAACCAAGGTTACTCTGAATAATTGCTTCTCTATTAATAATAAAGAGATTAATCTTGTATTCAAACCATATAAAACAGTAGGTCTTATTTTTTAATAAATTTTTATCAATTTATTTTCAAATTATTTAATTTATCAAATTATTGACTAAAATATTCAAATCATTTCTGAAAAAATCGAAAAAATAATTTACTTATTTTTTTGCAGGTTTAGATACTACAAATAATTTCAATAAATATCAAATCAATTAAATTAAAAAATTATTTTATTTAGCTTGAGACTTCTCTCTCCTCTCTTAGGGAGAAAAAAGTTTCTCTCTTCATCCCTCTTATCAAATCATAAATCTTTCCGAGAGATGTAGATTTTGTTTTTTTTTGTATGATATATGATCATCAGATCAATGTTTTTGTTCCGGTTGCGGATTATACTTTCGCTTAGGTGATTTTGTCGTGTTTTCAAACTATTTTGAAGCCGTTCTTCATTTTCAAGTTCTTATCTTCGAAAATAGTTTGATTTTAATAAATCTTCAAACTTCCTCCTTCGAAAAAAAATCCCGTTTAGTTTTATGTCAAATTTTATCTTCTTACAATTATCCTAATATATTTTGTTTATGGATGTTAATCTTTACCCTCACTTGTTGTGAGCCATGAATTGGGCATCTGAGAAAAGTTTCCTTGATGCAAAGTATTATGTGTTTGTGGATTGATCTCGACTGATTTCTCAGAGACTTAGTAGAATCGGCATCTTTAATGGTCCGTAAAAAGTTTCTTTGAATCAAAATCGAGTTTTCCCAGTTCTTATCAATTGGAGATGAAAAAATCCGGCTAAAAACAGCAGTTGGGGAGGAGGATTGGAGATATATTTGATCGGAATCTGGTGAGAGACAAGGCTGCAAAGAAATGATATGATTAGTGTCGGATTTTACGGCGGAGAAACTTCTACGGTGACCGGAAAGGTTTACTCTCACATGAGAGACACGTGGAGAAGCATGTATTGCAAAGGAAGCTCAAGATTGTAAACGCGGTGTGATAAGGATGTCCTTCGCGGACATAAAAGTGGGGCTTCGGATTTGATTAAGTTGTATATCTTTGTTTTTTGGGTCTCTTATATTTTTAAAACCCGATCCATGTAGTTCTGCCCATTGGGCAATAATCAATGAAATGTTGACAAAAAATATTATTTTATTTATATTTTCATTGAAAATTACATTCATTTAAATTTCAATAGGTTTACATATTAAATTAAATAATGTATAAAAATAAATGCAATAAATTGACATCAAACAAAATATTTTAATAAACAATTTATCAAAATATATTATACAATTAATCAAATAAATTACATAAATCTCATTAAAATTCATAACAAAAAGATTTGAATTAACAAAAAATCAAATTTAGAATATCTTACAAAATTTCATATTGAATAAATACAAAATAATATATTTATTTATATATATATATATACAAATACTCAAAAATAAAATGTTAAAACATTTTTATTTCGTAAATGAAATTTTGTTAAATATTCCCTGACTTTAAAAGTCTATTAAAACGGTTTGTATGATTCAAAAAAGACATAATCGGCGTCGTCGTGCGGATCTGACAAAAAAAACACAAAAATATATTAACATTTATTTACTGTTCCCAATGAAAAACTCTTAGATGATGGGTTTCAATTTAGAAACAGATGATTGATAAATATAATATAAATAAAATCTCTCTTAACACTAAAAAACATTCAATTAATTTATAAAATTTGTTTAATCAATTTAAAATAAAATCCGCCCTGTTTCGCGAATCATGATCCACAAAAGTATTATATTATTAGGACACAAGATTTATTATATGTTGATTAGAAACAAAGATAGTAGTATCATATTGTTTCCATAATTAATTTATAATATAAGAGTGTATTTAATTTAAAATAATACAAAAAGTTGAGTCCAAAGGAATGTTTTTATTTTAATAAGAGAAATGGATGGAGTCATCAAAACCATTAAAAGCCCATATGATGTGGTCTACCAATTTATATCTTTTTATATATAACACATGTAGCCAAATAGAGGAAGCACAAAACGTCATGTGGCATCTTTCCATTTGCAGTTTTTTTTTCTTTCGTCAAGATATCTAACATTGTTCCGAGCTTCTAACGAGTTTGATTTTCAATTTTTCGTTATTGGGGTGTATGGTGTATACTGGCAAAAATCTGATCTAACATCTAGAGTTCACATCCCAAAATTGACTCACGCCTAATCGTTTCCCTCACCGTGATACACTGGCACCATCACTTCACTTACCCTAAATTTTGATATACCGACCATGTAAATTAGAGTTTGTAACACCTCAGACCATCATTCAGTAGAGGTAATTATTTTATTTATTTATTTTGTTATCAAACGGCTGATCTATTATTCAAGTTTTGAGGCGCTTTGATCTTTGAAGCAAAAGCTTGAAGCTTTGAAATATTTGGCTTTATATACACTACATGTGCTTCCTTGTTGACCAAATGTGTAGCCATCCAATATCCAGGTTTCACTAAAGGAAATGTGGGTATTAATAGCTGGCGTTAAACGCTATTAGTTCGTTTTAATAGTGTTTCTTAAACCGCTCTGACAGCGCCCGTTATCATAGGTCCGACCCTTTTAATAGCGGATATGTTGTATGCCATAGTTAACTATACAACGATAGCGTTAGTTTGTATGCAATTGTTAATATTTATAATAATGTGGTATAAATGTTACTGAAGCTCATTAATTTTAATTTTATTTAACATATAGCAATTTGTTTATTAATTAAAATCAGTTTCTTTTTTTGTCAAGTACAAATAATATCAGTATAATTAAAAATAAAATTTTATTTATTAATTAAAATCAGTTTACAAATACAATCAATTTTACAAAACTAAACAAGTACATATTAAACAAAAACTAATTAAAACATATTAACCTAAAAACTAAACCTAAGCCGCCGCCTTCCTCAAGCTCGTTGTTTCACTTCAACCTTCCTCGAGGTTCATCTGTCTCTTCCACCTTCTTCAAGCTTCCCTAGTATCTGAAAAGCACACAGAACAAGTGTTGCTAAATACAATGATTTGAGGATATACACTTATGCTTAAGACGGGAACCAATCAGTACAAGATCAACGAACAAGATAACTTATCTCAACACCCATACTTAAGCATGATTGTCTTCAAGTCTGCCGTAGAGCAATGTTTTATCTGTATAATCCTTCAAAGGCAATGAATCAGCAGACATAAGCAAAACTCTGAGAAGAAGAAAGTCTCAGTCTTTACTGTCACAATACCTTCAAAGGCTGCACTTGGCAATTCCAGTGAGAGACTGCAACATTCGTGTGAGTCTAGACGGAGACAAGTTCGAGACATCTCCTCTGCACAACATCAGCTCTTGCTCACGAGTCACGACCACCACCTTTACCAGGAACAAAAATAATATACTGATAAGCTTTCATTGGATGAAAGAAGTAGAAATATGTAAACTTGGTCTTTCAATGAACCAATTGGTCTCTAACTAAAATTGAAAGAAGCAGAGGACTTTTCAAAGATCAAGATGAGTCTCTTACGAGCATGTAGCAAACAAACACATGAAAATTACAGAATGATGAAAACAAATCAGACAAGCTAAAACAATACCTTGCAAACGCTAGGACATAGTTTTGGCAGAGTCATCCCTCTTGGTCCTGTATGCTCCACC
>NC_027753.1:12658508-12674236 GCF_000695525.1 Brassica oleracea var. oleracea
GGATGAAAGAAGTAGAAATATGTAAACTTGGTCTTTCAATGAACCAATTGGTCTCTAACTAAAATTGAAAGAAGCAGAGGACTTTTCAAAGATCAAGATGAGTCTCTTACGAGCATGTAGCAAACAAACACATGAAAATTACAGAATGATGAAAACAAATCAGACAAGCTAAAACAATACCTTGCAAACGCTAGGACATAGTTTTGGCAGAGTCATCCCTCTTGGTCCTGTATGCTCCACCAGAGACATAGAGTGAGAGACCGAGAAGTGAACAGTGGTGGTTATGACGAGCGTGACGGTGGTGAAGACGGATCTGAGAAGCGATGGTGGTGGTGAAGAGCGATTGGGGATGGGAGAGATGATGATGGTGGTGATGGTAACGAGCGATTGGGGATGGGAGAGATGGCGATGGTAACGAGCGATTGGGGATGGGAGAGATGGCGATGGTAACGAGCGATTGGGGATGGGAGAGATGGCGATGGTAACGAGCGATTGGGGATGGGAGAGATGGCGATGGTGGTGGTGACGACCGGCCGTGGCGACTTCTCCTTTATCATCTACGAACTCCATCTCCTCTCTCTCTCTCTCTCTCTCTCTCTCTCTTCTCTCGTAGATCAGAAAAGATAATAAAAAAACAAAGAAAAGAAGAATAATTAATCTCAAGCGTTGATTCAATATCATCCAAGGGTGCAGATGGTCATCCATGTCATAAACAAGTAAACCATCGGGAAGAAAGTGCGGGGATAGATACAAGAGTGATTTTGAGCATTTGATTCAAATCAATCAATGGTTAAAAAAAACAATACAAATTGTCTTCTTATTTATTTATAGCTATTATATAAATGATTTAACCTTTAAATACTTTGATATCATAATTGAAAACTTGAAGTCTAAATTTTGTATTTTAAATTTAAATTTATTTACAGAATTATAATTTATTAAAAATGAAGATTTGATGTTTTATGATATATGTTAAAATGAGATATGTGGTTTAGAAGTTAGGGTGAAGATTTAAGATTAAGTATATTATTTGAATTTAGAATATGTTTAGAGTTCAATTTAAAATTTCTATTATAAGTTTGTAAAGATTGGATTTATGATTTTGTATGTAGAGTTTAAGTTTGGGGTATAGGGTATTAGATATAAAGTGTAGATTAAAGATCAATTCATTATGATTAGGGATTGAAAGTTTTGAAAGTGTAAGAGTTAGAGTTGTATATAAAAGTTTGTGATTAAGATTTAAATTTGAAGTTTGTTAAATTTTTAAAATTTATATTGGAAGTTTATATTTAGTGGTATATGTTTATGTTTGAAGTTAGGATTTAGGATTTAGGGTATAGAATTTGGTGGAGATTTAAGGTTTACATTTAATATTTTGAATGGAGTTTTTAAAAAATTAGATTAAAAGTTTAAGTTTAGATTTTGGATTTAAAATCTGAAAAAATTTATCAAGAGATTTTATTTAGTATTTAGAATATAATTTAAGTTTGAATTTTAGGGTTTAGGGTATTAGATTTAGAGTACTAGATGGGTCCGGTTTCAATTAGTATATTTATATTGAATTGTATTTTTATATAAAAGTTTAAAATTTAGATTTTAGGATTATATTTAGGGTTTAGGGGTTAAAATATATTTAGGGATTAGGGGTTAAAAAAAATTTAGATTCCAAAATGATTTAAACACACACAAAATCAAATACATGAAACACATGAACTCATTGCAAAATATAACAGATAGTCTCGGTGATGAAATCTGGTATTGTTATCCTTGTTGCCATAGTAAAGTCTGCATAGAACCCATGACCAAGAGGCTCTTTTTCAGGACAGTCTTCAAGGTCCAGCCCTTCCATCTATATACATTAACACCATTGCTATGTTACACACAACAACACAATCACAAGCTTGTTCTTTGAGGTTGCAGAATAAAACTCCTTACCAGCCGAAACTCATCCATTGAAATGGGATTGTTATGCAGAGAAAGATTTTGCAGACTCTTGCAATCTTGCAGCAATCCATTTGGAATCTGAAAAAAAAAATGTATATGTTAAGAGATTGACAATGGTAAGCGGCATTACACCTCTTGCAGAACACAAACTTGTTAGGATCTCCTGTTCTACGGCAGACCTAAGGAATATGACGGCTCTGTGTAAGCTAGTCAAACATTCCTAGACATTGGCAGTGCATAGAAAAATTCAAATGCAACAGAAGGAAACGAACTCAACTGACCTCACAAACACAGCAGGAGTGACAACTCCATGAACTCCAATGAAACAAATCTGCAACGAATCAAATGAAAGCACCTATATGTTGAGCCCAAGATTTACACAATTCTTATTGTACTTCTTGCCACAGCTTTTACAAGAAAGCATCCTCCTTGCTCTCTCACTTCCTTGGCTTTATCCCAAAAAGCACATTTTGCACATTACATTCACGCCGGACTGAGCCAACTCCTCACCAACCTGATCGTTAGATAGAGAGGAAAGCTGTACAAAGAAACACACAAAACCGATTCTTTATATAATCAACAACGAACACTAGTCAACGCAATTGGTAAAGAAAGCTAACCTCATTGACACCAGATTCAAACCTCCGAGCGTAATCCTCAGCAGCCTCAACCGTAACGGCGGCTTGTCTCTGAAGAGAAACACGTTTCTTCTGCGCCGAAGCCTCCTCCGCTGCTTCATCAATGCCGCCATCTCCAACCCAGAAACCGTATGAGGAGCAGGAGCGACCTTGGGAACCCTAATCTGAACCCAAATCAGAGAGAGATGGCGATGGTGGTGATGAGCTGGTGGTGGTGGTGGTAAAGAGCAACGGTGTCAAAAGGAGTGTGGTGGTGAAGCTTCAATCGACGGTGGCAAGAGATCAAATCTGAGAATTTGAGGAAGCCAAGCTGATTGAATCTGAAGACTTCTCTGGTTTTTTCCTATGGAGAAGAAAGAAAAAAAGAAACAAATAAAAACTAAACTATTTTGTGTAAACTTAAAATATTTTAATTAAAATTAAAGATATTTACATTTACGATAGCATTTAATTTTTGATTTGCAATGTTATTGCGTCTACACTTAGCAAATTAACGCGGCTAAAAAAATTATTTTCCCGCGATAACAAATATAGCATTTTAAATTGATAAACGCTATAAAAAAACAAGTGTTGATATACAATAGCAGAACTGTCATAAACGCTATAATCTAATGTTATTAATATCCACATTTCATGTGGTATTTAACAGCGTACATACCATTCTTCGTGTAGATCCAACAATAATCATCTCGAAGGTAAGTTTGGTTTATGGCCAAGGACTGGATAAGTGGGATATATCTTCCTTAGTAATGTAATTCTCTAATAGCCTCATATTCCCTCTTCTAGGATCTTCAATCAAAAAGTCGCTTACTCACATCTTTGGATGAACCACAGGTGCAAACGACCTGGCATGGCGCACATGTATTGTCGAGATCCAAGGGTCCTCCCAAGCTTTGATCTCATTTCCTGAGTGTACCTTTCTCCTTTTCCCCAGATCGATAAGCAGTTTTTCTGCCACAATACTTGTCCATCCATGTGAGGGATTGTGAGTCAGATATTTTCAAAGGTGAATTCCATCTATAGTATTTTCTCCCTCAAGACTCGTGCTGAAAATGAATCAGGAAACTGTACGAGTCTCCATAATTTTTTAGCCAGGAGTGCAACATTGAACTCATGAATCAACATGAATCTTATCCATCTTCCCTCTTTTGATTTGCACATTTTGTTCCAAGTTGTCCAATGGATGCCTCTCTTAGGTGGATTTGAGTTTCACCAGAACTGCACAATGACGCTAGCTAGCTTCTCACAAGTCTCTAATGGTAGCAATAGTGTCGACATCACATACGTAGGCAAGGATAGACTTTATGAGAACCTCATTTCCTCCTTTCGACAACCACCTCCCTGTCCAGCCATTGGCTCGGTTTTGTAGTATCTTTTTGAGAAAAGAAAATAGTTTTTGTTTGAACCACTAATATCCTCCGGGATCCCAAGATAAGATCCCATATCTCCCTCATTTGCTATTCCTATTGAGATCTTAACCGCTTCCTTTACATCCATAGAGATCTTTTTACCAAAGAGTAAAGAAGATAAATTGTCATAGTTGATAAATTGTCCAGAGGCTTTTCTATAAGTCATTATGGCTTTCATGACTTCATTGCATTCACGGAGCTCCGCCTTGACAAAGAACAAGCTGTCCTCAGCAAAGAGCATGTGTGATATCGGCGGGCTAGCGCGTGAGACACACATTCCCGTTATCTTGCCTTTGCTCTCCGCATAATTAAGAAAACTAATGATCACTTCCGTACATAAGATATAGAAGAAAGGAGACAAAGGATCTCCTTGACGTAGTTCTCTTTTAGGAACAATGTTTCCTCTTGGTTGACCATTGAAAATGACATGGTATTTTATTGAAGTGACGCATCGCATTATCCATTCGATCGACATGTCTGAAAATCCCATTTTTTCATGACCGCTCTTATGAACTCCCATTCCAGTCGGTCGTAAGGTTTACTCATGTCCATTTTGATTGACATTCGCTTATTTCTTCCGCCTGGGTCTGTTCAGAGAGCGTGAAACATTTCTTGAGCTATCATCACATTATCTGTTATCTGTCTTCCAGCTACAAAGGATGACTGAGTTCATATATTATATCTGGTAATACCTTCTTTAGCCTTTGGCATAAGACTTTAGAAATGATCTTATAGCTTACAATGCACAGGCTGATGGGCGAAATCGGGACATTTCGTTTTTTTTTTGGAATGAGGTAGATATTTATATCATTAAAGCATGGCGCCATAATGCCTTCAAATAGGAATTAATTGACTATACGGATTAAGTCTTCCTTTACAATATCCTATAATTTTTTATCGAAAAGAGCTGTTAGGTCATCTGGTCCCAAGGATTTTTCAGGATATATAGTAAACAGTGTGAGTTTGACCTCCCATTTCGTAACTAGTGTTGTAAGATCTGCGTTCAGTCTGCCAGATATTGTTGTCGTAACATTCGGTAGAGCCTCATCCCTGAGTTCAAGATTTGATGCTTCATATAAACTCCTGAAATAGCTAGTAGCAATGACTACTAGTTCTTCCTTCTCCTCAACTAGGTTGCATGATGAGTCAAGGAGATCCGTAATCTTGTTTCTGGCTCTTCCGTGTTTGGTTATTGCATGGAAGAACTTGGTGTTCAAATATCATTCTCTGAACCATCGCACTCTGATATTTTTTTTCCCCATAATTGTTCCTCTGCCTTAAGGCATCAAGCAATTAACCTATTCTGTTGTTGCATCATCTTCGGAATATAGATTATCCACCTTTGCTTTTATTTCTTCCACTATTTTGGCCGAATTCAAATAATTTTGTCTTTTTCATTGATCCAAAACTCTCATGAAATTGAGATATGTTCCACGATATTTGCATCAGATGGAATCCCATTTACTTCGTTTAACCCACTACGTCGCATTCAGTTTAGCCAACCTCCTCCTTCGTAACCTACGAAGGCTACACCTATAAATAACCATGTCACATTCTCTTCAACAATCGCTCCCTCCACCGCAATTATTTATAAGGTTATACCCACCTCTAACAATGGAACCTCTTACCTGTTCCTTTCTGACTTGAAAGTCGGTCGGTGTGAATAAAGTAGGTGAGCTCATGAGAGTGGACAAAGGTGGATCATTGTGACAAAAAGCTCAATTATCTCAACGAGTTGTGAAGGTTTGATATGTGTAAGAATGTTGTCCCAGATGACTATGTGTTTGTTAGGGGTCCATATCCAAATATCATTCCAATGATCATTGTGGTAGTTCAATGGCACATATAAATCATCCACCTCTAACCCCCAAATCTTCTTAGATTAGCAATATATGGTACTAGGTCTGCATAAAGCTCCAACGATCCTCCAGGGAGCCTTCTTCCTAAACCATAGTGATCGGGCTCCGAGCTCTTAAATACCTCGTATTTTTCCGACCAAATCCGTCCAAACGCATGATCAAGAAAGCACATTCTATCTCTCCTTAAATGTTGTTGGTTCTTGGAATACTGAAGCCCAGGTTAATTTATAAACACATCAATATGTTGCATATAAAATAAAACAAGTAAGACAGATTTAACAAAGATGGATGACTTATAGTGGAAGAATTCATATAAGATTTTCCGGTAAATCTTCAAATAAGCTTTCTAGTGAGAAGACTTACCGGAAAGTCTTCTTGAGCAGTAGTGTATAGAAATTTACCGAGTCCATGAACCATTCTAGGGGGTTTCGAGGGTGTGATACCACAAACTTGGAAAACACTGTGGTATCTTTGCACCATGTGTTTTATAATAACTGCAAACACCAAAAAGTATATCATAAATCATTTTTTTTAGACTAATGCAAGCTTCTGTGGAAAATTCACTTTCGTCTTTTTTTTGTCAACGGGTGCAAAAGGATCATAGCTTTGACCAACCTTATGGTTTTGAATTATCACTTTGGTTGTGATGTTTCCCTGAAAAGAAGATTGCTCTGAGGCATCAACCTTCTTTTCTCGAACACTCTTTTCCTAGACAACTGCAAAAGCATCATCCTTCTTTGTCCGCCTTCTAACTTCATGCTGCTGAATTAGTTTGTTTTTGTTTTCCACGAAGACAACACTCGGTACAACACTCGGTTTAGTCATTTTCGTCTCAGTAATTTTTTCTATCACAAGACCCAGTTCTTTGGAAAAACTCGGTTTTGTGGACCCACTAGGTTCTTAGGCGTTATTCTGACCTCCCCCCCCACCATTAACACTTTCATTCTGAAAATCCAACGTACAATATAATGTCCAATCTGATTTACAATATAATATTTTATATAACATTAACCAAAATCCATACATAACCATAGACAATATTTTATATAACATTAACCAAATTCCATACATAACCAACAATATGAAATGGAGCACACACAAGAAACAAAGAAGTACACATGTTCTCACACAGAAATGAAAAAAAACATACAAGTTTCAGTTATGTTTCGGTCTACTATTTTTCCTAGTATATCTCTTCACAGTGATTTTAGGAGAGATTTCGGTACCAACCCGAGTTCGTGACCATGTTTTGGCTGATCTGAAGTAGTGTGTTGAAGATCATTAGATGCATTCCCCTTTTTGATGATTCCAACCTTTCTACACAGCTTCCATCCAATCCCCAAGAAGCTTGATCTCTTGAAGACACATACCAAACCCATCCCTCATGGCTTCCGCCAGGTCCTTGAAGCATTGTTCAATCTCTGCTTTGTTCCACTCACAACAGTAGAAGCCTCTTTACGAGCTTTCTTCTGAGCTCTTCCAATTTCTTCCTTCACAGCAGTCTCTTTCTTCATAGGACTCTCTTCCGTCTTCACATACACACACAACCTTTGGATTAGTCCACATGTTAGTACCTACGTCTTCCAAGCAATCCTTGGCCCACTTCCATTTTTGTTTTGCATTAAAGATGATTTTCACTATGTTCTCGGTGGCTGTATCTTCCGCATCATTCTTCCAATTTGAAAACATTTCACCAAAGTTCTTCTGAACATAGTTTATCATGCGAGTCTTCAGTAAATAATCAGGAAAATATCAATATGTTGCATATAAAACATAACAAGTCCGACAGATAATAAAGATGGAAGACTTATGGAAGATTTCTAGTTAAGTCTTCTAGGAAGTCTTCTCACCAGAAGACTTATGGAAGAATTAAAAGTCTTCTGGGAAGTCTTCTCACAAGATGACTTACATCTACATCCTTTTTCCACTGTTGTAAGCCAGAAAAGGTGGAGTCAGTTTGTTTGGTATGGGTTTTCGATAAGTAGTAGCCAAATCTGGCAGCGCATAGTAGATCCACGCCTGGAGAACTTGTATAAACCCACCAATAGTATAAGACTTTTTCAAATCTTTTCCCCTTAAAGAGTCCATCATCACTTTAAATGCCAATCTCCCCCATGGATAATTCTAAAATTATTCTAAATCCATCACTAGCCTTGCAAGATTAGCCCATGTAATGGATGAGTACTTTTTTCCTTCAATGAATCCAGTGTAGAGGGCTAGGTATCCAGCCGCATACGATCATCCCTAGACCACTCTTCGCATCTCTCACACGTTGATATTATATGTTCAGAACTTGGACCACCATCGACATCAACAGCCATCATCTCCCAGAAAGAAACCATCTCCTTCGTAAACTCACCCCTCCGATTTTCCAAGTTCTTAATGTAATCGCAGTTCAGACCAGTGAGGTATTCAAACTCTATCAGTGTAAACTTCACCGTTCTGGACCAACGAGACTCCAATGCTCAAACTTCTTCTTGATGTTAAGCTGGAAACAGAGCATATGTAGACTCCATCCAAAATTGAACTCTTTGAACTTGATATACACTCCCAATCTTGAGTCTTTGAGCTCCTCATATTCATCATCATATAGAGCAGCCCTTACAGCAGAAAGCAACTTGGAGTCATATGTATGATACACAATGCTTTTGAATGGAAATGGTTTTTCCCCTAAGGTAAATATCCTCTTCGGAAGTTTTGGTAGATCCATTTTTCAGTCCGCAAAATAATCAAAAACTAACATCTTAATCACAAACCAAACAGAACAAGAGTACTATTAGAAGACTTTCTGGAAGACTTATTAGAAAACTTCCAATAAATCTTCTAGGAAATTTTCTAGTTGAACACTAATAAAATCGAACGCTTACAGATCTTAAAATTGTGTTAAGCCTACGGATTGGAAAAGAAACCTTAATAGATTGACCAGTTACAAATCTTAAGAAATACCAAAATAAATCGAACGAATGGATGAACTTGTACTCGGAACGGGGAACATATGTTACCAACCCTAAAACAAAGAATATCATGACTCATCTATGCTGAAAAAAATTCAATTTTACATACAAATATTTATAATTACATGATTTCAATTTTCTCTCACAAAAATATTTTTTATAAAATTTATAAATTACTTTTAATAATCTACTCCCTGAGAAGACTTACAAAACCACAGAAGACTTCCCGTGGTTGTATTCGTAGCAATGCATTATGTTTTTTTGTTATTTCATAAGGGGCTGGTTGTAATTTCACAAGGTTTTTGGGTTACTTTTGCATTTGATTGAAGTTGGAATATAAATTTGCACTTAAAATCAAATTTTGAGTCATTTTTGGCAATTTCCCAAAACATGTGCCAAATAATATAATAAAAATGATATGAAAGTCAGAACTCTAAGATTTAGTAAGATTTATATATATATGGTAAAATTGACTATTTATCTTATTTTATATAAAATTTATAAAATAAGGAAATAAGGAAATATAAACAAGATAAATTTTTGTAAATTAATAAATCTATAAAATAATAAAATATTATACTTTTAATATTATTAATTGATAGAAATTTTTCATGTATATATTAGAACGAGTGTACCAGGATAGAGAAAGAATGCTACAATAGTAGGATCCTTCGGTCTTTGAAGGCTTTCTGCTGGAAAGCACGCTGTCCACCTAAGATGAAACATTTTTATGGCAATTGGTATCAAGATGTTTTGCGGTTAAGAAAAAATTAAGAGCAAGAGGAACACAAGATGATACAATTTGTGCACGATGTGGAGCACCTTAAGAATCCATAAATCATGTACCCTTTGAATGTCCACCAGCGATTCAGGTTTGGGCACTCTCACAAATTCCATCAAATCCAAACATCTTTCCCACTGAATAACTTGTTGCAAACACGAATCATTTATTTTGGAGGGTTTATCTGGAACTAGAAGATCATCAATTTGCATGGATCTTATGGTATATATGGAAAGGGAAGAAACAATAAAGTTTTTAGCAATTTGAATATTGATCCTAGAGATACTCTCAAATTGGCCTAAATTGAGTCATTACTTTGGGCTAAGGTACAAATTTCACTTACACATGGAATCGATCAAACTCGATTACCAGTAGAAGCAACAGTACCGTCTATCTCAGTTAGATAGTGTTTTACGGATGGATCATAGAAAAATCAGGAAATCTATACGGGACAAGGGTGGTATAGCACATTGGAAGGTTTTAATCGTTGTGGGAGCCGAAATTCGCACTGTCGATTTCTGTTGATTTAGGAAAGATAGAAAACCCTAAATTTCCTAGAGGTCTCGGATATCTGCTAAACCACACGCCAAACAATCAGAACACGAAAATATAGACGAAAAGTAAATTTGAGAATCGTAAAAAGAGCAAGAAGAGTTTTATTCCGAATCTGCGTATGAGCGTTACAACAAGGTAAGACCTTGGCCACGAGAGCTGTCGACGAGATCCCTAGTTCTAACAACCTAAGACTGCGGAAAACCTAATTGAGTCGCAGCTCGATAACAAAAACGAAAAGTTGCCTAAATGCTCTTAATTGCTAAGTTTTGCTCTGAGTAGAAAAATTTCGTCCTCCTGCATCTTCAGCCTCGACATCCTTATATACTACTCCTAGAGGCGGTTTGCTATTTCCCTTTCTGGCCTCGGTCGAGTTTATCACTTCTCGGAAATATTCCATTTTTCTTCGATCTTCATATTTATCTTTGGAAACATCATGTTTATCTTCCGATCTTGACATTTATCTTCTCCTGCGGAATAGAAGATAAACCGTCATAACGATTGGGCTCGATTTCGTATAAAATCGTTAGTGGGCTTCTAGGCGCGTTTTGGACCCTTTCGGGCTGTTGCCCGACTTAAGCGTTTTTACGATTTATCGAAAGAGCGCTTCCGAAACGACGTCGATTCCGAAGTAAGTTCGAATTTTTCTCGTATAGTGGAGGCAGTTCGCGGTGTTTAGTTAACCGTTTCCGTTTTATAAGATCAATTTAAACTTCTTATGAGAAAACAAGTTCTTACGGTTTTTAAATCGTAAAGTTCCAACGATGATTCTGATCGAGACGTAACAAGAGCAGGTTCAATCCACTCCCGAAGGAGGGAGCTACGAGGACGGGACAAAGGCATGCTAGTTGATCCGACTCGCCGAACGGACGAGTTGGGCGGCTTGCTCGATCCAACTAGCCCGTTCGGCGAGTTGGACCGGTCCAACTCACCGAACAAGCAAGTTGGACGGCTTGTTTGATCTAACTCGCCCTTTCGGCGAGTTGGACGATGGTTGTTTCGCTGTTCGGGATCTGTTTGTCTGAGGCCTGGAGTAATCTTCCTCGAAGACTTATCGTTTGAATCCTTTTCGGAGTTGTTACGAAACTCGATTTAGTTTTTCCCACTTCTCTTTTCTTTTGAATTTTATCTTCGTTTGACATTTTCCGGGAAGTTTTCTGACATTGATTTCGTCGTGAACGATTTTAACCCCAACAATGGTTTAATGGAAGTGAGGAATACAAGAGCGAGTCAGTCGCCACTTCACTCGGAGATAGAGGCTCTTATTTGGACAATATAATGCATGAGGAATCTAAGACAGTTTACTGTTACATTTGCATCAGATTGTTCTCAGTTGGTGAAGATGGTTTCATAACCAGAAGAATGTCCAGCCTTTGCAAGTTATCTGGAAGACAAAGATCTTAAAGACAAGTTTCAACATCTCAGAGCTCATTCACATACCACAGACTTAGAATTTGAGGGCGTACAGTCTCGCACGCAGTGCAAGAAAGCAACTGTCATTTTTTGTCCATATGGATGTAGAGCTACCAGTTTGGTTTGCAGTGCCTATATGAATCTTTTTAAGTTATTGACAAAAAAAAAGAATTTTTACAGTATATGGTTGGCTACATGGAAGACCATCATTTCTATAAGGGAAATTGGGGTGCATATACATAAAAAAAGAAGGATAAAGTTTATACTCATAACACTACTTTGGCTATGATATGATAAATATTGTTATGGAAAGTGCCAAAAATAGCTCTCCATGTAAACGCGTGATATCACTCAAATTATCCTAAGGAGTGATTTATACTCTCTCAAATAAGAGGTCGAGTTGTAGTACTTAGGGATCGAATTCACAGGGAGCTAGGGAACCAATTAGATCTAAACAGTTTATGATTAAGCTAGGCTAATAGTTTATAAAGCAGTAAATAATTAATGCAAAGCAATAGATAAAGCAGTAAACAAGTTGAACAAGACAATTATTCAGCTTGGCAAGGAGTTGTTTGATGGAAGGATGATTGCTAGATCTAGGGTTTCTATTCAGGAGATCAGGACTATAATCCTACAGATGCCTAATGAGTTGCATGCATGATAATGTAAAGCTCAACTACTTGATCAACAAGTCAATCATCTCTCGCATGTTTTGACTTGTCTATTAACTAGATCTAATGATCTTAACTATCGTATGTCGATCAATAGAAAGTGTCGATCGATAATCCTATAGGGATATCGATCGATACACCTTTCGCTCCGTCGATCGATTATGCAATAATGATATTGATCGACGCGCTTCTAGTTAAGCTTTATGCGCGGGTTGAATGGTAGCTTACTAAGCTCACTAGATCAGCTCTCGTCTTGCTCATAGCAATAAACTTAGCTCAGTTAGAATGTTTTCAGGATGAGAATGAAGCTCTCGCTTTTATCAATCAATCCTAGAAGCAGGCATTAATGAACAATCCTAATGAAAATTACCACAACTCAGCAATCTATAGTTGGAGCTAATCCGTCATCCTATCTTAACCCTAAACCTAACAGGTGGATCTATTCAGACATGAAGTTTGTCACAGAAATCATAGATGAATAGATGAAAAGCATAAATAATATAAAACCAAAAAATAGAAAGCAATAGAATATAAAAACCAATGGAGTTCCAAGAGGACTCTAAAGGAGTTCCTCTCTTCTCTCCTAACTTAGAAATATGAGTAAAAGAAAGCTTAAAGAGCGTAGCCGTCAATAATGGCTTATAAATAACATAAATAGGGTTTCTGGTCGTCCAAGGGTATTCTGGTAATTTGGGGTTGCTTCTGGGCTTCAGCGGTCATAAAATATGCTCAGCCCATATTCTGGCATCACTGTCGATCGACACCAATGCTGCAACATCGATCAACAGTCCTTCATCTCCTCGACAGCTTCCTCTCGCGAGGCAGACTGACCACTCTTCAGTAAAACATGCATAACGTCTGCTACATGATGCTGATTGACCTCAAACCTGTGGCATTGGAAATCTAACTCAAAGTTATATCTTGTTTCAGAATATGGGCTCCATCTAACGGTAGAAAGGTCTCCATCCATAGCTAGACATCTGACGCTCCTGTGCAGTTCTGCACCTCAAAAGACTCCAAAATCACCATATTTCTCCAAAACGTACCTGAACCTGTAAATACTCTAAATAAACTCTATATAATAGTAATTAGTTATTAAAATACCTATATACCATGGCTAATAATGGGTGAAATCCATGGTATATCAACGTGAACAATTGCTTCCTCTCTTTATCCTGAAAATTGAATAATTGGTTTTACTTTTCAAACATTTGCTAGCGACGAAGAAGAGGGATGGTTTAGTCGTGCGGCATAAAGAGGATATTGAAAGTTAGGGTTCCGCTGGTTCTTTCAATTTCATGGCGGCGTGGTAGAGTTTCCAAAGCGAATGAATCAAGGTAAGTTTTGTTTGATTTCATAATAGTCTAAGTTCCGTACCGATCTCGTCCTACACCTTTTCTTTTTCAGATTTGGTTAACTTCGTTTATTCTTTGTTTTTTTCCAACATAAGGTTTTGGTTTAGTGGTTGGGGAGATAGTGATGTCGTGTGATGATAGGACTATACTATATGAAAGATTTTCATAGTATAGTTACCGAGAATAATTTAAAATAATGTGATCTATATACATATGTGCTTCTGTGATTGTGTTAGATGGTGTGAATGCCCTGCCTATAGTAAATAGAAAATTTTAGTTATCACTTGTATAGCTATGGTTATGTCCTTTTTACTCAAATATTGGCTATAGTAGACATGCTTACTATAATCTTATCCCCATTCAATTATGTATGCCTATTCTATATGAGACAATGTAATAGTATAATTTATTATATATATATATATATATATATATATATATCTATTGTACATGTTGTGTCTATAGTAAATGGAAAATGTTAGTTGAAATTGTTGGTTGCAGCACTGTGAAGTTTATTGTGCATGCTCTATCTATAGTATATGAGAACTATTAGTACTATATGTTACTAGTATTTTATCATAGTTTCATATATGTTGCACAATTTATTTAGTAGAATGATATCTATACTATAAGCCTAGTTGAAATAGTATACACTATGGTTTGTTTTATGTAATTGGTATATTATAGATTAGATACCAGTGTGTTATGTTATTGGGCATACATTTTGTTTATGTAGTTGACGTACATAATTTACATTTCACAGGTTTATCTGTGTGGCAACGTTGTGCTACTAGAATGTAATGTCACACGAAGCCTGACTCAGTGTGCCCCACTCACATGCGAGTCACTTGCAGTGAATACACATACAGTTGCAGCCTTCTCAACCCCAACCAATTCCCGTAATGATCTGTTGGACGGAACTCCTATGTTCTGCTTTCTCTACTCATGCGTTACTTATGAGTTATTGTTTTTACTAAGCTTTGCGACTAATATCCCCGTTTTACTGCGGTGGACAGCTCAATTTGTGTACTAATTCGAAAGTTATGTATGGTCCATCTTATTACTTTGACGCACCGTTATATTAATATGGTTTTACATTTGATTGTTTCTTATGTTTCCACAAACGTCTAAGCACATTATTCTATATAAAATGTTGGATGCATGTATAGGTCACAACGACTACAATACTATAACGTTTGTAATATAGTATAGTTTACAAAACACTTCGCAACAATTGTTTAGTGACAGGTCTCTTAAAGCACCTTTTCCATCCATTTCTATATTGGATCTGCTTCCCTTTCTCACAACAGCTACACTACACAACTTGGAACTTATGCAACAACACATAGGGGAATATAAACATATTGTAACTTGAAGTCATTTGTGTGTTTGATAATGTGACCATACAACATTGAATATAATATAGTCTACTGTTCAGGTTTTTTCATATGGCCCCATTCCTTCATATATGTTTCGTTTAATGGAAATGCGTTCTTGCTTATTATGTGCACATGTTACACATGCATAAACCGTGCAATAGTGCTTGCACTACAAGAAAACAGGGGCATACCGACGAAAAAAGTCTTCGGAAATAACTCCTCGGAAATTCATTTTTCCTCGGAAATCCCTCGGAAATTTCCGACGGAATTCCGAGGAAATGAATTTCCGAGTAAACTCTGAGGACCACCAGTTCGTCGGAAAGGTCCTCGGAATATACAGAGGGAGAACTTCCTCGGGATATTTCGATGGACTTTCCGATGGTCCAATCCTCAGAAGTTTCGACGAAATGTTCCTCGGAATTTTCATCGGAAATTTCCGAGGAACGAAGCCCTCGGAAAATTCTGAGGAATGAGTCCCTCGGTATATTCCGAGGAAGGAGTCCCTCGGAATATTCCGAGGAAATGTTCGTCGGAAATTTCCGAGGGTTCATTTCCTCGGAATTTCAAAAAAAATTACTTTTTTTAAAAAAAATAAAATTTTTGAAATTTAAATTCGAAAATATAAAATTAAAATTAAAATTGAAAACATATTAGATAATATTCAAAGTTGTACAAATAAAAATAAAACATTCCGAGTTTTTAAAAAAAAAACTACGGGTCTTGCAAGTTCGGGAACACCTCGTTCGGGTACATCCTCTGCATCATCTCCATCA
>NC_027753.1:12674797-12675250 GCF_000695525.1 Brassica oleracea var. oleracea
GTTTAATAATTACAAAAAATAGTTTTAATAAATAAAAAATAGTTTAATAATTACAAAAAATAGTTTTAATAATATTTAAAATCTTTAATAAATATAGAAATTTATATAATATAAATATATACATATATTGTTTTTTAAAAAAAAATCCCAAATAATAGTTTTTAATCGCAAAAAAAGTTTTATAGATATTAAAAATGTTTAATAAATATATAAATGATTTTATAATGAAAAAAATAGATTTTATATACAAAAAACGTTTTCATATTATATATACATAATTATCAATTAGATTTTTAAAACCACATAATTAATAAAAACAAAAAAAAAATTCCAAATCAAGTGAATACCATAATGAAACTCGATTTTACACAATCCTACCATTCACCCTAACAAAAATCTATAAATATCATTCCAAAATCATCAAATCTACTTAAAAACCTAACAAATCTAACC
>NC_027753.1:12675283-12675784 GCF_000695525.1 Brassica oleracea var. oleracea
CAGTGACTGAATTTGAGGCGGATTAGGGCGGAAATCGCGAGAGCGAAGAGAGTGTTCGCCGGAAATCACGAGAGAGCTTCAGCGTTCGGCGGAGAGAGGAAGAGAGAAATGGGGAAGAAGATCTGGTTCGACCAAATAAATGAAGGCGTCCGACGGAAAATGTCCGTCGGAATTTCCTCGGACTAGTTAAATATTTCCGTCGGAATTTCCTCGGAAATCATTAATTCAATTTTCGCGAAATATTTGGCGGCTTGGTTTACCCGGTGAAAAACCCTAGTTCCTCGGAATTTCCTCGAAATTTCCGAGGGAATTCCGAGGAAATCCTTATCTTCCTCAGAATTCCGTCGGAATATTCCGAGGAAATTCCGAGGAAAAAGGGTTTGCGGTTTCAAAACATTGATTTTTTTTTGCCGTATTTCATATCTTATACAATTGTAATGCATACCATTGAGGATTCTTTATATAGATGATCATAAACCATGAAATAACAAAATTTCAAAA
>NC_027753.1:12679701-12680420 GCF_000695525.1 Brassica oleracea var. oleracea
AACATACCATATGCTGGAAAATCACTTATTGTCCACATTAGTACTGCCCGCATTTGAAAGTTTTCTTTACACGAAACATCGTATGTTTCAGCACCTTGAGCCCATAGTTGTTGCAACTCATATACTAGTGGCTGGAGAAACACATCAAGTGATCTCTTAGGATGCTCTGGTCCGGGAACGAGAAACGAGAGAAACAAAAAATCTCATCGCAAGGACGAGAGAAACAAAAACTCTCATCGCAAGCACAAGTTTGGGGGTAGGTTGTATGGTGTAAGAATGACTGGCCATAGAGAATACTGTCTTCCACTCTTGCCAAACGGGCTGAAACCATCAGTACATAATCCAAGGTAGACATTTATTCTCTCATACGCAAAGTCAGGATATTTTGATTGGAAATGCTTCCACGCTTTTGCATCTGAAGGATGTCTGATCTCACCATCTGTGCGTTCAGACAGAAACAACCTCTGCAACCTTTCCGTCAAAGGCAAATACCACATCCTTTTTTATGGCACTGGAACTCTTCCACTCGTATCTTTATAACGAGGCTTCCCACAAAATTTGCATGTAATCCGCTGTTCATCCGCCCTCCAATAAATCATGCAGTTGTCGCTGCATACATCTATTACCTGATATGATAAACCAAGACCAGCTACGAGTTTCTGAACCTCGTAGTATGAACCAGGAGCTACATTATCCTCGGGTAGAATACCTTTTACAAA
>NC_027753.1:12680705-12696239 GCF_000695525.1 Brassica oleracea var. oleracea
AGAGTAAGAGGGAGGATGAAGATATGGAGTGAATGAAGACAAAGAGGGGTACTTGTATTTATAGTTGAAATCCTGCCGACAGACCGAAGAAATTCCGACGGAATTCCGACGCCAACGGCTAGTTCGTCGGAATTTCCTCGGAATTTTTAAAATCCCCCAACGGCTCTCCAGCGGCTATAATATATCCTCGGAATTCATCGGTTTTTTCCGAGAAATACATTTCTCCTCGGTATTCCATAAGAATATTCCGACGGATTGATATTTCCTTGGAATTCCGTCGGTATATTCCGAGGAAATTCTGAGGAAACCAACTTTTGTGTTTCTTCAGAATATCCTCGGAAATTCTTCGGGATATTCCGAGGATTTTATTTTCTATCGGAATGTCCGTCAGAATACCGCTGTTTTCTTGTAGTGTTGAGGATTGCTTACTGGATCTGGAAATTCCATGTTCCATCAACCATTGCTGCCCCGTGTTATGATAAGATGTTGTATCGCCTTGACATGCGACGTCAAGTGCATCCGTTTCCAAAGCTCCGTTGCTTGCTGGTACAGATTCCTCAAAAAACATCATCTTACAGTTCAGCTACTTTTCCCATTCCCCATAAATAAAGCTTTCTTGGTTTCCATATGTGGGACAACACACTCATCCCACTCACAATCGTGCTCAGGTCTCCTGTCCACGGCTTTCTATTTCCCTCGATAACGTGTTCCATGTGTTAGACTTGTTAGTCGAATGATATCTTCACGTTTTCGTATAAATTATTCCATTTCCGCGTTGTGGTATAAACTGCATCGCTGGGCGAAAACTTACAGTCTCAAATTAATTAAGTTAAATGTGTTATGATACATAAGTGAAAGTCTATTCTACAACATATGTTTACTATATCCTAATTGAGCACATGAGTTTTCTATTAGCTTTGCACTTCTTCTTCACAGGCACACACACTCTAAGGGAGAAAACTGTCATTTTTTAGCGTAATCTATCCCATCAAGGAAATATCACTATAGAATGTGTATATTCTTCACTTTATGCTCCTTATGAATATCCAGAAAATTCACATTTCTATAAAGCAAATAAATAATTTGCATCAGATCACAAAATATAATACAAACTAGAAGGCTACATTTAAGGGTATAGGGTATGATTGGTTTCCCCGCTATCACCCGCAAACGCAGCTTTTGCGGTTGGTAACGGTTGTTGACGTTTTTCAATAATCACTCAAACCGCTCTAAACTTCATAAATTCAAAAGCTGGTTCCAACTAGCGTTTGCGGTAGCGGGCGGTTGCGGAAATATAATTTTTTTTCCTTTTTTTAAACAATATAAATACAAAAATAAAAATATTCAATAAAAATTTAAATTGGAATTATAAAATACTAAAATATATCTATTATATTTTAATTAATATTATAAAATTTTAAAATAAAAATATTTTTCTATAATTATAAAAAATTTCAAACTATAAATTTCTAAATATTTTTATAATTATATAAAATGTAAATATTGTTAATTTATTGTTTAACCGCTGTTGCATTTGGTAGTTAACCAGTCATAAGTATCCCGCAAATGCACCAATTTCTAAACGCAAAACTAGTCGTACAAATCTATTAAAACCGCTAGAAACCGCAACCACCCGCATCCGCAAAATTCCGCAACCGCAACTGCAACTGCAACCGTTGCGTTTGAACTAGTTAGACCCTAAATATTAGGTTGGTTCAGTGGTTACTTTGTCCAAAATCTTAGTTTAATTTCCCTTTTTTGAGCCCATCCTTAACTTAATATCCATTTTTTCATTTGTAATTAATTTTGGGCCACATTTTGTTTTTATCGAAGGCCTCATTTTCTTTGAAGTTTTAAGCCTCTGGATATTTGGAACTGCACATGTAACACATCATACGAGAAACCAGAATATTTAAGTAGTTCATGGTTAGTACGAACACCTCCGATGGTAGTATTAGCAAGAGTTCTTAGTATTTAAAGAAAAAGAAAAAAAAAATGAAAATAAGAGAGAATGAGCAAAAGTTTTTAGTTATGTTTTCTTAAGAAACTATGGGATACTAAAAAGACACATGTCTTTCGAATAGATAATTAACTAATTTAAAAAAACATAAATAAATAATTATATAACTAATACTTCTTTTTGTTTTAGAAACCTTCACCTCGGTGCTCTTAGTGGAAGATGAATCTATGAAGAACTCATTTATTTTAAAAATAAAAAAAAATTGTTAAATTTATTGAAAGTTCTAAAGAGTTTTTCATACAATATTTTGAAAGTTATGTCTATGAGGTAAAATGTTAAGAATCCAAGTTCTAATAACACTAGATTTTGATAAAATTTATAAAATCATTAAAATCCAAACTTTTTGAATCATGAAACCAATAATATTTGATTTAATTATATAAGAATGTTAGAATTCATTAACGAATAACTATAAAATTTTAGAATTCTAACCATCATTATAAATTTAGATCCAACATACACCCCCTAAGTTTAGTTAAAAATCCCATATAGATTGAAGCGGCTGTATTTCAGAAAACTCGTCTCCATCGCACTGTCCACAACACCGTCCGTACAACTCCTCATAATCATTCACTTCCAGATCTTGCATCCACCCCATTCTTGGCGAGTCCATTGGAAAGTCAATGATAGCCTGAATCTGATCTGGAGACAATCCTACCCGCGAAGGTCCTTGGCCAGACCCGATAGCGTGTTCCGTAAACGGCACACCCGGTTTAAACATTAGTGCTGCCTCTCGAGCAGCCACTTGAACGTGCTCGGAGCTAAAGCTTTCCGGCCGAGGAAAACTGCCAGCGTGCTCCGGAAAGTTGAGATGTGTCCCACGTCCTCGGAGGTAAATAGCTGCGGAATCGTAAGCGGCTGCAGCCATGTCGGCCGTCTCGTAGCTCCCTAGCCAAATCCTGGTTTTCTTACCCGGCTCCCGGATCTCCGATACCCATTTGCCCCATTTCCTCCGGCGAACTCCTCTGTAAGATACTTGGTCAACGGAGTAGCTCTGTTCTCGTTGACTAACATGATTGTTTTCCATGTAGTTAATACGAAGTTGTTTAGTACTATAGTGTGTGTGTATTGAAATGTGCTAATTAGTAAGTGCTGAGTGGAATTGTATATATAGAGAAATAAAGAAAATACATTAAATGATGGGATGAAATTTGTGGAAGGCTTTGTTTCGTTTCAGGTGAAGGGAGCTTCCCACGTAGTTACGTGTGGAGTGGGGTTATGCTGTTATGCATGCATGGGTCTCTGCTTCTACATAATTTATGAATTTGTATAATTAAACAGGCTGTTTATTACCACGTATAAATAGTGCATCTAAGAAGACCCTGCTTTAATTTTTATTCTAATAATGTTTTTTCAATATTTATGATTTTTTTTTTCTTTTAAGAAAAGTTGGGGATAGTGGGAGCTACATTTGTAATGATTATTAGAATTTCAATTCTATTGTTATTTGTTTATAAATAGTAGCACTCTTAATAAAATTGTATTAATATATGAATTTTGACATTACATTTCTGAACATAAATTTTTTTTTTCAAAAAAAGGAAATAGAGCTCATACAATAAAAAATTTCACCAAGATAACACGAGAGCTATAAGATTCATCCAATCAAGCCAATCGTCGGATAAAGAACAAATGGAACAATAATACGACTATGAAGTACATGAAGGTCTTGAGCATTTAGGCGTCAAGGACTTCAAGAAAAATTATTCATCAAAGACTTGAAGTTCAACGGAAATACCAGCTTTGATCACTCCAGGTTCAAAACTGACTAATTCACACACCAGGTATCTTTAATTTTTAGTAGATTACTGTCTGTGGAATCTGCAACAGTTTTTATCCTCATCTTTAATTTTCTTTATTTCACCATTCATTCAAACCTATATATATTTCAGTGCTGCCTCTCGAGCAGCCACATACAGTTATTTGAATTTCTGGCTTCGACTGGCGATTTTGCCGCCGACTACAGCACTGAAATTGATTCGGAATGGTACTAAACTTAAGCACATCAAACCGATGATAAACGTTGTTACTAGTTACTACGTATTGAGCTAACGGTAGTAACATCATGGCTTTATAAGTATACAAATCTCACTTCTAAAGATATGATTGTTTAAAGTTCCAGTTTTCTGTGCGTGGCTTTCAACTTTCAAGCATTCAATTTTAAGTCTCTCGAATCTAGATGATCCATAAAACTAGCATAACACGTTTTTGTAACCTAATATCCATATATCTTCAGAGTAGAGATGTAGAAAAAAGTAAGAGACCTGGGCGCAAATGTGATGATGACTAACTTTTAAGAAAATTAAATATGTAACCACCCATAGACTATCAAATTGACCAAAACGAGTGTATATAGTTCATAACGAAAGTGCGGAGAAAGAGAAATCAACATTAACCAAAATATGATTAAATAAAATCTTGGTACTCAAGCAAAATTAAAATAATAATAACAAAGCTAAAGCCAGGCCAGCAGATCATGCTCTGTCATCCAAGCGATTCATTTAACCTCTTGCGTCTAATTTCAACCTAAAAACAAAGAAAAGAAATTATTGCGTGACGTGGCAGCATATATTGGACACCACCACCGCCACTAACTACCACACAATATCGGAATACGTCCGGACCTGGACCATCCGGGGGTCAAAAAGGTCTGCGGTCTCAGTCTCAACTCCCATCTTCTCGACGGACCCCACACAAGAATATACGAGCCCTAATGCTAGTTTTTCTACTTTTGTTCAAGAACTACTTTTTTAGAAAAAAAATTCAAGAACTTCTATGTTTACTCTTAACATATTTTAAACTAAGAGTAATTAAGCATGCAGTTAATCTGTATAAAAGTAACGGTGTGATATATGTAGCATCAGACACAAATAATATGATAGTAAAATAATATTTCATACGAGGATTTTCATGTATACCATTAATACCCCTGTTCGGAACTACGCTAGGCGCTAGTTGGACGGTGACACCGGACCTAGCAAGTTACCGAAAAATCGGGGATTAATCGGAGTATACGCGGGATTATTATTATATTTATTATAATATTTAAATTAAATGTATAATATAAATATATTAGAATGTAATAGCTTTTTTGTATATTATAATTGAAGTTTATATTTATTGGTTTAACAAAAGTTATTGTTAATGTCATATTTTTATTATTTATTAAAAGTATGATCATATACACGACAAAATATGTATAAACATCAAAACATGTCATGGTCTATTGGTGTTTGATGTTGTCAGCGCTGTAAAGAGGTGCAGGGTTTGATACTCCGACAGGTCGTATTTAGTTTTAGACAAAAAATTTTAAAAACGCCTACAAAACAAAGTCCCACATCGGTTAAATATAAGGAAAGGAGATGTGAAGATGCCTATAAGTAGTCACTTAGATTTGCTTTCATCATATCTTTCAATTGGGTTTCCATAACGCCCACTGTAAGTCCATTAGTTCAAAATTTATTACACGGATATTATGCAGCCCAGCGCCTAGCGTGACCGATTTGGTCATAATCGCCACAGTCGGGCTCCGAATAGCGCCTAAGCGGCAGGCTAGGCGGCCGCGTTTTTGAACAGGGACTAATACTAATTAACACTATTTCTGGCTATCACTAATACTAATTAACACTATTTCTGGCTATTGGGTGGCGCGTGCGTGAAAGGGAAGCGGTGGTAGACACGGAAATTTCTATTGTAGCATTTGTCTGTCTTCCTCTGTTTCAAATGCTGACGATGTTAAAGATATACAATATTTAATATTCAATGTGTCAATACCTCTTTTCTATACTTCAGAAAGTTTTTGTATTTAGCTAAACCTAACTCTCTTCTCTTGTACATTACAAATTAAGAATGCACAATATTTTAAGGAAATTTGCCAAAAAAGACTTAGTTATTGCCCCTTTCGAATCATTTTATGGGTTATTATCCACTTAGAATTAATATTATTGTTAATCTCATTTTAACCTTCTAATTATACAATATTTATATTTAAATTAACAAATTAGAAACAAATTTTATTATTAATTTTTATAACTAAAAAAACTCTTAAATTTTTTTCTCTTCGTGCTTCTCCACCAGACCCACCATCAAACCTTCGAATCGGTAGTCTCATCAGATCACCAATACAAAACCCACGAGGTGACGATCATTCGTCTCTGCATCAGCCACCGTTTCCGCCCTTCAACGCTAAACAGATCTAAAGAAACGTGTTGTAATCATCAGTATGTATCTCGTCTCTTTTATACCAAGTTGATGCTTACTGCGAGTGTAACACCCGCCCCTTCCCCATTTCCAACCGGGGTTCCTGGGCGCGGGGTTAAGGACACACATGTCTACTTTCCCGACATCTCCGTGTGTCCTGTTACTGGTCCCATGAGTTTCAAGTTTGTTCCTTTCTTACCATCGATACTTCCACTTAAGGTTCTGCAAAAAAGGAGGGAAAAGAGGGGTGAGTAAAGATTACTCAGTGAGGCGATTCTAGACCAGTCTCCCCCATGAGCCTTTATACTGCTCAATGCGAAACGAGAACCGGCTAGTCACTACACTCAGTTGGATACAACTTAATTAACTTGTCACATTCGTTTCATTTCATCAAGTCAAGCAATGTAATGAACTCAGTCATCACTCAATTCACATAATTCGGTTTAAGACTCCAATCATCCTAGAACTCTAGGACCTACACAGCTCAAAGCGGTTCCCTCCACCCCTTATTCTTGCTGCTTTCTGTGAAGTCGTCTGCCCTGGTAGGCCCATCACCCAGTTCCTCGGGTGCGGGCCGCCTTTGCAGTGAATTACGACCCCTTCCCGCCAAGACTCGGCGTGACTCAATCTTACCGGCGCCTCTATTCTTAATCTGTCATTTTTATCGGATGCTATGGCCCCGCATCTCCGCCGTTTTTGAACGCTACGGCCGCCGCGTTATCTTTCTTTCCACCCTCCCGGGTAATTTACTAATCAATCAATCATCTTTCTTTTTTCTTTATTTTTTTCCTTTCATTTTCTTAGACTCAGTTTTCCTTCTTTTAAGACGCCACCCGTTTTCGGTGTCTCACTCAATTCATTAAACAACCATTCACGGATGTCCTACCATTCATCTAATCAGACCGGTTAACGTTTACTATTATCCTAGGTTTAATTCTTTCTAAGCATCCTAACTCTCAACCACAATCAAGATTAGATCATCGACCAATCAATCATTCATCATCCAATCATCACGAGACAATCCATTTTAAGTACTTAATCAGTATGAGCGTTATTATGCAGTATGATCTATCAACCTAGCATCAATCAGGATGTAAACAATCCTAGCTCCTCATTCAACAATATAAAAGAGCACGAATAAGATCTGGGTAGAACACCTCACCTTAGCCTAGATCTGGATCTGAAATAGGAGACAAGAGAGATAAGAGGAACGGGATCTGAATCAGCAACACCCCACGGCCACCGCCACTCGCGGCTGCTCACGGCGAGGAGAGAGAGAGCCGGCCGGGAGAGAGAAGAGGGAGGGAGACGACGCGAGAGGAGTGAGAGAAGAAAGTCTTGACTGCTAGGGTTTTCTTGTCTCCGGGAATCTCTGCAGAGCTTCGCTCTAGAATTTCTGATGAGAGACAAGGGAGGTGGAGGCTTGTATTTATAGAGAAAGGCAAGGGAACCCTAGGGTTTTAATCGTAATGGGCTGCAGAACGGGCCTTCCCTTTTAAACAACAAAAATCTTTTGGGCTTGAGTTTTGGGGTGTTACAGCGAGAAACTGCTTTACGGTGAGAGTGGAATCGATTCGATGCGTCTAAGTTTCCCATTTGATTCGGTGGCCAGATCCATGGGTTTAGCTCCGAAGGTTACATCGATGGGAAAAATGAACGTAAGTGCTAGTTTTGGTGGTGATAAGCTTAAAACGGTTATGTATCAGATTGATGAAGTTCAAAACTTTATGATTTATTTGAAGATTATTCAGTTTAAAGGTTTAATCTTTAAACACCTTTAATCTTTAAACATGAAGTTAATTTTTCTCTGATGGATTTAACACATTACTTGTCTTGGGTGTTGTTGTAGATTGATAAGCTTAAAGCTGGAGTACTAGTTGGACTGGTATGGGTCACAGGAGGACAATTACCTTTTTATTCTTTATCCTATTATAAGATGATGTTCTGGTATGTTTCAGAAACTATTACTCTCGCATTGAAACTATAAATTGCACAGGGTTGGTTCTGTGGGTTTGATTCAATGATGTCTTTAGCTGAGTACTCTTATTCTTGTTAAAACTTGTAGTTGATTAGATCGAGAAGTGTCCTTCATTTGAACTGTACTACTTTTACAAAGTTGGTTTAATTCACCATGTGCTTATACATGTAGCATGTTGTTTCATCAAGTCTATCAATTTTGTTAATTTATTCTATTCTCTATTATGTGATGGAAAGCTTGGAACTTGTGATGAAACATGGTTCTCCAGTTGTAGCAGAACTTCCCTAGGCTCTTGATTTTTGTCCTTTTGATTGGATTTTGTTTGTGTATCTTCTGCAAGCATATCAAAAGAAAATGTAACATTTAAATTGATGTAATTTAGGCTGATCCATCAATCTAAAAACTTCTCTTCAGTTATGAATCTTCTTTGTTTTGTACATCTATGCCTCTCTTTCTCTCGTCCAACATTTCTTTGTCTTGTTCTTGCATATCTCCACACTATTATATGTTCAGTTGACTCTAAAAATGCTCCACATTGACTTGACACCTAAAAATGACTTGCAAACCTTGAACAGAAATTTCCGAAAACTCTAAACGACCGTATTGTCTTTTATATGCTTTATACTTTTTTTTATTTGTGTATAACCAATATGCTCTTTATATAGTCTTTGATCGTTATAAATGAAATTTTCATAATTGTGAAAGATTGCAGCGAACTTGCTTGTTAGCCTTAATCAACATCGGTAACGTCTACAAGCTGGTCGCCAACAAGTCTATCATACAAGTATTGCTTTGGCTTTGCTAAAAAAATACAAAGAAAGAAACCAAAAATGGTCTTTCCCAGAGTCAAACTTAGGATATGGAAGTTAAAACTACTCTTTCTTCCCATTATACCATGACAGTTTTTATTATTTTTTCAAATCATTGCTAATATATCTCATTAAGGACGAAGAAGGAGTTGGTCAATCTTTTCCATAATTAAAAAAAGAAAGCAATAAATGTTTAGAAGATTTCCAGAATATTTTCTAACCGTTTTAGATAGATTTTCGGATATTAGTTACAAATCTAATAGAACACATGTTCTACCATAGTTAGAAAATAACGAAAGCCTAGAAATTGTATACCACATAAGTAGATGAAAGACCCTTTGGAAGAATGTATGCTCTAAAAATGTAGATATATGTTTGTTATTTAGACCTTCTGATCTTCTCGACTTACAAAACATAGAAGGAATGGAAGATTATTTATTATGCCTTAGTATATGAAAATGTATTTGGTATATTTCGTATTCTATGTCCATTAGATGATTGTATTTTCAGCGGATAGCAAATTCTAAATCACCGTAGATGGTAGATCACGTTTACTAACACCTTTAGACCATTTATAAACTTATTATTCCGAACATCTTTTGAATCCAAAAATAACTTTTATATGCACATGCTTGTCTACATCAAGTTTTATATTTTTCCTTATTTTTTTGCATTGTAAAAAATTGATATGATTTTTATATACAAGAAGGATTATGGAGGTCCAAAAGTGATAAATTTGATTTTGCTCTAAAGGAAAAATAGTATAGTTTAGTTGTCATTTTTAGCAATTCTCCCATATTTTAATATTCGATGTGTCAATATCCTTTTCTACACTTATGGAAGCTTTTGTATTTAGTTAAACCTAGTTCTCCTCTCTTGTATATTATAAATACTTATAATGTTAATAGTGAATAATGAGAAATATCTTCGTTTTACCTGGTATCAGAGCCTCCACTGATATTTTAAACTTGTTTTCTTTTTCGGCTCCATTTCTTTCTTCTCTCATATCTCTTATTTTATCCATAAATCTGTCTCTTAACCGTAGACATCATGTCTGCAACATCAGCTGAGTTGGTTGCACCACTCTGCCAGGTTTCTTTAATGTCAATAGGAGAAGCATCACAAAAATCTCGTCAAGCAATTACATGATGTGGAGTTTACAAGTATGAATCTTACTGGACAGATATGATTTCTCCAGCTTCACTGATTCAATATCGCACCACCAACCCCCACGGTGGTCATCAATGGAACATCATCATCTGTAAATCCGGCATACACCACGTGGAAGTGACAATATAAATTGATTTGCATCGCCCTTATTCGTGAAACAACTGAAACAGTTCAGCCTCTAGCCTCCACCTCCAAGACTTCAGCCGACATCATGAATATCCTCACAACTACCTACAACAAGCTGAGCAGCGGTCATATGCCACAACTCATACTTCATCTCAGGCAATGGACTAAAGGGTCCAAAACGATTGATGAGTATGTGCAAGGGTTCATCACCAGGTTTGATCAGATCGCCTTATTAGGCAAACCTATTGATCGTGAAGATCAACTTGAATATATTTTTGAAGGACTTCCAGGGGATTACAAGACGATTTTAGATCAAATTCAAGAAAAAAATATGATGCCTTCTTTTACAGAAGTACATGAGAAGTTGTTGAACAGAGAAGCAAAACCCTCACTCTTAGCTCCACAAATCCCAGTGCTTCCAATCACGGCAAATGCAGCTTCTCATCAACCTCAAGGCCGTCAACAATACAATCAGCGTCAATCCTAAACCTGGAACAAAAATCAACAGAATTCAAGGTTCCCAAACAACAAAGACAACAAACAATCAAGAGGATATCAAGGTGGATATCAGGCCGCTTCCGATTGGGTGGGGTTCAGGGAGATAGTGCAAAGAGGTGTCCTTAGCTTGGAAGCTCCAACAGAACATATGTTGCTACTCCTTCCTACCTTCGTGGCAACCGCGTGTGAACATGGTTGTTGCCTCACCACAAACACAAGCAGCTTGGCTCATGGACAGTGGTGCCACTTACCACATGACAAGTGATCTCAGTAATCTTGTGCTTCATCAGCCATACCACGGCGATGACTCTCTCTTTAGAGGGGATGACTCTGGTTTGTCTATTACATATACTGGCTCACTGTCTTTTCCCTCATCCAATCGAAACCTTTCTCTGCATAATGTTCTGTGTGTTCCACATATACATAAGAACCTCATATCTGTTTATCGTTTTTGTAACACTAATAAAGTGTATGTTGAATTTTTTTCCTGCACATTTTCAGGTGAAAGATCTTTACTCGGGAATCTTATTACTGATCTTTTGAATCATACCAGAATGACATGCAAAACTAGTAAGTACACCGATAGCTTCTACACCTAAACTTACTCTCACAACAGTTCAGCCATTGTCTGAGGCAAAACCATATCGCCAGCTTGTGGGAAGTCTACAATACCTTGCATTCACCAGATCTGATGTTTCCTACAGAGTAAACCGTCTATCTCAGTATGAGCATCAGCCCACAAAGAAACCAATAAGTACACGAAAATAAATTATTGATCTTTTGCATCATACCAGAATGACACACACAAAACCAGTAAGTACACCAATGGCTTCTACACCTAAACTGACTCTCACAACAGTCCAACCATTGATATCGCCAGCTTGTGGGATGTCTACAATACCTTGCATTCACCAAATCTGATGTTACATACACAGTAAACCATCTATCTCATTATATACATCAGCCCATAGAGGCTCATTGGCAGGCTGGAAAACATGTCTTACGTTATCTTGCTGGCACCACTGATCACAACATTTTCTTCTTTGCTACAAATCCTCTTACACTACATGCCTACTCATGCGCATATTGGACAGGAAATTCCGATGAATATGCATATATCATTTACTTAGAATAACACCATTCTCATGGTCTGCTAAAAAACAAACTGGTGTAGCGCATTCTTTTACCAAAGCTGAATATAGGTCAATCGACAATGCCTCACCAGAGTTACGCTGGATATGCTACATTCTCACTGAACTTGGAATCACACTACAAGCACCTTTAGTCGTGTATTGTGACAAACTTGAAGTAACATTTCTATGTCCCAATCATGTGTTTCACACATTCATGAAACATGTAGCTTTAGACTACCATTTCATCAGAGGCCAAATCCAAAATGGTGTGCTACGTGTAGCTCACATAATTACTAAGGACCATCTTGGTGATGCTCTCAGAAAGCCATTGAACCAAGCACCATTTCATGATTTGCGTAACATGATTGGAGTTTTCCCAACACAATATTTTGAGGGAACATGTTAAGGATACACAATATTTTAATATTCATTGTGTCAATATCCCTCTTCTACAATTATGGAAGCTTCTGTTTTTAGCTAAATCTAAAGAGATATACATTATAAATACTCTTGTAAAGTCCATACTGAATCATAAGAAAGATTTTCTTCTTACAAAATGATTGTAGTCAATATATAATTAAATCATCGGCGCATTCTCATTGTCAAATATATCAGTATCTTAAGCCTTTAGTAGGAAAAAAAAAGATATTCTATCTTCATGCTCTTATTGTTCTAATCCTTATTTGCTATACTTTAACGTGGATGTTAAAAATAAACATGGAAGAATTTCATGTTATACAAAATTGATGGCAAGAGAAAAGATGTCATGTCGACAGATTAAAAACTAAAAATATATAAAATCAAATTACGCCCATGAATATACATGGAAGTTGCAAAAAAAGACTCAAAAAAAAAAAAAAAGTATTCAAATGCAAAACTCACCCAAAAAAATAGTGGAATTACAACCGACCCTTTTATGACAAAAAAATAGTATTCATTTTTACGAATTTAACCCCGAAAAGATTACAAATATAACCCCGAGAAATCTTCTATGGTTTTGTAAGTATTTCGTGAGAAAACTTCCAAGAAGTCTTATTATGTTGGAAGTATTCTTATGTGGTAGATCTTAAATATAATTTATAAACTTTATCAAAAAATTTATGGAGAAAAATTAAAATTATGTAATTATAAATATTTGTAAATGATATAATTAATATCTAGTAAAATTGAATTGTTTTCAACTTAGAAGAGTGAATATAGAATGAGTCATTAAATTATTTGGTTTAGGTTTTGTAACATATGTTGTAAGATTGTTTGTTTTTTAAGGTTAGATTTTAAAGAAAATATAATAAGACATATATGTCTTTAGTTTTGTATATATTAAACATTTTATAAGTTGATCATATGTTTAACGAAGTGTTTGTTGTTATTTAGTTATTTATTTGGTTTTGAGGTTTAGAAATTCTACGGAAATCTTCTAACATGTAATGCATGAGAAGACTTCTTGGGAAGTATTCTTGGACGAATAGTAAATTTAGGGTTTCGCAAACTTCTCTGTAAGGCTTATAAATCAAAAATATTTAACCTAATTATAATTTTTGTCTCTCTATATAAAAAAAATTTACACATTCTCTCTCTTCGTCTCAAATGGTTGCAACAAAAGTGTAATGTTTTTCACTCTAAAACTCTCCAACCTCTCTCTAATCTCTTTGCATTTGAAAACACCAAACTTTATATCAATTTTTTTTTTTCATGTCTTTCTTACTAATTTATCTTGTTTTGCAAGTTTTTCATTACATAGTTCTCATCTTCCACTCTTTCAAAAATTGGGTCAAGGATGGTTCTCCTTTACAGAGGTGACAACTAGCAAGATCATGGGGTCTATGACTATTCGACATAGCTATCACATTTACATGCTGAATGTGAAACCTTGATTTAGGTAATGAAATATATGAAGATGTTGTTTGCAACAAATTGTTCTCAATTGGTGAAGATGGTGTCTGCACCGATGGAATGACCAGCTTTTGTGCCACTTTTGGAGGAAATTGAACAATGTAAGACGTTCTTTCCTCAGTTCTCACTCCAGCATATTCCAAGAACAAAAAATACAATGGCGAACAAACTTACACGAGTTGCTCAAAGTTCTCTTTCAGTTGTGTACTATGTTGGTTCTTCTACTCGAGTTCGGACTTTCAAATTTGCTTCCTCTATAGACTAGGTTTTTATTAGTTTTTTTGGGTAAAAAAAACTGCAAATCTCTTAAAACATCATAAAAACCATGATTATGACCAAAATAGCATTTAAAGAGGAAATGACTAAAATAGGTTTTATTAAAGAGCAAAAAGACTAAGTTTATTTTAATACTAATACATTTAATAAAAATAAATATTAAAAATAATATATAAAAATTATTATTTAAAATGTATATTTTAAATTCTAAATTTCAGATCCTAAACCCTAATCTTCAATTCCTAAATCCACTCTCTCGAAATATAAACTCTAAATCTAGATTAATTAATCCAAATTATATTGATATATTTTTGCTTTTTAATGAAACTTAATTTTTTATGTGCTATTTTAAAACTTTTTATGCTATTAAAAGATATTTTTTCTTAATAAAACAGTAAAATTCCTTTTAGGTAATTATAAATTACTTTAAATTAATTATAATACGCAACATTATACTAACTAAACATGTGAATAATACAGCATCCACTAAAATACTAAAATAAGTATATTAACATCAAATAAATGTGACCATTCTATAAATATAAATTAAATAAAAGATATTTTATTTAGTTTAACTTTTTTAAAACATCTTAACTTTATTGATATCACATATTACATTAATCAGAAATTACATCAAATATGTTGTTCATTATAACTTTTAACAGACACATCAGTAGCACGATGCTTCCTAACGCATTCATAGAATATGCTGATTAGCTAGATTTCCTCCACTTCGTTCTTGATCTTGTAAGATCTTTCTTTTGGCTCTCAGTTCTTGTGAGTAGATGCCTTTTTTAAGAGGATCATTGGATGTGATCTATATGTTACATCACAATCCATACCAAACACTCTCGCTGCATGAGATAACATACTTTGTTGTAACTATCACTACAAGAAAACATAATCTTAACGAGGGCGGTTTTCCTCGTGAGTTCGTCGTAAAAGAGGCTTTACGACGAATTAGCGAGGAACCACGTTTGCTCGTTACTCATCCGTCGTAACACATATTTCCCCGCTAATTCGTCGTAACTTAGCGAGGAATATATTTCGTCGTAAAGACGAAGTAGATCATTTCGTCGTAAAGACCACGTCAATATTCCACGTAAGGAGGTCGCTATATTTCCTCGTAAATACCTCAAAACGAGTTCCTCGTAAACTACACGTAAATACCTTGAAAGTGTTTCCTCGCAAAATACACGTAACGACCACGAAAGTATTTCCTCGTAAAATACTCGTTTATCTTTCCTCGTTATTTCCTCATAAATGTTTTCTCGTAAAATACTCGTTTATTATTTCTCGTCATTTCCTTGTAAGGTTTCCACGTAAATAGGTCGTACATTAGCTACGAATTTACTTCGTTTTTATTATTTTACAGAATTTAAAAATATAATTAAAAAATAATTAAAATTATTTAATTTATTAATAAAATTA
>NC_027753.1:12697620-12697840 GCF_000695525.1 Brassica oleracea var. oleracea
AGAGAGGCTTACCATTGCTACGAAATGGAGAGGAAGTGGAGAGGAAGTAGAGAGGAAAGAAAGAGTGAGCGCTCGGGGGTATATATAAGATTTCATATCGTCGCAAATTCCTCGTAAGGTTACGACGAAATATCGAGCAGTTACAAAGGCCCGTGTTTTTCAATACGAGGAACTTGCGAGGAATCACAAAGGCCCGTGTTTTTATATACGAGGTATTAAC
>NC_027753.1:12698004-12698309 GCF_000695525.1 Brassica oleracea var. oleracea
GACCCAGAACTCTCATTCTCAAACCACACACAAACTCTCAAATCACACCCTATCTCAAATCACATTCCTCAGCAAAATCCTATTCAAATTATAAATATTTGAAAAAAATAGGAAAAGGAGAAGATATTAGAATTCATGTGGGCGAGACTTACGTATTATAATTGCTGGAAGTCTTGCCACATGTTAATCTGGTATTTTCTCCTTTTCCTTTTTAATCTGGTACTTTTATCCTTTTCCTTTTTTTTTCTAGCTTTTACACTACGAGGTATTTACGACGATTTCTGCTTACGTGGTATTTACGACGA
>NC_027753.1:12698453-12698523 GCF_000695525.1 Brassica oleracea var. oleracea
TATGTTTAAATCCCTAAAATCGGAAACCCCAAACCTGAAACCCCAAACCCCAAACCCCAAATCCGAAACC
>NC_027753.1:12698552-12698797 GCF_000695525.1 Brassica oleracea var. oleracea
GTTGGAAGTAGCTCCGCAAATGCAAAGGGCAGTAGTCGTTGCATAAAGACATGACAATCATGACTCTTCATCCCAGAGAACTTTTGACCCTTTTCAACACATCTAGAGAGATTGAAACATACCCATCAAGGAACCTCAATTCTGATGACACCCAGTTGAACAACACCGAATTTTTTTCTGAAGATAATCTGAATGTCGGAACGGGAACTTGTCCATTGCTTTTAATATGTAACTCGCTTCTTGAG
>NC_027753.1:12699445-12703970 GCF_000695525.1 Brassica oleracea var. oleracea
TTTGCCAGTTTCGAATTGTTGCATTTCCGACAAGGACAGAACATCTTACCACTTTCTTGGGCGAGCGGTGTTGAATCTGCTTGATGCATAAATGTCTCCAGACCCGCAAGGTATTCTTTCGTCACTCTCCCGTTAGCATCTCTATGCATATACATCCACTTCCGCAACTCGTAAATAGTCCCGGAGCCAGCCATTTTTTTTCTTTCACGTTTTTTGTTGTTGGTGTGTTTAAAATGATGTTCAAACATCCATATTTATAGGAAATTTCGAATCTGGTAGTTGTAATTTTCCTTTGAATTTACGACGAAAATTAATTAGGTGGCAAAAAAAAAACGTGTAACACCTACAAAGTTGGTGGATTCAAAATTTCCTCGCTAAATATACGTAAACTATTTCCTCGTAAATAACACGCAAAGTTTACGTCGTATTTACGAGGAAATAGTTTTTCCTCGCAAAATACTCGTCAAATTACATCTACTTTACGACGAAACACGTTTGTCGTTACGTTACGAGGAAATAACGATGACTTTAGTTTTCAACGTAAGTTCCTCGTAAAATCGACGTAAATTTACTAGGATTGTTTTTCCTCGTTAAATTTCCTCGTAAAGCATGTGTTTTATTGTAGTGTATCCATGGTATTGAAATTATGTCTCTCTGAAACCGATAAAGCCATCTCTTCTCTTGTATCAATTCTTCGATTCTCCCTTAAAATGCAGTATCCGGATCCCAAAGTCGCTGATCAAAAATCAACATAGTCATTTGGAATATTTACTTAATCACTCCCATTGGTTGGGATTGTTGAATACAAACATCATGAAAAGGCAAAATACTCTTAACGGGGATAACAAGCTCGCCATAACAAAGTTGCAACCCATAAAGGAACCAAGAATGAATCAACTTCAAAATTGGAGGAAAATACCATAAACTTGAAAGCTTTTGTGTACGTATATATTGTCTCAGATCTGCAAATGCCGTCACATGAACTGGAAACCGCATCACTAGATTGGAGACATGAGGAACAATTTTCCCCGATGTTATTATGATCACTATTGTAACGGCCCGATCCCCCGGCGCCCGACCGGGGTTTTCGAAAAGGCGTTATGGACACGTGTCTACTCATTTAGACAACCCTACGTGTTCCGTTACTGGTCCCAAGAGTCGACGGACGCATAACCTTCTTTGAAATACCGTCACACCTACACCCATATACTTTTACTTACAGTCCTGCACACAGGGAAATGGAAGGGAGGGATGAGCAACAAGTTACTCAGTGAAGTGACTCTAGACCAGCCTGCCCGCATGACACTCTACTACTCTATGCGGGAATTAGGACTGACTAGCCACTACAATCATTTAATGCAACTTAACATTTCATACCATCATCATTACCATTCATTCACAATTCTCTACATTTCTAGCAACCTAACGATCAACCAGTACAATGATCTCACTTATTGTCCACACATCAAACCATAGACTTAACCTACTCGACATACAACTCCACCTTATGACACCTTTAACACCCAAACGTTTTTTATATTCCGCCTCTCGCGGTTGGCACACTTTTCATATCCGGCCTCTCGCGGCTGGCTCATCTTTCTTGCCCCGTAGATAGCTCTCGCTAGACCACTACCCCATATTTCCTGTGGGTGCCCCAACAGAACACTACCCCACAGTTCCTATAGGTGCCTTGCGTAGAGTTATTACCCCGCGGCTTAAATAACCTAGACTCTAGACGCACACCCGTTCACGGTGGCCCAAACAGGACTTCAAACAGCTTCATTGACACGTTCACCTTCTCATTCACCTTCTCATTCTCATTCTCTTTCACTTTCACATTCACTTAGACTCTTACTCATACACGTTCACTAGACGCCCCCCGTTATCGTTGTCTCACACAATACACATCGCACTCAAGTTCTACTTACAATAACATTAACAATCAATACTCATCAATCATCTTAGCATTCGCTTCTCCTAGCATCCTAGCTTTATTCACAATCAACCCATGGGACTACACATCCAATCATACAAGCATCATTCATCATCCAATCATCATCACAACAACATAAACCAGTTCATTAAGTCCCATTTATTAGTATGAGTGTTCTTATGCATCATGATTCATTCATCTATCATCCTAACAATAATATGTTCTATCAACCTAGCTCTCAAACATGGACTACTCAATCCTAACTCCAACATAAATGAGTATACATGATCATGGGAGAAGATTGGGTTCAAGACACTCCACCTTAACCTAGATCTGAATCTGGATCTGATCTAGAGACAAGAGACAAGGAGAATGAGATCTGGTCACCACCACCACCACCAGGCGCCGGCGAGGAGAGAGAGAGAGAGAGGGAGAGCGACCGCGAGGAGAGAGCGACGGCGCGGAGGAGAGAGAGAGAGAGCGACGGCGCGGAGGAGAGAGAGAGAGAGCGACGGCGCGGAGGAGAGAGAGAGAGAGCGACGGCGCGGAGGAGAGAGAGAGAGAGCGACGGCGCGGAGGAGAGAGAGAGAGAGCGACGGCGCGGAGGAGAGAGAGAGAGAGCGACGGCGCGGAGGAGAGAGAGAGAGAGCGACGGCGCGGAGGAGAGAGAGAGAGAGCGACGGCGCGGAGGAGAGAGAGAGAGAGCGACGGCGCGGAGGAGAGAGAGAGAGAGCGACGGCGCGGAGGAGAGAGAGAGAGAGCGACGGCGCGGAGGAGAGAGAGAGAGAGCGACGGCGCGGAGGAGAGAGAGAGAGAGCGACGGCGCGGAGGAGAGAGAGAGAGAGCGACGGCGCGGAGGAGAGAGAGAGAGAGCGACGGCGCGGAGGAGAGAGAGAGAGAGCGACGGCGCGGAGGAGAGAGAGAGAGAGCGACGGCGCGGAGGAGAGAGAGAGAGAGCGACGGCGCGGAGGAGAGAGAGAGAGGCTAGGGTTTTCAGTCTCTGGGATTTCCCGACAGAGCTTCGCTGCAGTTTTCTGAATGAAACAAAAGAAGGAGCTGCAACTCCTTTTATAGGGAAAGATGAAGAAAACCCTAGCTCTTTGTCAAATGGGCTGTAGAGAAACCCATTCTCTTATAGAAATTTTTTTTTGGCCGGAAACCGGGCCGTTACAAGTATCATCATAACTGTCTACGATAAGAGACTGAATCGAGCATTTTTCTGATTGAGAGATGATATTGTCGGAACAAACTCGAACCGTCGCCATTAGATAATCGTATCGTCCTTGTTGACAACGATCAATACAATTAGGCACAAAGAATCATTAATCATACTAGAAAGAGAAAACAGCAAGAGTACAATCAACATCGGAGTCTTGATCGGAACAATTTCATCTTATTGATAGAAATCAATTGAAAGATGAAACTGATATATTATTAATTAAATAAATAAACAGAAAAACAGAACCACCGACGAAAGACTGGTGCTCCGGAGATCACAATTGTTTTTTGACCAGAGATGTCATACTTAAATGGCTGTTATATTTTCTTTCATTATCACATTTGTTAGGATAAAATAAAAGCGATTCTTTTTTGGTAACACTATGGAAGACAAGAACGAATATATACAATAATTTTTACCAAAAAGAATAATGGATATAATAATTTTTATTATATTTATATCAATTTTTATTATTTCAAATACTTTATATAATTTGTCTAATTTTTATCAGTTTTTTAAATAATTTATAAATTTTGATTTTAATTTTTTATTAATTCTAATTTTTTAAATAATGTTAGATATTGAGTTAATCAGATAAAATCAAATTCGTAAAACAGAACTAAATCCTCCTAAAAATTAGAAAATTTGAATACACTTATGAAATTGATATCACAAATCTTAAAATAGATAAAAATCGATCTGATTCGATTGGAGCTCCGAAACAGAAATGGCTAATATATTCTAATAGATATTATAGTTTATTTGCTCATTCTTTTAAAAGTTATTTCTACTTTTCATTAAAACAAAGAATTAAATATTAAAATAATTATTTAATATTAAAATAGGAATTCAGTTATTCATATATTATTAATTTTTTTATAATAAAATAAAATAATGTAAATTTCAAAATATAATTTTACGGTTAGAAGCCTAATAAACCGGTTAAGATAACTAAGCCGTCCCTTGGATTACCGAACCGTTTACGTAGGTGAAATGTAATTCTTCTCGGTAGCTCCTATATGTCCTTGATTTGGTTTGCATTCCTCATTCGTTTAGGTTCTTAGTGTCAGTTTGGCTAATATTTCTTGTAACACCCGTATTTTCCGAAATACCTTAAATAAATAAAAAATCTGAAATCTCCATTTATTACTTCTCAAAAGTCAACTTTAAAGTCGTAAATCCAATAAATAGCCATAAATCAAAATAGCATAATAAATCCCGAAAATATCGATAACAACATAAAATCCGTAAGTCTGAAAAAGACAGAAATAAAACTCCCAAAGCACCAGCCCGATAGCAATCACTCCTGCTGGTCAGTCTCATCTAAAAGGGGAAGGAAAGGAGGGGTGAGTAACAGGGGAGTTACTCCGTGA
>NC_027753.1:12704669-12705433 GCF_000695525.1 Brassica oleracea var. oleracea
TCCCTAATATACTTATTTCCTAAATTAGAAACTTTCCTAAAATAGTAACTTCCCAAAAATAGATTCCTAAAACTAGAAATATGGAAGTGGCAAACTTACTAGAAAAACCAGCCAGAAGCTCGTCCAGAAATCCCGCCGGAAGCTCGCCTAGAAATCTCGCCGGAAGCTCACCCGGAAATCCCACCGGAAAAATTCACTAGTGACTAGTCGTCGGATAATTCAACAACAACTCGTCACATGCAAATAAATACTTTGACTTGATGAGAATAAAGAGAAGGGTTGAGTTTCTTATATAGAGGGAGGAAAAGGAGGTAGGTTTTCTAAACTTTCAATGTGGGACAAAATAAAAAGAGAGAATTGGGCTTTAGTTTTAATAAAACCAAAAAGGCTCCACCAAAACAAGATCAGGGTCGTTACAATTCTTCTCCACTTACGAGGAATTCGTCATCGAATTCAAATCCTGAGTCGGCTGTCCAATACTGTCCTAAAAAAAAAATCTTCGGATAGTCAATCCTCATCTGAATTTGATCTCACTTGGATCACGTCATAGAAGTTTGATACACTGTTGATAAAATAACTGCAATCAACTGCTCCAATTCACTCCACCGGAGGATACAGTCCATTGTACCTCGGTTTTAGTTGCTTCAGCTTATGAGTCTTAAGTCCTCCCTGAAATGTCATTATTTTCAGGTACACTAGATCACTCATATGTAACTCCATATCCTTACGGCGCTTCGCTGCATAAATCCTCTGCCGTCATGGGC
>NC_027753.1:12705535-12706073 GCF_000695525.1 Brassica oleracea var. oleracea
CATATGATCTTTGTCCCAAGTGCCTTCCGAAAGGCTCTCTGAAATGTAGATGTGAACTTCGATTCTCAATCCGATACAATGTTGACATCCATGAAACCTCTCAAACTCAATAATGTAGGTCTGCTCCAATTGATTAGCCCTGTCTATCTTCTTAATTACTTAGGAAATGGGCTGACTTGGTAAGTCTATCCATGACTACCCATGTGGCATCCTTTCCACATATGGTGATTTAAAATCCCATAACAATGTCCATAATCACCATGCCTCATTTTCACTCCGGCAAAAGCAAGCTCAAAATTAACATGATAGATAACTGATCATCTGACATAGCCATCTGACATGTCTGACACTGTGACGCAATGAAGCTACAACTCTCTTCATACTGGACCAATTATAGTTAACACTTCATATCTTTGTACCCCTTGGTGTTCCCGATGGGTAGAGAAACACAAATGATGTATTTGCGGTAAGATCCCTTTTCTTAACAGCTTATCGTCCAACACACAACTCGGTTTCGGTACAGGTACATCCCGCTCAA
>NC_027753.1:12706538-12708411 GCF_000695525.1 Brassica oleracea var. oleracea
AAGATAGATTTCAGACTCCAATGATCCCAGAGAATCTGAACTTCCTTCCTGTACAATTACAATCTCCAAAACTATAACGCAAATACCACTGCAGCCACTACGAATCATGAATAGGGTAGTGGGTCTTGTGAGGTCTCAACTGATGCAATGTATATGAAATGACCTAATCCTTATGCATCAATACACAATCCGCAAACGCTTATCATGCTCCCTCTACTCCAAGAATAACTCAATGGGGTCGTCAATGAGTACAATCGCGCACTTGTCCAAGTGTTTGCGAAAAACATCATTCATAAGCTTCTCAAATGCTATCGGTGCATTCGTCGATCCAAAATGATATCACCAAAACCCATAATATCCATAACGTATACGGAAATCCACATTCCATACATACTCCTCAACTATAGCAATCTGATGATGTCTTGATGCCAAGATAACCTTCGAGAACCACAAACCTCCATGCAGCTAATTCAACAACTCATCAATATGATGGTTACCATGTTCAAGTCTATGTAGTCGATACAAAGCCTGAAACTCCCATAATTTTTTTTTTTTACAAACAACACTGGTACTCCCCACAGTGAATTTCTCGGCTTGATAAATCTCTTTTCTGATAAATCTTCCATATGTTCTTTCAGCTCAGCCATCTCTACTGACGCTAATCGGTATAGAACTCGTGAAACCGGTGCTGTCCCTGACTCCAACTCGATCATAAGAACATCTCCTCTGGCTGGTGACAGCCCTTCCAAAGGCCTTAAATACATCTCCATACTCTGAGATAACTAGAAGATCCTGCAACTCATGTTGACCATCGAAATGATCACCAAAATTCATTTACTCCCCATATCCAATAACTCCTCTGCATGTAGCATGTATGCAAATAAAATCTGCTCTGCTCCAGAAATGTGAACTCTTGCCCTCAGGCAATCCAACAGTACTCGATGTCGTGATAACAAGTCCATCCCAAGAATGATATCGCAAAACACAACTCCATCTCTGACGAGTCTCTGAATAACTTGACTCCCCCATGCATAATTGGTACGCCACAATGAATATGAATATCTCCCAATGACCTATGTCAAATGTCCGAATTGACACATCTCTGCAGCGATCAACACTGCCAGAAACTGGCAAACATACCAAGCGTAACTCCAATATCACACAACTCAAGCTGTCGCACCCCAATCCAAAAGCGATCCCCACGAGTTTACAAACTAACTATGCCTCCAAGGCACTCAATACACTCATACACAAGAATAACACATGCCAACTCATGGCTCACATCTCATACCACATAATCTCGAGTAACAGAACTTGTGGAGCGATGGCTTAAAGTCTAAGTGGTAGCAAAAACGTCACATATCCGCTTGCGGACAATCTCCGACCACGATCGATGAAACTGATAAACATCTGAATAGTCGATCAAACTGTGACATCATCCATCTGTCGACAACAAAAAAAAAAAAAAAACTTGTGGAGTGATAGCTTGAAGTTAGGGTGGTAGCAAAAATGTCACATATCCACATGCAGACAATCTCCAAACACGGCTGGCGAAACTGATACACAAATGCGCAATCTGTCGAGCTGTGACATCGTCCATTTGTCGAACCTCTGGCTGAAACCCTGCTTGCTAGAGAACGGATGACGATGATAAACTCTTCGTCAATAAAAAGACAATTGGGTTAGAAGTTACTGAACGGAAATGTGCTGTATTTTTCTTTCTTTAAAACTCCCAAATCCCCGGATTCAAAAATCTTTTAAAATCGATTAAACCAAATTAAAACCGAGTCAAAACCGAGTCGAAACCACGTCCCAACAAATCGCCATCCCGGGTCAGAGCCGGGACGGAACCCCGCTCTGATACCAAATTGTA
>NC_027753.1:12708667-12717790 GCF_000695525.1 Brassica oleracea var. oleracea
ACACAACACAAACAATGCGATGATAGCATATAGCTAGTCCATACACCCCGCATCTCCTCATACGGATATATATATACATACGCTGCGTCGCTAGTACAGTCTGTCTCTGTACCCCTGCCCTCCAAAGCTGCATCGAATGCAAACGTCTCTGCACCCACACCCCACACAATCTGCGTCGCTAGCCCAGACGTCTCTGAGCGCCCGCCCACCAAAGCTGCGTCACTAGTCCAGACATCTCTGGACCCCCGCCCACTCACATAGTCCCTACTCATAACTATGTATACTTACATATATATATCGCATATCTTAACATCACACAATCAAATCAACGGTTGAATCCTCTAGACCCCTAGTTCCAGTTTACAATGAATGAACTAACTAACAATCAAGACTCAAACAGTCTCAAACACACTCAATTCAAACAGACGGATCACGATTCGAAATCTAAACTACGATAGAGAGAATTCTACACTGGTACGAGATTTACGGAATAGACCCTCACCTTAGTCACTGGCTGGAATGATCGACGGGAGATGGTCAACTGCATCACGAAATCAACGACTTAGGCTCGGAGTCTCAGGAAATAAAGTTTCCAAAAATGGAAACTTTCATAAAATAGAAATTTTCCTAAAATAGAAACTTCCCTAATATACTTATTTCCTAAATTAGAAACTTTCCTAAAATAGTAACTTCCCAAAAATAGATTCCTAAAACTAGAAATATGGAAGCGGCAAACTTACTAGAAAAACCAGCCGGAAGCTCGCCTAGAAATCTCGCCGGAAGCTCACCCGGAAATCCCACCGGAAAAATTCACTAGTGAATGGTCGTCGGATAATTCAACAACAACTCGTCACATGCAAAGAAATACTTTGACTTGATGAGAATAAAGAGAAGGGTAGAGTTTCTTATATAGAGGGAGGAAAATGAGGCAGGTTTTCTAAACTTCCAATGTGGGACAAAATAAAAAGAGAGAATTGGGCTTTAGTTTTAATAAAACCAAAAAGCCCCACCAAAACAAGATCAGGGTCGTTACATTTCTTTTAATTGATTCTTCTTTTTGTAATGTTAATTTCGATTGAGTCTTTGTTTACGAGAGAGTTTTCATGCTAGTCTCTGTCTCGTTGATGAAGCATTTTTCTGAAATAGTAGTTTTGAGAAACACCATTAGAGCATGTTTATTGCAGAGTCTTAAGTGTGGCTCTTAGTGTAATGAGTAACTAAATTAAAAGAAAAATAGGGATTTACTTAAGAGGCGAGTCTTAATAAGCGCCAGAAGAAACGTTTCTTGTGGGACGCGTGTTGATAGGGGATAGGATAGGTGTTTTGAGAGGAAAAGAAAAGTCGAACCGATAGTGTTTCTTGTTCTTTCTCTCTTTGACGAAGACTTGAGGAGGTCGCATGGAAGATGAATCTCGTCGGTGGTTCTCGTCGATGTATGAGCCACGGTGGCTCTCGTCGAGGAAGAATCTCGGTTACTGTACTCGACTAATAATATCGGTGGCTCTCCTTGTCGAATCTCTCTGGCTTCCCTCGACGAATCTCGGTGGCTATCCTCGAAGAATCACGGTGGCTATCCTCGACGGAGAAAATTTGTGGCTCTCCCCGACGAAGAAAATCGGCGGTTGCTGCTGATTGCAATCAAAAGGTAAACTCAATTTTTTTTTAATTTCTCATTTTTGCATGTCTTTGATTTTGGTCCTTCGTGTTCTTGTCGATTGTTTGACTCAATTTTAAAATTTAGGAGGTACGGCGGTTTGATTTCTTCTCTAAAAAAAAAGCACAGACATCGCACCGCTAAATTCTCCAATCTCTCTGTATTCTCCATCTTCGTCTTTCTCGTCTCTCGCACCGCAAGGTCTTTGGTCTCTCATCAAACGCTCTGTTAAATCAAAGGTTCAAACTTTATCGAATTACGGTTCCTTAAGCTCGATTCTAAAGGTTGAGACATTTGTTTCAGATAGTGAGAAAGACGTTCGTTGGTAGCTATGGGATCAAGAAGGAACCGACGCAAATTCCTAAGAGATTCTTTATTTCTTCACAAGGAAGAACTTCAATGTTACCGATCGTGGAGAAACAATCATGTAAGGCTAATTCAGAAGGAACGTTTTGATTTTTTCAAATGGGTTTTGCGTTTAGTTACTGACATTGTTGTTGGATTGTGAAAAAAAAAGGTTTGAAGGAACAATGGTTCCGAGTAGAGGACAAGCTGCTCTGATCACGTTCTGTACATGTATAAGCTTAGCAAGTGTGGGTCTTGTCCTAACCATTGCAGTGCCTGATTTTGGAAACAACTGAGAAGAAGGCGTCGAGGAAAGAGGAGATAAAGGTAAATCCAAATTTCACTTTGATCTGTTCGATTGATTTAAGTCTTTTGATTCTTGTTTGAATTGAAGTCGATGGTGTAATAAATGTTTAGGTTAGTGTATGGTTGTTGTTAGGGTATTTTTGTGTACAAGCGACCCGTGCTCAGCTCTACGGAATGATAGGAGGAAGGATACATGTCATTGAGTGTATTCTCTTGCTTTGATAGTTGATAAACCAGGAGATCCTGCTCTTAGGATACTGCCATATGGGTATGGGCCAGTATATGTCGTCGGTGCCTTAGTAGCAGCAGGGGAGATTGGTCGTTAGGCGGGGGCCGCCTATCAATAGTGTAGATCGCAGGGTCTTCTTGATCTATGATCGATGGTTCCGGCCACCAGGGTCGGTCCTTGGGGGCCTCCTGATCTGTACTTGATGGTTCCGGCTACCAAGGTCGGTCCTTTGGTATCTATGCACGGGACCATGGAAGGCGTTTGGATTTATAGCTACATCCTTCAGTGGGGATTGCCTACGTACCCTTCAGTGAGGGATCAAGCCGTTCGTAGTTCATGTATATGGAGGCGCGTATGGGCACGTAGCCTTGGGAGCACGTGGCGCTAGTGGGCACATGGCCTAATAGGCACGTAGCCTTGGGAGCACGTAGCTCTGTAGTTGGTAGGAGTCATCTGTTCTAGAGGGCACTTGGCCGGAACAGATGGTAGACATGTCGATATGCTGCAGTGAGCATGATGCGTCGAGGTGCTTCAGTGAGCATGGTGGGACCCTACTGATGAGCTGGAGATCGTGGCCTGAGCCAGTAGTAGAGTTGTAGACGTGCTGCAGTGAGCATATATCGTCATATGGTTGATAGTAATCGCCGGAATCAGCCTATCATATGTGTGTCGAAGAAGAAGGTCTTCTAGGTGTGGAGTATTGCCTTGGCGGCTGTGGAATTGGTGAGCTCTGGTCACGGATGTCTCGGAACCCCCTTCTTTAGGTTTAGGAACCTATATTTATAGTGGAGGTCGTGCACCTCTCTTAGGATTTCGAAATATTCATTATATCCTTAGATAATAGAATATTTCCCTTTTTCTTTAGGGAGGTGATATGTATTGGAATACTTCCTCTTTCTCTCGGATCTAGGGAGACTCCTTCTTGCCTAAGCTGTTTACCTTCAAATGAAGATTTCCATTTATCCTAAGGAAGGATAAATCACTCGGCCTTGAAGCCGGAAGCAGGAAGCCGGAGGCAGGACCAAGACCCCGGGGCAGGGACCTAGAAACTGGAGGCAGGGATCCGGAACCTGGAGGCGGGAACCTGGAAGCCGGAAGCTGGAGTAATCTCTTCATGAAATATTTTCCCCCAACAGTTTGCCCCTTATTTTCTGGTTTCATGTTTGAAGGCAGAAAATAACATGATTTTCTTCATAGGACTTCTTGAGTTTCACCATGGTATCAAGCTCCTTGTTGAATTTGGAGTAGGACGTCGGCTCGTAGCCCGGGCCATCCAATTTCCTTGTCGATAGTGCTCGGATGTACTTGCGCTCAGTCTGAAAGGATTCACAGCCTGATTGGTGATGTATGGCCTGGAGAATGGGCAATAATCCTTGATTCGATACATACACGTGATCTAGATCAGGTAGTGTATTTGTCGGTGAACCCAGTGGGCGTGATGTCACGGCTTGGACGAATGTAGATAGACTTACAAACATGCTTCAACGGGCATGGGTTTGGTCTGAGTGAGGATGGTCACGTGGATGTAGTTGTACCCTTGATTCAGATGTCCTGGAAGTGGATTATTAGGAAAACCATCATGTACAACCTAGTAAATGCTCTAAGGGCGGACATCACTGGTGCGCAGGGTCAAGTTGAGTCTGTAAGACTTCCTTCTTCTCCTTTATAAAGATGAGACGTTGCCCCCATTGTGGGGATTGGTCGGAGTTGGCCGCAAGTTAGATGGAGAAGCCGGGAACGTCTGCATAAAGGGTGATGCTTCTTCTCATACCCCAGATACTTGTGCTGCTTCTCTAGCTATACTCGGCCTTAGTTCAGGCAGGACTTCAGTTTGCATTTCTTGAGGCTCTCTGGTTCCATGAATCGTGTGGAGGAGTATATGGGTCAAGACCCAAGAATTCTGAGAGGAAGAAACTTGGCGAGGCTAAGGATTAGGGGGATGAGGAGGTTTAATAAGATCTGGAGGCCAAAACTGAGGATCCTCATGCTTGATCCTGTTGGCCTTGCTTGCGCCTCTTGAGCTTGTAAAAGCTGTAATGGACTTTCATTCAGGTCTTCGTGCCGGTCTCCTTATTGCGTTTAGCATACTTGATGCTCTTTGAGGTTTTGATGTTGTAGCTGTAACTTCTTGCGATGTCTCAGGATTATACCTTGACCTTCGGCAGAGGGACGTTCGGCATGTTTGTCTTGGTACTTGGAGTTAACTTAGTTGACTCTTGGTACCGGAGTAGAATTCTTGGACATGTTGTTTGCGGTGAGCAGTAGTATCCATGCCGAATAAAGAAGGTGGAACCATTAGTTGAACTCTGCCATTGATTCTTGGCCACTCTCAACTATGCAATATTGCAATCTGCCCCCGGAGGTAGGCTACAATCAATGTTAGGATGACCTTGTGTCGTGCTTTCTTGGAACCCGGAGGATCCTGGGTATGTTTTCCCAGAATCTAAAGGTTTAGAGATACATCCTTCTGAAACCCATGGCTCGTGGATGCGATCCTTCATAAATCGGGGGTTGTATGGATTTTCGTCTAGGAGCCCAGAGACTGGATAGACTTTCGTCCTGGAACCCGAAGGCTGGATGGACTTTCGTCCAGGAACCCGAGGGTTGTAGGGTGAATCCCTTCATCAAACCCGGAGGTTTTAGGATGTAGCCCTTTTTGACCCGGAGGTCCTAAGGTGTTATATCGAGCTCTGCCCCTGTGAGTAAGCTGCTCTTAATCGTGTGCGACATTGCACTCTGCCCCCGTAAGTAGGCCACTATCAATTAATTGTCGTGATTTTTTTTTTCAGTTTCTTTTTTTTTTTGAAAAAATTGGTTTTTTCAGTTTCAAAGCAATATAAATATACATATGATTAACATATATTATTATATTTGTTCTTGGTAATTATACATATTTATTTTATTTGAGTTATGGTATATGAATTATGTACTGGATTTTGTTATTTACAATATTATATATATATATATATATATATACGATTCCAACACATACCCACTTCCTAATTTTTTTTAAAAATGCGTTTCTGCGCTTTCGCTTCCGCGTACCCGCTTCTGATTCCATGTAACATAGGTGTAGCCTTCTGTTCAGCCTCAACTATAGTCTCAACATTAACGGCCTTTTCCACCACATCAGATAAGCTATAGAAATTACTTCCAGCTAGTCGACTTCCAAGCTCCGGTTTTAACCCGTACATGAAGTTACGGATCATAGTTCCTTCATCTTCACGCCCATCAAAAACATGTCGCCTCAGCCTGGTGAATTCAGAATCGTAATCCCTTACTGCTCTATCTCCCTGGACTAAGTTCATGAACTTACGCTCCAGACGATGCTTCCCTTCTGGAGGAAAGTACTTCCTCTCGAATTCTTTCTTAATGGACTTCCATGTTGTGATTGTATGTCCACGCTGCCGGTCAATGCTGTCCCACCATCCTTTTGCATCCCCTTCTAAGTAGTACACATCAATCCTCTTCTTATGTTCTTCTGGACACTCCATAGCTTCAAAATTCTTTTCCATCATTGAAATCCACTTGTCGGCTTCAATTGGATCTGATCCTCCTTCATATTTGTAAGATCCAATGTTCTTCATGGTAGTTAACAGCTTGGAAACTTCAGAGGTTGGGGTTTGTGTGGGCTGGTTACTAAGTGCTCGGGTCATCACAGTTCTGATCTGGCCGTGGGTTTGATTGAGTGGATTGGCCATGTTGAGATCTCTCATCCTGATTATAACTTGGACTATTGCTTGACAAACTGCCTTCCCTCATCACTCTTGTTCGGTTACTGTACACAGGAAAAGATCTTGTCCTCTCAAGACTACTATCATGACCAAACATCTCACTGATACCATTTCCATTATCCTGGTCTGATCTCTAACCCAGTCCTCTCCCTGTCGAAACCCTACCCTCTCCCCATATACGATCTCTTTCATCATCAACTGTCCCACGATTAGCCATCTGCACACAATTAAAAGGGTAAGTCCTATTCCTATTAAAATTACTGCAGGAAGTGGCTGGTTTCCTAAAGCATCTTTTTGCGACTCCTTTGACTTGATAAAATCGATAAAAAGCACTTGTGTCACGCATGGAAGAAACCATGCTCTGATACCACCATTGTAACACCCCCGAACCGTCATAGACATATGGTCCACCAACCGGCCAACAATCAAACAAAAACATGACCGATCGACCGTCCAACAACCAGGGTTATATATGAATGAGCCAACCATCCAGCCAACAATCAAACAAGAACATGACTGACCGTCCAACCCATCACCATGGTCCGGAAGTGCTACATGACAGGTTAATGAGCAATCCAACCAAGGTCACAAGAAGTGCAATTCGTGACTAGGCCAGTTTACCCACTAACACGTCCCGTCAGATTCAGGCCTAAGGCTTTTCAACCCGTATCAGAACCTAACGTTGTGTTAGCTGGACAAGCTAATATCAGTAACAACAAATCATTTTACACAAAATATTCCTTTATTTATCATATATGATTCATGTTCGCAAACAAAACATATTATACAAGTTGTGGCTAGCCAAACGAGTAAAAGTACATACTTATATTCAGAAAATGTCTTTAGCAAAAAGATGCAAATTCTACACCAGCCGGCCTAACTCCCCGCGACTTCTACAGGCTGACTCGATCTACTGGTCACCTGAAAACAACAACGAGTGAGGAGTGAGTAATCTAGTATTACTCAGCGAGTTACAATCCCCAACTAACAAATACAACCCCTCGCGTATCCACTCGAACATAACCTCCCCTAGGCGCTGTCTCAAAACTGGCAGAAAACTGTTTTTCAAAACTGCCTAAAACTCCCGAAAAAGCTCGGAAACTCTTGCTTTCTTTTTAGGTTTCTCTCTCACGTTTTAAACTAGCTTTGGTGTCATCTGGATGTGGAAAAGTGAGAGGGGTCCTGGACTATTTATAGAAGACAGCAGCCAATCAGATTCAGGTTGGTGGCCGTCCGTGTGTCGCTCCACATGGCTCCGGACGCATGTACGGCGGCACCTCGTACTCCACATGTCTTTCAGCATGGCCAGGACTCATGCAGGGAGCCACCACTCCTCCCAGATGCCAGTCTGCATGACTGGAACTCATACAAGGCGCCACAGAAGCTCACACATGGCTGGCCGCATGCGTCATTTGCATGCGCGGCGACACCTCGTGCTTGGTCGATCCACTTCGTGCTTCTACATGTCAGGCTGCATGTACTGCTTCCATGCACGGCGACACCTCTAGCTTCTATAGACACTCAGCTTGATGTACAGTTGACACCACGTTCTGAACACTCACACCAAGCCACCTCGTGCTTCTCGGTCCATTCGTCTGATTTCGACCCTTCTGGTGAATTTTCGTCCCGCGATCAATCCCAAATATTTTTTGTGGGAACCGAAATTTGCACTGTCGATTTTCGTTTAAATAATGAAACTAGGAAAACCCTACATTCCCAGAGGTCTCGGATATCTGCTAATACCACACGCCAAGTAATCAGAACACAAGAATAACAACGATAAAGTATAAGAAATCGAAAAAGAGAGCAAAGTAGATCTTATTCCGAATTCGCGTTTGAGCGTTACAACAAGGTAAGAGCCTGGGCTACGAGAGCTGTCGGCGAGATTCCTTGTTCTAAAACCCTAAGACGGCAATAACCTAGTCGAGTCGCAGCTCGAATAACAACGAGTCGCAACTCGAATAACAAAAAACGGAAATATGCCTAATTGCTCTAAGTGCTAAGTTTGCTCTGAGAAAAGTCCCTCCCATGCTTCTCATCTAGGACTCCTTATATACTGGCTCGTAGGTCGGTTTAAGCTTTTCCTTTTCTGCCCTTAAGCCGCCATAGCATAAAAATGGAGATATTCCATTTTTTCCGATCTTCGTAATTATCTTCAAAATTTCGTATTTATCCGCGGAAACTTGACATTTATCTTTCCTTGCGAACCAAGCGTAAACCGTCATGCGGCTTACGGGCTGTTGGTTAAAAAATCATAAGTTGGACCTCGAGTCATGTCTTTGGTCCTTTTTGGCCGTCTTCTGATTCGAAGCGTTTAATACGGCTTCTTTCGATAAAGAATAAACTTTCTACGGTTTTTACCGTAAAGTTTGATCGATGACTTAGAATGGCGGGAAACATGAAATGGGTTCGCTACGGTCTTCGGGAGATAGCATCGAAGGGTAGACGAGAATGCATGGACTAATGTCGTATCGACGTTTCGAAAGAGCTCGGTAGCGATCGAGCGGAACGGACGCTCGGTCGCTGCGTAGCGACCAAGCTTCGGCTTGGGCTCGGTCGCTACGTAGCGACCGAGCTTCAGCTCGAGCTCGGTCACTACGTAGCCGGTCTGGGCATGTTTCCGGTGGCTTATGTTTGATCTAAATAGAATTCGAACGAAGCTTTATCTCGGGAACATACGTTGTGACGTTCTCTTGACCGAGCATGATTTGTTGCGAAAAGACATACTTGTATTTTACGGGGATTTTGACGTTAACTTCGTCTCAACCGTTTTCGACCCCAACAGTTAGCCCCCCAGCTCGTTAGGATCGAGAGCTTCTAGCGTGAGGTTCTAGCGAGTGGCTTGGCAAGTTAGG
>NC_027753.1:12717868-12718281 GCF_000695525.1 Brassica oleracea var. oleracea
TTTCGTTTTCTTCTTCGGGGATTTGGACGTTAACTTCGTCATAACCGTTTTCGACCCCAACAGTTAGCCCCCCAGCTCGTTAGGATCGTGCATTTCTAGCGAGATCCCAACGTGCGGTATGGCGAGTTTGGACGAGATTGGTGTATTTGGGCGAAGATCATGTCCAAAAATCCGCAAGTAAATAGTAATTTCTCATGCCTATAAGAAGGGAGGTAATTTCTTCACAATCTTTACACTTACTCATTCTCATAGAGAGGTTTCTTAAAAAAAAATTCTTCTTTCTCTTTGTCTCTATCATTTCCTTCTTGATAAAAAAGAAAAACACGAGATGTCGAGTAAGAAGAAGAGTTCGAAGAAAGGGTCCTCGCCCGCGAACGTTTCTGAAGAGCTCCGTGTGCCAAAGATGGAATTCG
>NC_027753.1:12718301-12718628 GCF_000695525.1 Brassica oleracea var. oleracea
CGTTCCTCATTCGGTAGACCCGGCCGAGAACGAGACATGGTGGGCGGCGTGTTATGGTTCGATCACGCCTCCCAAAGAGAAATCATTCCCGGTCATGAACCGTCGCCCGGTCGAGGAAGGTGCACCAAGTAGGAGTACTAGCGAATTCCTCGAGGTCATGCGGTCGTTCTACCATATTTCGGATGCGGTGGATTTTAGGGTTCCTCGTCAAGGAGAGCGCGCTAGTAGTCCCCCAGAGGGTTACTTTACTTGTTAAGAAGAATTCGTAGTGCCCTGTCGTTTGTGGTTCCTGATTCCCGAAATTATCGTCCGTGTGTTGGATCGTTT
>NC_027753.1:12718752-12721322 GCF_000695525.1 Brassica oleracea var. oleracea
GTTGCGACGGGGCTGAATTCTTCGAAGGGGAAAGATATTGACCTCTGCGACCTGGAGTTTCCAGTGGACGATTGCATGCTTCCAGGATGGGATCCGGACCTTGCTTTCGGCGATGGAAGCTGTACGAGCGAGGTCCCAATTCTGGACTTTGATGACTTCTTCGCTGGTCTTCCCTCGGGCTTTGATGCTCCTCCGTCCACGAACGAGTCGGGGAGGCAAAAATTCATCGCATAAGGATCTCGTATCATCAGCGGGGTATAGGCTTTAAGACTTTTGACGATCGTTTCAAGTGTATATATATATATATATATATATTTTGCTTATAACGTGTCAATCGGTTTTACAGGGCTCGAACTTGCTTGGATTGGCCATTGGGGCAAGCCATAGAGAAGCCATGATCTATCGCTTTAAAGCGGAGAAGGCGGAGAAGGATCTTGCTCGCATGCGAGACGAGATGTTGGCGCGAGATCTTCAACTCGCTCGTGATTATGCTAGGGCTGTTCGTAGGGCGGAACGGAAAGGCAAGAGGAAGATTGTCGAGGTGATGAAGACTCGCGCCTCTCAATTCCAGGTTGAGTACGGGAACCTCAAGGATGCTTTCAACTCGCTGGGCGACTTCGGTAAGTATCGCGGTTCAGTCGGGAGCCTTTAGAAGATGCGGGCGGATGACTACGTTTTCGAGAGGGAGATGGAGTTAATGAAGGGCGGCATGAAGGATCATGCTCACGCTGAGACGCTCATTTCTCCGACGACGGGAGGATTCAGGGATTCTTGGATCCCATCCCGGTTTCTCCAGATACCGTAGATACCACGACCGAGTTTGCCGGTGGTGATGAGGAAGTGAACTATCCTGCGGATACATTCGGAGCTTCCCTGTCCAGGAATTTTAACTTTGATTTGTGAGAGGTGAGTGTTTGACGGGACGAAGTTTTTCCCTTATCTAGTATTCTGCGGCCAAGTGTGGCATACGTTCATATATGTCCGGCCGAGTGTGGCCTTCGAACTTTGTATGGACCTGTTTTGGCCGTTTTTATTTTTATCGGGACTGGCCGTTGGTGGCTTTGAACCCCTACTGCTATGCGGTTTATATATAATGGATGTTTGTTTGAGTTACTTTGTTTCGAGTGGGTTTGAAGTAAACATGAGTTGTCGTCTCATATTTAACTTCGTTGAGGCGTTCAATCTAGTAGTTTGTTTGAGACGTAAGTTTTCGTAAAAATTACTTATTCTTACGAACTTTCGGGAACGTTGAGATATAAACGGAGAGACATGTTTTAGGATCTCGTATCGTTTAGATATCATGTCTTTGAGATGTCTGAGACCAATGCGATGGGTTTAGGGCAAGACCTAGGTTTACTCTCGGTTTTAAGGTTTGTGCGGTGACTAGCCGGCTATCGATTTTCCTGTTGCGATTTCTACCTGATTCGTACCGATTTAAAGTCCGCGATAGGTTCTCGGCTTATATGACTTGTATGGTACGAATCGAGCATCTTTCCAGAGACAATTTTTAAGCCAACTGGAAGTGCTAGACCAAAATTTCAGTTTTTTTTTGTAGCGTGCTTTCGTCCTTGTGTTGGACGTTGGAAGATCAAAAGAGAGATCAAGTTGCGTTTGTTTAAGACGGCTGATGTGTTCGTCGGAGACAATCGACGAATGGAGTGTAAAGTTTTTGTGGTCGCGTTCGGACAATTTATTCGCATCGTCTCGACTTTTAACTTGGCGACGTCTCGCAGTTATTTCGAAGACTATACGTATATTTCCGGTGCTGAAGTGAGATTGTTTTGCGATTTTGTCTTGCGATTTTGGGCCGTATGAGGCTGCTGACAAGAGTCTTAACGTTTGTAGATTTTCTAAGCGTGTTCTGAGACTTTTCCGTTAATTGAAGCGAAAGTGTCTTAAAGAGGAGCGACGCATATTGTAGTAAAAATTTTCGAAATCTCTAAAAACTTGATTACAATAACGCATCTTTTCCTATGTGGGAGTATACGAGTATACGCACCCACTCCCCCCCCCCTTTTGGAGAGGGGGATAGCTGAACTCGTCCTTTCGACGAGCTGCCTACGTACCCCTTTCGAGGATCAAGCCATCTCGTAGTTCTGTTTTATGCCGCGAGCGTTTTTACTCGGCGGTTGTCGCCGTGTTGACCACCTTATTCGTGATGACTGTGGCCGGGTCAGCGTTCTCTTCCGGATGTTCCGGTTGAGTTGTAGCGTCGACGTCTGACTCATGTTGAGTTTCGACGTCCGAAGTGTTTGCGTCAGCAGACGATGTTAAATCGTCTTTTCTTGAAACGTTTTTGGCTGAAGATTTGTCTATCTTCGTGAGCTTGCGATTTGCCGTTGCAGAGGTCGTCATCTGCCTTAACTTGTGCTCCGCGAGGAAGCATAGTCGCGACTGTTTCTGACATCCCCAGATAGCTGCGACTCCGTTTGGGGTCAGGAATTTGACACCCAGGTGGTACGTCGATGGAACGGCTTGCATGGTGTTGAGCCATGGGGTTCCCATGATCACCGTGTAGATGGTAGGATGATCGACCACCGCGAATTCGACGATTTTTGTGATCTCCTTGG
>NC_027753.1:12721600-12721713 GCF_000695525.1 Brassica oleracea var. oleracea
ATAGGAGACCATGTAGGCCAGTTTGCGCTCGTCTCCGCCTTCCGCTGCTAAGCCTTGAAGGCCGAAACCGTATCGTTGCAGAATTGCGATCCTCCAATGATCATGTTGACTCT
>NC_027753.1:12721822-12722525 GCF_000695525.1 Brassica oleracea var. oleracea
CTTCAGGGGCGATCGGTCTCGAGGATGAGATCTTTCACGCTGGTCACTTCCGAGAGCTCTCCGACTAGTAGCTTCGCGGCCAGCCTTGCTCCCAAGACTTTGCAGTTAGTCGTGGAGTGTCCTCGGGACTGGTGGAACTCGCAGAAGGTGTTTTCGTCATATCCTTGATTGCGAGTCCACGTATTACCCGTGGTTCGACCTTGGTCCGAGCTGATCACGTGATTGTGCGTTCCTTGGAGATCTTCCCCCTCGTGATGGACATACTTGTCGTTACGAGGGTTCTTCTTCTTCGTTTTTGGATCTACATCTTTCGAGGATGGTCTCGCCGACTTATGTTTTTGTGATAAGACTTTCGTTTCTTCCTCGATCATGATGTAGTCCGTTGCCTTGTGGATGGCGTCCTGGATCGTCCGCGGTTCGTCGAGGGCTATCCATTTTCTGAATTTTAACTTGTACCAGAGCTCCTTTCTGACGCATCAATGGCCACCTTGTCGCTTATCCCGCTGACCCTGGACATTACCAACTTGAATCGGCTGATGAACTCGCGGAGAGGTTCGTCTTCCCTCTGGGACAGACTCCAGAGATCGACATCGGAAGTTTCCCTATCTATGAACATAGAGTATTGCTTGAGAAATTCCGATGCGAGCTGTCGGAAACTTCTGATAGAGTTTCGCTTAAGGCGTGCAAACCATTCGAGGGCTGC
>NC_027753.1:12724117-12727397 GCF_000695525.1 Brassica oleracea var. oleracea
CCTAACGCTCATAGATCCTCATGTCCACTACAACCCTATTCCAGTCAAGAAGCCACAGACGTCCTCCAGAAGAATTAATGATCCAGGAATCATTGCACCTTGCCACTCTGGAGCCGAATACGAGATATAATACTCGGCTCGATCGAAACTCACACAGAAACATCGATCAACAGTGCCCAGCAGAAATCGACCGACGCACCAAGAGAAGAATCGATCGACAGTAGCCCAGAAGATTGTGAGAACGATTACTACAACCCCACTATGACAGCCTACACCAGACACACCATGCATACATAGGAGTATGATGAAGATTATGACGAGGAACGAGCTGTAGAGTATAGAGCAATTTTTGTTGAGGAAGACAAACTTCTACATCATTCGTCTTGGAAGAGGAATGCACCATCGATCGACAAAACAGTCTCGACATCGATCGACACTCAACCTCATCAGAGAAACCAAAAACGAGCATCGACCAACATTGCCTACTACCCATCTATCGACATTGGAGTCGACCATGTGCGAGAAGGAGACTACTCGATTGGCAGTTGGGCAGATGATCACCATCACGAAAGCTATGCAGTAGAAACGACAATTCATGAGCAGTAGCAGATGAATCTCATGAAGGTTTCACATATGAGGAACTTCTCAACGTGCGAAGACGTGATGGAGCAGATCAACAGCAAGCAGAAGCTACTGGGGAAGGAACATATTTCTGCCATTCTACCGACAGAGCCAACCGCACGTCGATCGATGAAAAGCTTCCATCATCGATCGACATCCGTCCAAAACCATAATCCATTGTAAGCGAAAACCCTAATTCTAATAACCAATATCTAACACAAGACGAATTTGGTATTTTCAGGGACCCATTTGGCTACGCAAGAGAAATAGTTGGACATGTACTGCAAGTATCCAGAGAGGACACTGCAGACATTCTTCAGATGGCTAATGGAGTAGGCAATCTCTTCATGCAACAATGCACAGTCCCAACAACTCAGAAGGGTACAAAAGAAGTCTATGACACATCTGGTTGCATAGACAATCGCTTCAAGAAGAATTATTGACATCCTACTCGACCGTCGACCTATGTTAACATCCCACCATCGATCGACAGACGTCCAGAATTCGGCAGAAGAACTTTTGGCCTTTTTGGAACCAGAAAACTCTACTCGGAAGAGAAAGATGAATATGGAGTCTACAGAGATGATCAAGGATGTGCAAGAGATGTGGATGGACACATCATCAATGTGTCCAAAGAGGATATCAGAAAGCTAATAGAAAGAGCTTTGAGAGATGAGCACAACTACATATGTCTTCCAGAACATGCTAGCTCATTCACACAGACCAAGCTGGTACCAGAGATCTACACCAAGGACGAGATCAATGAGATGTTCTATGGAGTCTGTGGAGCCCAAGAGAAGTAAGAAGGTGATTTCCAGATGAAGCTTGATGGTGTATACTATACACTGAATGATAGCATCAGTTGGTTGAATACATGCATGGAGGAGATGAGGCAAGACATAGCCAAGATTCAGCATGGGACCGACAAACATGAACCGGCATCGATCGATAGACACCACCCAACATTGATTGACGACGGCTCAAAGAACTCACACCCGATGAAGTCTCAACCAGATTTTCACACCAGAGCAGAGATTGATCAGTTAGTAGAAGAGATCTACGGAACTCTGGAAACTACAGAAGAGAGGCTTGATAGGAGATGTGATGACATCTATTTCCCAATGGATCTTAGCATTAGTGCTTTAACTTCTAAGATAGAAGCTATACAAGGGGAATTAGTGGAAATTCAGAGTTACATTGCCCGTCGACCAGAAGCATCCGCAACAACAAATCAACCGACATTCCTAGACAGAAATCGGTCGACGACCCTACAAACCGAGTCCGGCTAGTACCAAAGGTGACATCTGACATGTCTGACACACAACCCAAAGAGAGGAGATCTCAGCTGGCTGTTGGGGTCAAAATCGGTCACGACGGAATCAATGCCTGAAAGTTCCCGGAAAACCAACTCTCGATCGATCCTTAAAAACTAGATATTCCCGGAAAACGGTTAATCAAGTAAAAGACAGTTTTTCGCAGATGCGAATCGAGGAATGTCGAGAAGAGGATTAGTCTTGATGAGGTCTCGATCGTAAGCGAGGACCATCTCAACCGAGGGCACCTCGCCCCTGGGTGAGGACGACCCGCAACGAGGTCACCTCGCCCATGGGTGAGGATGACCCGTACCAAGGCCACCACCGAGGCCACCTCGCCGCTGGGTCTCTCTCTCTTTATCTTTCCACCTCGCACCGAGGCCACCTCGCCATCGACACCACTCCACACGGTTCTCTTCTCTCAACCGCCGGTCTCTCTCTCTTTATCTTTCTGGTAAGATTTTGACAGAGCTTTGCCTAAGGAATTTTGTGCCATTCTCTGTGCCAGGGACTCTTTATTTAAAGAAAAACCGAGCCCCAACTGCCCTGGAGAAACCGGCACAAGCAGTTAAAGAGAAAGGACACAAAACTGCCCCTTTTTTACCTTTTCGGAAATAACTGCCCAACTGCTCTTCCTCTCCTTTGGGCTGTCCAAAAACAAGGCCCAGAACATCATCCAGAGTCCCTTGTCTGAGGCCAAGACCCACGGACCCTTGGTGGTTCATGTCAAGATCCCACCAGCCCATAACCGCCCATGACCCAACGACACCGGACCGGACCATAACACCACACCGAGCTGAGTTGAGCTGGCCACCAACTGTTCCCAGCTGAGTGAGCTAGTCTATCAGCTCCAGTGAGCTACCCAAGACTGAGTGAGCTAACTCCACACTATCATCAGCTGGTTGAGCTTGCTCTCGGCCTTGTCCAGCTACCGGTTCACTCGCCCAGCTCACTTAAGCTTCCCTTTACTTCATCCTGGTTAAGTCTCAGCTTCCTGATACCCTTAACCTTGTCATTGAGCCATGATACGCTTGTCCTTAGGTTTGATGACCTGACTGGTGCGTCTCTTCGCACCATGGCTTGTCCCAACGATCCTATCTAGGATCGGGGATGCTACAAGTCTCCCCCACTTGATATGGATTCGTCCTCGAATCCGCACCAAGTACTTCTTATTCGAATTGTTTCATCCACTCAGGAAACTAAGCTTTCATTCCTGCCTCTGTCTCCGAAGTTATTTATTTTCGCCCATTGCATTCCCAAATCACCTTGAGCATTTGGGCTGTTTTGTTCCTGGTTGCCTTCTCCATTCTGGCCATGATCCGAACCGGCCTTGTTTCTAAGGTGAG
>NC_027753.1:12728038-12729182 GCF_000695525.1 Brassica oleracea var. oleracea
GTTTTCGATTTTCTCAAGAACTGTGGCGTTTGCATAGGCGTTGGCCATAGGCGCAGTGGCGGCTGGGGTTGTCTTACCAGCGTTGTTGCAAACTGCGATTTTGTCTTTCGTATTTCCAGACATTGTTTTGATCAAGCGTTTTGCAGCTATGAGTTAAAGTAATCCGCACCCCCTCCTCCTTCTAGCGCCAAACTGTGGGAACCAAAATTCGCACCGTCGATTTCCATTTAAATAAGGAAACTAGGAAATCCCTAATTTCCCAGAGGTCTCGGATATCTGCTAATACCACACGCCAAACAATCAGAACACGAAACGAGAACAGTAATGAAATAAGAAATCGAAAAAGAGAGCAAGATAGTTCTTATTCCGAATCTGCGTTTGAGCGTTTACAACAAGGTAAGTGCCTGGGCTACGAGAGCTGTCGGCGAGATTCCTAGTTCTAAAACCCTAAGACGGGAAAAACCTAATTGAGTAGCAGCTCGAATAACAAAAATGGAAAATTGCCTAAAATTGCTCTAAGTGCTAAGTTTGTTGTGAAAAGTCCTCCTCCATGCCTCTCACCTACGACTCCTTATATACTGTCTCCAAGGTCGGTTTACGCTTTTCCCCTTCTGCCCTTAAGCTGCCATAACATAAAAATGGAGATATTCCATTTTTCCTATCTTCGTAATTATCATCAAAATTTCGTATTTATCCGCAAAAACTTGACATTTATCTTTCTTTGCGAACCAAGCGTAACCATCATGCGGCTTATGGGATGTTGGTTAAGAAATCGTAAGTTGGGCTTCGAGTCACGTCTTAGGTCCCTTTGGTCCGTCTTCCGACTCAAAGCGTTTGTTAAGGCTTGTTTCGATAAAGAACGAAGTTTCCGCGGTTTTTACGGTAAAGTTTGATCGATAACTTAGAATGGCGGGGAATCGTGAAATGTGTTCGCTACGGTCATCGGGAGATAGCATCAAAGGGTAGACGAGAACGCATGGACTAATGTCGTATCGATGTTTCGGAAGAGCTCGGTCGCTATGTGGCGACCGAGCGCTCGATCGCTATGTAGCGACCGAACTTTGGTTCAAGCTCGGTCGCTACGTAGCGACCGAGCGGAACATGTGTTCGGTTGCTGCGTAGCGACCCTCTTCGAGCTCTTGTC
>NC_027753.1:12729254-12730692 GCF_000695525.1 Brassica oleracea var. oleracea
TTTTCTTCTTCGGGGATTTTGACGTTAACTTCGTTGAAACCATTTTCGACCCCAACAGTTAGCCCCCCAGTTCGTTAGAGCCGAAACTCTTGCGGGCGGTTTGACGATTTCGGCAAAGTTAGGCGTATTGAACGAAGTTTACTTCAAACTCCGCGGAAGAGAATTCTCGAGAAAATGTTTATTAAAAAATATAAAATTCCGAGCCCATACTTCTATAAGTAGTGAGCTCTTTTTATTCATTTGCTTCACACCTTCCCTTCTTCAAATCTTCAAAAACACTCTAGCTCCAAATCTCTTGTTTTTAACATGTCTTCTTCCCATGGTGACAAGCGAAGTTCCGATGTGGAGATGGGCGAGGCTACATCTCCCGCGCCGATTCCGACTTCTCCGGTCGAAGCGCCGGCTTGCATTGCCGATCATCTCTCCTTTCGAGAGAAATTTGTTCATCGCCAAGCCGAGAAAGAACAGGTTCGAGCTGGCGCCGAGTCACCGTACTCTTCTGCACTGGCCGTTGCTCCGGATCATGGGACCGAGGGCGTAACTCCGCGAGATAAGGGAACTCTCGCAGGTTCGGTCGTTCCGGATGCTTCGGCTTTACCTGCTGGATCGTCCACGACTCTGATTCTCGTGCTGGATCGTCCACGACTCCGATTCACGTCGAAGATAAGGAGAGGGCTGCTGACTCTATGCCACCTCCTCCGGCCAGGAAGGAGATCGTTCTAGCGCTGCACGCTCCTAGTGTTGTTCCGGTTACTCAGCCTAAGGGCCGAGAGAGGAAGTTTACCAAGGGCGGTGACGGGGAATCTTCGCAGCAAGGAGGCTCGAGCATAGCGTGGAATCTTCGCGAAAAGGTTTGTCGCTCACTCACTTTCTTGATTGTTATATATTTTTCTAAAAGACAAAGAATCCCTAACTTTCTTCTCGTTTCGCAGTTCGTGTCGTTGATCGACGGGATGATCAGCGAAACCAGTTGTCTTGCCGGGGAGTTGTTGGAAATTCAGGGTAGATGGTCCAAAACCGAGGCCATGCCGACGGCTGTCAAGGATTCTCACTCCGTGAAAGTGTCGAAACTTGAGGTCGCGATAGGGGAGCTCTAGAGGGACCTCGGGAAGACGGCGAGTTCATTGCTTAAGGAGAAGAAAGCCAGGATGGCCAAATCTTCGGAGGTGCGTCGTCTTCAGCGTCGGATCGAGGGCGATGCAGGATTAGTGAGCCGCGGGATTTGAGAGGCCAAGGACGCTCTTCGTTCTGTGTTCCAAGCTTGCTTGGCGAAGATCTCCGCCTTTCTGGGCTCTCTCGAATGCATTCGGAACATGGATTTAGCCTTGGCGACGATCGAGGGCGGGATGGCCGTGGCTCAATCGTTCCAAAGTGAGACTCCTCCGGCCTTAGAGGCCGAAGAGGCCCGACTGTCCGGCTGCAAGGGAGATTTGGCAGT
>NC_027753.1:12730953-12731867 GCF_000695525.1 Brassica oleracea var. oleracea
ATAAGCTTACGTATGGCGTGGAAGAAGGGTGATGAGTTGTCGTCTCATATCCTTTTTCGATGTGAAATGTTTTGTTCGATATCTGTTTCGAGAATTTTCCGCGAGATATCGACTTCGCGGGATATCTGAAGATGTCGAATATAAATATAAAGGCATGGTTTTGAGATCTCGTATCTTTTGGATATCATGCCTTGAGATGTTAGAGACTAGTGCGCTGCGTTTAGGGCAAGACCTAGTTTTACTTTCGGTTTAAGATTTTATGCGGTGACTAGCTGGCTATCGATTTATCTGTCGCGATTTTAACCTGATTTGTGCCGATTTAAAGTCCGCGATAGGTTCTCGGCTTATATGACATGTTAGATACGAATCGAGCATCTCTCCGGAGACAATTTTTAAGCCAACCGGAAGTGCTGGACCAAAATTTTGGGTTTCTTTTATAGCGCTATTATCCTTGTGTCGGATGTACGAGAGTCATCTTCGTGAGATGGCTATGTTTGTTTAGGAAGTTCAAGAGTTTGATGTGATCAGCACCGAACTTGGCGGCAAATGCCGTTTGTTTAGAGTTTTTGCGCAAGATATGTGTTAAAATGTTCATCATTTTTTTGACGGAGTGTCCGTCTTCGTCGTTCGGAAGAATTAACCCTCGAGGCATCTCTCGCGACGTCTCGCGATACCAATGGCTGCTTCTCCCTAACGGCTGATTTATTTTCGAATATCGAAATTGTTTCGCGGATAAAAAATAATTTGCTTGGTTAAGATATGCCGGAAACATTGAAGGCGTGGTCGGATGTTTTCGAGTTTGAGAGTATACGAGTATACGTATCCACTCCCCCCCTTTTTGATTAGGGGGGACAGCTGAATTTTCCTTTCGACAAACTGCCTACGTACTCCTTATGGAGATCAAGCCGTCTCGT
>NC_027753.1:12731935-12733774 GCF_000695525.1 Brassica oleracea var. oleracea
TTTGAAATTTTTATGCCTTGCATGTTGGCTATTTCGTGGGAGCCCGGCGGAAGACTTTTTCGATTTTATAGGATCCTTCCCAGTTTGCTCCGAGTTTTCCCGCGTTTCGTTCAGCGGTGTTTTGGAACACTTTGCAAAGGACTAGATCTCCCTGATCAAATCTGCGATTCCGTACGTTGGAATTGTAGTACTTTGCGGCTGCGTGTTGGTAATTTTGGATTCGGATGAGCACTTGATCTCGGCGCTCGTTAATGAGATCGAGATCGTCGAGGAGCACTGCGTTGTTGAGCTCCTCTCGTTCGGGAAGTAATCTTCTTCAAACACCGGGGAATTCTACTTCTGCGGGAATCATGCATTCCGTTCCGTACACCAGAGTGAAAGGGGTCTCTCCTGTTGCTCGCCTCGGGGTGGTACGGTGGGACCAGATGACTCCCTCGAGTTCGTCGGTCGATGAGGACTAAAAGGAAACGCTTTTGCTTTGAATTATGAAGGGGACCGACGATGTCCATGGCCCAGCGCGTAAAAGGATAGGGCGATGTGATGGAGGAGAGAACTTCGGCTGGTTGTCGGATGGTTGGAGCATGCCCGTGGCATTTTTCGCATTTTCGTGCGAACTTGTCGCAATCTCCGAACATCGTTGGCCAGTAGTATCCATGGCGTTTGATTTTCACTGCCAGTGATCTTCCGCCGGAATGATTACCGCAGGACCCAGAATGTACTTCTCCCATCACTTTTTTTGCTTCTTCCCCTTCTAGGCACTTCATGAGTGGTCCGAAGAATCTCCATTTGTATATTTCGCCGTCTACTGTTACGTAGCGCGAGGCCTGTGTTCGGACTTTGCGGGCTGCCCATTTCTCGGTGGGCAGGCGTCCGTCGATAATGTAGTCTCGAATTTTCTGCAGCCATGGGGTATCGCAGCGGTAATCAGAGTGCTCTGACTGCGGTTGTATTATAACTTCTTCTTCTTCGTCATCTTGACCTTCTATGAGGTTGACGACGATTGGTGGTCCGATGCTCGGGTGTTCGATGAACTCAACCGGAATCAGAACTTGATGCTAAGGCCGCAAGAGCATCTGCCTGGATGTTTTCGGAACGGGGAATTCACGTAAGGGCAAAACAGTCAAACTTTTGAGCTAGTTTTCGGACCAGTTTGAGGTACGCATCCATCCGTTCATCCCTGGCTTCATACTCTCCGATGTACTAACTTGCCACTAACTGGGATTCACAGTAAGCGTGGATGTTTCGTATCTTCAAGCCGTGACCCAAATGCAGTCCTGCGATGAGTGCTTCATATTCGGCTTCGTTGTTTGAGGCGTGGAATTCCAGCCTAAATGATTGCTCTAAGATCTCGCTCGTTGGAGATGTGAGGCGAATTCCGACGCCTAATCCCTGCTTGGACGAGGATCCGTCGACGTGAAGGAGCCAAGTGAAATTTGGTTCCTCGTTGGTTATGGTCTCTGTCGGCAATTCGACCAAGAAGTCCGCAAGCACTTGTGACTTTGCGCTTGTTCTCGGTCGGTACTCGATTTCATATTCGCTCAGTTCTACCGCCCATTTGGCTAATCGGCCTGATTGACTCGGGCTATGCAGGATCGTTTGTAGGGGAAAAGTCGTGAGGACGACGATCGTGTGGGATTGGAAATATGGTCTTAGTTTTCGGGCCGATGTTACGACCGCACATGCTAATTTTTCCATTAGCGAGTATCTAGATTCGGCATCCAGCAAGGTTTTGCTTATATAGAAAATTGGTTTCTGTTCACCGCGTTCTTCCCTGATCATCACGCCGCTCACAGCTGTTGCTGATACAACGATGTACAAGAACAAAGGTTCCCCCTCCAC
>NC_027753.1:12733910-12735556 GCF_000695525.1 Brassica oleracea var. oleracea
AGTGCCGCGACTCTACCGGTCAACCTTTGGCTTCCCGCTTATTCTTTGGCGAAGCCATCTCGATCAGTGCTTTGATCTGTTTTGGATTAGCCTCGATGCCACGGAATGTGACTAGGTAGCCGAGGAATTCCCCTGATGCCACGGCGAATCTGCATTTTGTCGGGTTGAGCTTCATGTTATGGGAATTTAACTGCGTGAAATATTCCTCGAGATGTGATACGTGATCCTTTGCTTGGAGGGATTTGCCGAGCATGTCGTCGATATAAACCTCCATCGTTTACCGAGTTGTTGAGAGAACATACGGTTCTCGAGTCATTGGTAAGTTGCGCCAGCGTTTTTGAGGCCGAAGGGCATTACCCTGTAGCAATAGGTTCCGCGATCGGTAATGAACGCAGTCTTTTCGCGATCGTCAGGGTTCATCATAATTTGGTTGTAACCTGAGAAGGCGTCCATGAAAGACAGAAGTTCGTTTCCTGCCGTTGCTTCTACCAATCGATCGATGTGTAGCAGGGGGAAACTATCTTTTGGACAGGGGAATTAAGTATTGAGGTTCTTTTTTAGACAGGTTACGAGTTCTGTCCTCAAAGGCTCGCGGAGATTGGCTCCGATTTCGACGCATCGTTCCGGAGGTGCTTCGTCGAGACAGACTGTGACCACAGGTTCGTAAGTTGGTTCGCGTTTTTTCTCTAGGGCCGTGACGTTACGAGACTGCCAGAAGAGTTCAGCCGAATCTTGACTTCGCGAACCTTGGTCAGAGACCTTTTTCTCCGTTTTTCTAGAAGTGGTCTCGAGGTCTGGTCTTTTTCGTTTTTGTTTTGCGGCATAACACACCTGTGATACTCTTGGGTTTCCCCATATTACCTCGATTCCATTAGGGGTTGGAAACTTGAGGCAAAGATGGTACGTTGATGGGATGGCATGCATGGCGTTCAACCATGGTGTTCCCATTATAACGTTGTAAGATGCAGGACGGTCAACGACTAGAAACTCTGTGACTCTTGTCACGGTTCCGGCTTTGACTGCGAGATTAATCGACCCGTAGGCCATGGTTGTTTCTCCCGAAAGTCCCAGTAGTGGGCTAGGGTATTTCACGATTTCGAATTGATCGATCCCCATTTTCTCGAGAGTATCTTTGAAGATGATATTGGCCAAACTTCCGGTGTCGATTAGCACCCTAGCGACGTTGATATCTCGGATCGTCAGTTCGATAACAAGGAGATCGTTTCGAGGTTTGGCTCGATCGACCGTTGCTCCCCCCTTGAACGAGATGATGTTCGCACACGTTGAGTTGCATATCGTTCCTGATCGTTGAGTGGTTTTTGCGGGTTAGATTGATCCGTACCCCGCTTCCTTCTAGCGCCAAACTGTGGGAACTGAAATTTGCACCGTTGTTTTCCATTTAAATAAGGAAACTAGGAAAACCCTAATTTCCCAGAGGTCCCGGATATCTGCTAATACCACACGCCAAGCAATAAGAACACGAAATGAGAACAGTAATGAAATAAGAAATCGAAAAAGAGAGCAAGATAGTTCTTATTCCGAATCTGCGTTTGAGCGTTTACACAAGGTAAGTGTCTGGGCTACGAGAGCTATCGGCGAGATTCCTAGGTCTAAAACCCTAAGACGGCAAAAAACTAATTGAGTCG
>NC_027753.1:12735999-12737085 GCF_000695525.1 Brassica oleracea var. oleracea
GGACTAATGTCGTATCGATGTTTCGGAAGAGCTCAGTCGCTACGTAGCGACCGAGCGCTCGATCGCTATGTAGCGACCGAGCTTTGGTTCGAGCTCGGTCGCTACGTAGCGACCGAGCTCCGGCTCGAGCTCAGTCACTACGTAGCGACCGACCTCCTGCTCGAGCTTGGTCGCTACGTAGCGACTGAGCTTTGGCTCGAGCTCGGTCGCTACGTAGCGACCGAGCGGAACATGTGTTCAGTTGCTGCGTAGCGACCCTCTTCGAGCTCTTGTTCGATGACTCGTGTTTCTACCGCAAAGCTTTTCGCAAAGAAGAATCTATTTCGAAGAAGTATTTGTCGAAGAAGGTTTCTACGTTTTCTTCTTCGGGGATTTTGACGTTAACTTCGTTGCAACCGTTTTCGACCCCAACAATGTGATCCCACTTCCATTCCGAAATGGATAAGCTTTGTAACAACCCACTGGGAACCTGATGCTCCGCCTTGACTAACTGGCAAGTAGCACACTTGGCCACCCACTCAGCTATGTCTACCTTCATTCGTATCCAATGATAATACCTCTTAAGATCTTGATACATCTTTGTTGCACCAGGATTTATTGAGAACTTGGAATTATGAGCGTCCCTCATAATCTCTTCTTTCAGATTCTTATCATTGGGTACACTGACTCGCCTTCGTACCAGAATGGTTCCATCTGACGTGATCTGGTACTCAGTCAGTTCGTTCCGAGCAACCTTTTGTTGGTTCTCGTCCAAGCCTTGTGCTTGCCTGATCCTGGTAAGGAGATCTGCCTGGTTCACTGCCTCTAAACCCAAAGGCTCGTCCTCACTGGCCAAAGTGTTCAGATGCAAAGCCCGGACCATCCCTCCCAGCACCTCCGCTTCCTTCTCAGCTGATACCTCGGCCTTCCTACGGCTCAAAGCATCTGCTACCAAGTTTGCTTTACCAGGGTGGTAAGCAATATCCAAATAATAGTCTGCCACAAACTCCGTCCATCGTCTCTGCCTCAAATTCAACTCTGGTTGAGTGAATATATACTTGAGGCTCTTATGGTCGGTAAGGATCTGCACCATAGCACCATATAGAT
>NC_027753.1:12737166-12737798 GCF_000695525.1 Brassica oleracea var. oleracea
ATAGGCAATCACCTTCCCATGTTGAGTCAGGACACACCCCAACCCTGTGATGGACGCGTCCATGTACACTACATAAGGCTGATCCACCTCAGGCAGTACCAGAACTGGCACACTCGTCAACATGTCCTTCAGGGCCGTGAAACACTTCTCACACTCCTCTGTCCAGACAAACTTCATGTCCTTGCCTGTGAGTTGAGTCATGGGTTGAGCCAAACTCGCAAACCCTTTGACAAACTTTCTGTAGTGGCCGGCCAACCCTAGAAAGCTTCTGACCTCCGTAGCATTCTTAGGTTGCGGCCAAGCCCAGATAGACTGGATCTTCTCCGGATCTACAGACACTCCTTGGTCTGAGACAATGTGTCCAAGGAACCCAATGCTCCTCTGCCAGAAACTACACTTGCTTAATTTAGCAAAGAGTTGTTGTTCTCTTAGCCGTTCCAATACTGCCCTCAGATGCCTCTCATGGTCTTCCTTGCTTCTGGAATATACAAGTATGTCATCTATCAAGATGATTACAAATTCGTCCAAAAAATCTCGGAAGATACCATTCATCATCTTCATGAACGCAGCTGGAGCATTGGTCAGACCAAATGGCATAACCACAAACTCATAGTGGCCATACCTGGTCCGGA
>NC_027753.1:12740339-12741381 GCF_000695525.1 Brassica oleracea var. oleracea
TGTGTGCTCCTTTGCTGAGTTTCCGGAAGAGCACTACTCCTTTATGGTAAGCTTAGATGAAATCTATGTGCCAAGAAGCTATGAAGAAGCAATGCTGGTTCAAGAGTGGATGGATTCAGTCAATGATGAGGTTGATGCCATGATTAGAAATGATACATGGTATGAGAGTGAGTTGCCTAAGGGGAAGAGAGCTGTGTCATGCAAGTGGATCTTCACCATCAAGTATTTACCTAATGGGAAGATTGATGGGCGTAAGACAAAGCTGGTAGCAAGAGGTTTCACACAAACCTATGGAGAGGATTACATTGATACTTTTGCACCTGTTGCAAAGCTCCATACCATTAGAATTGTACTAACAGTTGCAACCAACCTTGGGTGGGATATTTGGCAAATGGACGTGAAGAATGCTTTCCTCAAAGGAGAGCTAGAAGATGAAGTCTATATGCTACCACCTCCGGGTCTTGAAGGAATGGTGAAGCCAGGAAATGTTCTTAGACTTAAGAAAGTCATCTATGGATTGAAAAAATCACCTAGAGCATGGTACAATAAGCTAAGCACAACACTGAATGGTAGAGGCTTCAGGAAGTCCGAGCTTGATCACACTCTCTTTACTCTCAATACTCCCTCAGGCATCATTGTTTTGCTTGTGTATGTGGATGACATCATCATAACATGCAGTGATAAGGAAGGAATCCGAGCCACCAAGGAGTTTCTGAAATCAGTATTTGATATAAAGGATTTGGAAGAGATGAAGTACTTTCTTGGGATTGAGCTGTGCAGATCCAAAGAAGGGTTATTTATCTCTCAAAGGAAGTATGCATTGGATCTCTTAAAGGATGCTGGTGTGTATGGAGGAAGAACAGCCAAAATGCCCATGGAGGATGGGTACAATGTTCCACGTGAGGGGGAGGTTGAAGACAGCAAGTTGTTCCATGATCCAAAGCTATATAGGAAGCTTGTGGGGAAGCTGATATACTTGACTATCACCAGGCCAGACATATGCTTTGCTGTTAACCAAGTAAGCCAGCATATGCAAGCTCCA
>NC_027753.1:12742959-12747734 GCF_000695525.1 Brassica oleracea var. oleracea
AGACCTACCACTTGAGGTTGTACCCTCCTCGGCCGGGGCCCTTTTCCTCTTCCGGTCACTACCGGAACCACCAGAAGACGCATGGCTCCTGGATTTCAGCTTAGCCTGTTCGGCCAGGTTAGTCTCAACCATAGCCATCCTCTCCATGAGTTCAGACACTTTCTGGAAATGACCAACCAAGCAGTAGGTTCGTAGTTCGACCCTTAGGCCCCGGACAAACCTACATATCTGCACCGTCTCCTCTTCCAGCTCCTTACCTACGTAATGCCTGAGCCTGTTGAACTTCTCCTCGTACTCACGCACTGACATGCATCCTTGAGTCAAGTCCAGGAACTGAGACTCCAGACGATCCCATGCTTCAACTGGAAATTACTTGTGGTTGAACTCCACCTCAAAGTCTGAGAAACACTCAATACTTCCATTGGTGTGTTTGCCCAGAGCTAACCACCAGTTGTGTGCATCACCTTCCAGGAAGTAAACTGCAATGTCCTTCTTGTACTCCTCTGGGCAACGAGTTGAGCTGAAGTTCCGAGCTAACCTGCTCATCCACTCGTCGGCCTCAATAGGATCAGCACTACCAGCAAACTGCTTCATACCTAGCTTCGAGATGTGAGCTAACAAGCTCAAATAATCCACTCTCCTAGCTGGACGAGCTGGTGGGTCGATCTCCATTACATCAGCCTCGACCGTAGCTAGATCCTCAACTGTCCTAGCAGCTGTTTGAGCTACCCGTGCAGCTGCTTGCGCTACACCTGCTGCTGTCCCAGCTGTCTGAGCTGCCCTCTGAGTTGCCTGAGCCGTGGCCTGAGCTGGTGTGACCTGGCCTACAGAAGAATTCACCAAGGGGGTGAATGCTCGAGTGAAAGTCAACATCTCAGTGCCCATGGCCCTAACCACGTCTAACACCTCGCGCATGGACAGCTCGGCCAACTCTACTGCACCTGTTCCACGACCCGTATTGTCTCCTGCATGGGAGGATTCACCTTCCTCTTCACATCCCAACTCCTGTTGCTCGCCCAGGTTATCTACCTGAACCTCAGTAGGCAGGATCGGCCCCAAGGGCTCCCCGGTCTCATTGTTAACCAGCCCCGTCTGGGTTGGCAACACTTGGGTGGGATTGGTACCATCTCCAACAACCGGTACAGAAGCACCAGGCGCTTCCTTGCCCTTCCGTGACTCTGTCCTCTTAGTCCCCTTAGGAGTTGAAAACACAAACCAGTTAGTCCCATGAACTTGTTTAAACCTCAATCAACACACACGGTTTAGTAAAACATCATTTACTACCCAATCTTACCGTGAGACCCAAGCCAGAAGTGTGGTGAACACATAACCCAACAAATCCTAGAATCAAGCATGCTCTGATACCAACTTGTAAGGCCCGATCCCGGCTTTAAGCCAAAACTGATCCGCGACCTTACCATACAACATTTCTATGTCTGATTCCGGTTTTAATGTCTTTTAAATACTAAGTTCAATTCCATTTCAAGTGAGGTTCGTGAACAAACAATCTTATCAAGTGAACATAAGGCAAATCGGATTGTATATATAGTAAATGAGATCCATACATCATCCATAGATTCATACTAATAGGTTTACACACTTAGTCTATCATAAGTTCACAGCTTGCACAATAGGCTATCAATACTTCACATCTATCTACAATGACCCATTCACCACACATCTTCCCATGGCTTGAATCCTCACGGCATCTCTCCATTACCACGTTCCAGGTCCGATCCTGAAACCACACAAAGCCACAAGATAAACACAACAGGCCGATAACCTAAACATCAAGTCTAAGACCGCATGGTTCGGCCCTAAGAACTAAGATCTGTCCAAAATGGACTTACTCAAATAAATTCCCAAAAATTAAATAAAAACCATGACAATTCATGATAATTCCCAACTAAGAGATCCCCATAATCAGATCTCAACAGATCCAACCCGAGATATGAGATCCGACCATAGAACAGCCCGACCAAGGCCTAAGGCTTAGTCTCTGAACCGGCCAAGGTCTAGGTTCAGCGTTCCCTGTCTCCATCAATCCAATAACATCACATAACATAATAGAAAGAAGATTCAGAAGAAGTGAAAAGAATGGATGTATCTGCCAAGCAATCCGACCACAAGTCCATACGGATCATCCGCAGGTCCGGGGTCGTCTCTTGCAATCTACACCACTAACCTTAGGAGTTCTTTCCCATGGAGGCACGTCCTTCTCCTTCTCTTTCTCCTTGTCTCTCTGTCTGGTATCCATCTCCACGGCCTGGTCTTTCCACTATCAGAACACGCCGGCAAGATAACATCACTCCACACGGTTCTCTTCTCTTAACCGCCGGTCTCTCTCTCTTTATCTTTCTAGTAAGATTTTGGCAGAGCTTTGCCTAAGGAATTTTGTGCCATTCTCTGTGCCAGGGACTCTTTATTTATAGAGAAACAGAGCCCCAACTGCCTTGGAGAAACCGGCACAAGCAGTTAAAGAGAAAGGGCACAAAACTTCCCCTTTTACACCTTTTCGGAAATAACTGCCCAACTGCTCTTCCTCTCTTTTGGGCTGTCCGAAAACCAGGCCCAGAACATCATCCTGAGTCCCTTGTCTGAGGCCAAGACCCACGGACCCTTGGTGGTTCATGTCAAGATCCCACCAGCCCATAACCGCCCATGACCCGACCACACCGGCCCGGACCATAACACTCCACCGAGCTGAGTTGAGCTGGCCACCAACTGTTCCTAGCTGAGTGAGCTAGTCTATCAGCTCCAGTGATACCCAAGTCTGAGTGAGATTACTCCACACTATCATCAGCTGGTTGAGCTTGCTCTCGGCCTTGTCCAGCTACCGGTTCACTCGCCCAGCTCTCTTAAGCTTCCCTTTACTTCATCATGGTTAAGTCTCAGCTTCCTGATGCCCTTAACCTTGTCATTGAGCCATGATACACTTTTCCTTAGGTCTGATGACCTGACTGGTGCGTCTCCTCGCACCATGGCTCGTCCCAATGATCCTATCTAGGATCGGGGATGCTACAGAGGTCACCTCACCCATGGGCGAGGAAGACCTGCGCCGAGGTCACCTCGCCCATGGGCGAGGACGACCCACACCGAGGTCATCTCGCCCATGGGCGACGACCGACCTCCTGTCCCAAAACCGTGCATCCTCATCTAAGTTCCTGTAACACAATCCTCGGGCCCTTGGACGCAATACCCATGTCTCGTCTCGCTTAGGATTATCAAAGAAAGACTTCGGGAAAATTTATAAAAACTTGGTCGTCGAAATGGATTCCTGCCTGCCGTATAAAACGGCTACGGTTAGCTTGAGCACCAGTTGCCTTAACTATACACGGAATTGGACTCCTTTCGGAAAAACCAACGGCTGTTTCTTAGGAAAAATCGTAAAAACGCCTAAGTCCCAAAAGGGGCCTGAACCGCGGCTAAACGGCCCACTTACGATTTTAGAACAGGATTGAGCCTAAGGCTGATATGACGGTTTATTTTTTATTCGCAGGAAAAGATAAATGTCAAGTTTCCAAAGATAATCATGAAGGGTGACAAAAAATGGAAAAGCCCGTCTCGGGACGAATCCGGCCCAGGAAGAGGTGCAAACCGACCTAGAGAGAGTATATAAGGAGGGCTTATGGCGAGGAGCAAGAGAGAGCTTTCTCAGAGCAAACTTAATACTTAGAGCAATTTAGGTATTTTTCCGTTTTTATTACCGAGCTGCGACTCGACTAGGTTAGTACTTAGGTGGCTAGACTAGCGAACGTACCTACAGCTCTCGTGGCCTAGGATCTTACCTGTTGTTCACGCTCAAACGCGAATTAGGAAATAAGACCTCTTTGTTCTCTTTTCGCTCTTTTACGATTTATTACTTTCGACTCTTTCATATTGATTGTGTTGTGCGTGGCCCAGCAGATAACTGGGACCTTCAGGGAAGGCTAGGTTAGCTTGGCTTTCCTCTGATTAACAAATCTCGACGGTGTGAATTCCGGTTCCCACAGTTTGGCGCTAAAAGGAGGGGGGTACGGATCTATCTCTCACGCAACCGCGCACGCTCAGTCAGGTATGACGATCGACGCTGACAAAGACAAGCAAACGTACGAGGGGACTTCCGTCAATGCCAACGCTGAAAGAACTCCAGCTGGAAACATATCCACGGTCACTACGAACGCCGTGATACTGGACAAGATGAAAGAAATGTTCGCCTTCGCTCAGAAAAAGTCGGACAAACAAGGAAAGCTTGTGGCCTCTCTCGCAAAACAGGTGGAAAACTTAACGGTGAAGGCCAAGAGTAAAAACCTGCGCGGGGCCACAAGAGCCCGCAGCGGCAGAAGACTCAATTTCAAGACTCCGAGCGATCGGGCCACACGGGCAGACAAGGAATTTTCAGGTCAGAGCCTTGACGAAACAGTCCCGCCAGGCGCACAACCAACCGCGGAGAACCTTCCACCTCCCGCCGGGAGCAACGAAGGAGGCCATTTCAAGCGGATCGATCTCGACATAAACGACCACTCCGCGAATTCATGAACAAGTTCAAGCTGGTAATGGGAAGAGTCACTGGAATCAGCGACAAAGTGGCAGTCGACGCTTTGCGGAAAACTCTCTGGTACAGGTCGAAACTCCGACAATGGATATCGCTTGGAAAACCGAGAACAATCCATGACGCTCTTCACAAGGCAACAGACTTCATCATGATGGAAGAAGAGATGAAAGTCCTCTCCCAGAAGTACAACCCGCAGAAGACGTCCGCGAGAAGGAAAAACCCTCGTAACGACAGGTATGTC
>NC_027753.1:12748670-12749881 GCF_000695525.1 Brassica oleracea var. oleracea
ACAGTCTAGGCTCTGCTTCTTGGCCGAGCATAAACTACGACAAACTCGGAACACCCCCGCGGTCAACCCAAAGCGGGCTAAGAAAGCTAAAAACGCTCCCGAGAGCTCCATAAAAAGTGATCCAGAATCACCCGACCAGGTAATGACTCTAGACAGCGACATAGTCCCCGAGTCCATCGCCTTGCCAGCAGACAGCCCGACTCCTGAAACGGTCGTCGATCCAACTGAAGCCCCAATGGCTGAAGTAACCGGAACGATCCCATCCAGCGAGTAGGAACACCCGCAGCAACAAGCAGAACTACGAGATTGCTTGATCCTCGAAAGAGGTACATAGGCAGCTTGTCATATCGACAAGTTCAGCTATCCCCCTCGTTAAAAAAGAGGGGGGAGTGGGTACGTATACTCGTATACTCCCACAATGTCCGAAATATCCATGAATGTACTGGATATTTTCAAAACTTTTTCAATAAATTCTATCTTCTTCCGACCTTACGACTCGCTTGCAATAAGTCACAGTAATCTAAGGTTGGCCTAGGAAACACCCAAGATAAGGGCATACCGTCTAAGCAGTCCTTGGACGAAAACTAATTCCTACATAACTCACACATACTCATGGTCAAGCAAGACAGGAAAAACGCATCTTCTATAAAAACGAAGCTCGTAGCCATCTCACAGCAAAAGACATATCTTCGAGAAAGCGAGACGTCGCAAATGTTTCTCGAAAGATATTATCCAAATACACAGTCCATCCGTGACTCTAAAATACAAAATGCCTGTCGATTGGCCCCGACGGACAAGTCCAAAACGTTCTCTAAAAAAGAACCCGTAGTTAAACCTTTCATAAAAACTAAAGGTTCTCTTACATCCGACAAGGATACCATAGCGCGCTATACAAGAAAATCCGAAATTTTGGTCAGCACACCAGACGTTTTCTGGAGAGTGCTCGATTCTTCCCACACAAGTCATATAAGCCGGCTCCCAGTCGCAGACTTTAATCGGAAAGAATCAGGTATAAATCGCCAACGGGCAAAACGAAAGCCGATTAGTCGTCGCATAGCCTTAGAGCCGAAAGTAAACCTAGGTCTTGCCCTAAACCCAGTCCTACTGGTCCATTAACATCTCAAGGCATGATATCGAAATAGATACGAGATCTTAAAACATGTCTCATCGTCCACATCTAAAACGCTCACGAAACTTCGTAAAACTCCTAA
>NC_027753.1:12749966-12750215 GCF_000695525.1 Brassica oleracea var. oleracea
AAGTATAAACTAAAACCCATAGAATGCTAAAAGAACATTCGTTAGATGTTAAAAGGCCGCAGAGCGGCTGGGATTCGAAGCCACCAACGGCCAGTCCCGTATACATAGTTAAATGACCTTGCAAGGCCATAGCACACTCAAATTACAAACGGCCACACTCATCCTAAAACACCACACGAAATCTTGAGATAAAGGCAAAGGTAAAACAATCCCGACGACCTTCAGAGATCAAGGTCAAGATACCTGGAC
>NC_027753.1:12751611-12753493 GCF_000695525.1 Brassica oleracea var. oleracea
CGAAGGGTCTTAAGATAGGCGGGAGAGGTCCTGCTCGGAAGGGGAGGATCAAGCTGCGTCGCGGGGCTTGTGGGATAGAAGACTTTGGGCGTAGGAGTTATCGAACCGCATAAAGCGTCCCAGTACGCTTCCTTCTCTTCTTGCTCGACCTCGAATTCCTCTTTGGGAACAATCTCCTCATTGGTACAAGGATTGCCAGAAGATGATTGAGGGGAAGTCTTTTTCTTAGATGATCTCTTTCTTGAAGTCATTTTTTGAAAGACAAAAACTTTGACACAAATGTAAAGAGAGAGAGAGGATAAGAAAAATTTCTACCTTGGAGAAATTTTCATGTGAAGAGAAGTTAATGAACACTTTGAAAAAAAACTTACTCCACCTATATATAGGAAAAAAGGGTACTATTCATTCTCGGACTTTCGGCCAACGATTACGTCTAATTCCATCAAAACAAGTCATACCGCAAGCTAGGACCTCATACCCAGGTCTGTGGATCCTAGCTAGCTTGGGGGCTAACTGTTGAGGTCAAAACCGGTCATGACGGAATCAATGCCTGAAAATTTCCGAAAAACCAACTCTCGATCGATCCTTGAAAACTAGACATTCCCGGAAAATAGTTAATCAAGTAAAAGACAGTTTTTCGTGGATTCGAACCGAGGAATGTCGAGAAGAGGATTAGTCTGGATGAGGTCTCGATCGTAAGCGAGGACCATCTCAACCGAGGTCACCTCGCCCCTGGGCGAGGACCGTCTCAACCGAGGTCACCTCGCCCCTGGGCGAGGACGACCCGCACCGAGGTCACCTCGCCCATGGGTGAGGATGACCACACCGAGATCACCTCCCCCCTGGGCAAGGAAGACCCACACCAAGGTCACCTCGCCCATGGGCGAGGACGACCCGCACCGAGGTCACCTCGCCCATGGGCGAGGACGACCCGCGTCGAGGTCACTTCGCCCATGGGCGAGGACGACCCGCGCCGAGGTCACCTCCCCCATGGGCGACGACGACCCGAGCCGAAGTCATCTCGCCCATGGGCGAGGACCACCCGCGCCGAGGTCACCTCGCCCATGGGCGAGGAAGACCCGCGCCGAGGTCCCAAAACGGCCCAATAGGGGCATGAACCGCGGCTAAACGGCCCACTTACGATTTTAGAACAGGATTGAGCCTAAGGCTGATATGACGGTCTATTTTTTATTCGCTAGAAAAGATAAATGTCAAGTTTCCGAAGATGATCATGAAGGGTGACGAAAAATGGAAAAGCCCATCCCGCGACGAATCCGGCCCAGGAAGAGGTGCAAACCGACCTAGAGAGAGTATATAAAGAGGGCTTAAGGCGAGAAGCAAGAGAGAGCTTTCTCAGAGTAAACTTAATACTTAGAGCAATTTAGGCATTTTTCCGGTTTTACTACCGAGCTGCGGCTCGACTAGGTTAGAACTTAGGTGGTTGAGAGTCTTGGAGATATATTGCAGAAGATTGGAAAACACAACTAAAACGATGAAGGAAAAATGGCGCAGAAAGGATGAAGCAATGCGAGACTTCAGTGGTAAATGGTTCAACAAGCGCATAGAAGAGATGGACACTTGTTTTCCAACAAGTTCCAGTTTTCAATACTACTAGACATATCACCTCCAAAGTCAAGCTAAATGACTATAACAAAGCGCTGAGTGAGAGGCAACCCACTATTAGGTAATATTTATTTGGTTTCTATATATCTAGTATTGATATTGGTTTTTATTTATTTATTGCAGGTCATAAGAAAAACAATAAAAGAGATCCGAGTAGACAATTGCCGTGAGTATCGACCGACGAGACACTGTCGACATTGATCGACAGAGCATCACTTGCCGCGACCGATATCAACATCCTTACATCGGTCGACATCCA
>NC_027753.1:12753593-12754876 GCF_000695525.1 Brassica oleracea var. oleracea
GGAATCTCTGGAATGAAGACATCCTGATCCGACAGACACTTCCTTAGTAGAGAGACATGGAACACATTGTGAAATGTATCCATCTTGGACGGCAAATCCAACTTGTACGCCACTGTCCCCACTCTCTCAACAATTCGGAATGGACCCAAGTATCTCGGATCTAACTTCCTCCTGCATGAGATTCTCACCCTTCCCTTGAAGGTTATCATCTTCAGGTACACCATATCACCAACTTCGAATTCAAGTTCTTTCCAACGTTTGTCAGCATAATGCTTCTGCCGGTCTTGTGCTATTCTCATCTTGTCCTGAATGAACTTGATCTTCTCAGTTGTTTCCTCAACTATCTCCGGCCCTATCATGCTGCGCTCCCCCACTTGGGTCCAGCATAATGGTGTCCTGCATGGCCGCCCATATAAGGCTTTATAGGGGGACATGCCAATACTACGGTGAAAGCTGTTGTTGTATGCAAACTCCACCAATGGCAGATGCCTTTCCCATGTGTCGCCCCAATCCAGGACACATGCCCTTAGAATATCCTCCAGTGTCCTGATTGTGCGTTCTGATTGCCCATCCGTCTAGGGATGGTAAGCCTTGCTCATGTTCACTCTCGTTCCTAAGGCCTTTTGAAAAGCCTTCCAGAAACGCGAAGTAAACCTCAGGTCACTATCTGACACGATGCTAGATGGACCGCCATGCAGCCGCACGATCTCGTCCATATACTTGACCACTATCTGGTCGACCCCATCTGATTTCCTCAAGGGCAGGAAGTGTGCTGATTTGGCGAGTCTATCTACTACCACCCAAACCGCATCATTCCTTTTCTTGGTTGTGGGGAAGCCAGTCACAAAATCCATAGTGATGTGTGTGGGAACCAAAATTCGTACCGTCGATTTCCGTTTAAATAAGGAAACTAGGAAATCCCTAATTTCCCAGAGGTCTCGGATATCTGCTAATACCACACGCCAAGCAATCAGAACACGAAACGAGAACAGTAATGAAATAAGAAATCGAAAAAGAGAGCAAGATAGTTCTTATTCCGAATCTGCGTTTGAGCGTTTACAACAAGGTAAGTGCCTGGGCTACGAGAGCTGTCGGCGAGATTCCTAGTTCTAAAACCCTAAGACGGTAAAAACCTAATTTAGTCGCAGCTCGAATAACAAAAATGGAAAATTGACTAAAATTGCTCTAAGTGCTAAGTTTGCTGTGAAAAGTCCTCCTCCATGCCTCTCGCCTAGGACTCCTTATATACTGGCTCCAAGGTCGGTTTACGCTTTTCCCCTTCT
>NC_027753.1:12755016-12756036 GCF_000695525.1 Brassica oleracea var. oleracea
AACCATCATGCGGCTTATGGGATGTTGGTTAAGAAATCATAAGTTGGGCTTTGAGTCACGTCTTAGGTCCCTTTGGGCCGTCTTCCGACTCGAAGCGTTTGTTACGGCTTCTTTCGATAAAGAACGAACTTTCCGCGGTTTTTACGGTAAAGTTAGATCGATAACTTAGAATGACGGGGAATCGTGAAATGGGTTCGCTACGGTCTTCGGGAGATAGCATCAAAGTGTAGACGAGAACGCTTGGACTAATGTCGTATCGATGTTTTGGAAGAGCTCGGTCGCTATGTAGCGACCGAACTTTGGTTCGAGCTCGGTCGCTACGTAGCGACCGAGCGGAACATGTGTTCGGTTGCTGCGTAGCGATCCTCTTCGAGCTCTTGTCCGATGACTCATGTTTCTTCCGCAAAGCTTTTCATAAAGAAGAATCTATTTCGAAGAAGTATTTGTCGAAGAAGGTTTCTACGTTTTCTTCTTCGGGGATTTTGACGTTAACTACGTTGCAACCGTTTTCGACCCCAACAGTTAGCCCCCCAGCTCATTAGAGTCGAGACTCTTGCGGGCGGTTTGATGATTTCGGCGAAGTTAGGCGTATTGAACGAAGTTTACTTCAAACTCCGCGGAAGAGAATTTTCCAGAAAATGTTTATTAAAAAATATAAAATTCCGAGCCCATATGAGCTCTTGTCATTCATTTGCTTCACACCTTCCCTTCTTCAAACCTTCAAAAACACTGTAGCTCCAAATCTCTTGTTTTCAACATGTCTTCTTCCCATGGTGACAAGCGAAGTTCCTATGTGGAGATGGGCGAGGCTACATCTCCGGCGCTGATTCCGACTTCTCCGGTCGAAGCGCCGGCTTGCATTGCCGATCATCTCTCCTTTCGAGAGAAATTAGTTCGTCGCCAAGCTGAGAAAGAACAGGTTTGAGCTGGCGCCGAGTTACCGTCCTCTTCCGCACTGGCCCTTGCTCCGGGTCATGGGACCGAGGGCGTAACTCCGCGAGATACGGGAACTCTCGCAGG
>NC_027753.1:12756108-12756511 GCF_000695525.1 Brassica oleracea var. oleracea
CTGCTGTCTCTATGCCGCCTCCTCCGGCCAGGAAGGAGATCGTTCTAGTGCTGCGCGCTCCTAGTGTTGTTCCGGTTTCTCAGCCTAAGGGCCGGAAGAGGAAGTTTACCAAGGGTGGTGACGCAGAAAAGTTTGTCGCTCACTTACTTTCTTGATTGTTATATATTTTTCTAAAAGACAAAGAATCCCTAACTTTCTTCTCGTTTCGTAGTTCGTGTCGTTGATCGACGGGATGATCAGCGAAACCAGTTATGAGACCAGTTGTCTTGCCGGGGAGTTGTTGGAACTTCAGGGTAGATGGTCCAAAACCGAGGCCATGCAGACGGCTGTCAAGGATTCTCACTCCGTGAAAGTGTTGAAACTTGAGGTCGCGATAGGGGAGCTCGAGAGGGACCTCGGGAGG
>NC_027753.1:12759752-12760758 GCF_000695525.1 Brassica oleracea var. oleracea
GGGAAGCTAAATACCCCTTCAGCTGCTGGAAAGTGTTTTCGCATTCTTCCGACCATTCAAATTTTTTATTTCCCCGTAAGATTTCATAGAAAGGCATGCACTTGTCTGTTGATCACGAAATAAAACGGTTAAGTGCCGCGACTCTACCGGTCAACCATTGGACTTCCCGCTTATTCTTTGGTAAAGCCATCTCGATCAGTGCGTTGATCTGTTTTGGATTAGCCTCGATGCCACGGAATGTGACTAGGTAGCCGAGGAATTCCCCTGATGCCACGGCGAATCTGCATTTTGTCGGGTTGAGCTTCATGTTATGGGAATTTAACTGCGCGAAACATTCCTCGAGATGTGATACGTGATCCTTTGCTTGGAGGGATTTGACGAGCATGTCGTCGATATAAACCTCCATCGTTTTACCGAGTTGTTGAGAGAACATATGGTTCACGAGTCGTTGGTAAGTTGTGCCAGCGTTTCTGAGGCCGAAGGGCATTACCCTGTAGCAATAGGTTCCGCGATCGGTAATGAACACAGTCTTTTCGCGATCGTAAGGGTTCATCATAATTTGGTTGTAACCAGAGAAGGCGTCCATGAAAGACAGAAGTTCGTTTCCTGCCATTGCGTCTACAAATCGATCGATGTGTGGAAGGGGGAAACTATCTTTTGGACAGGCCTTGTTTAGGTCGGTAAAATCCACGCAAACTCGCTATTTTCTGTTTTTCTTTTTGACTACTACGGGGTTGGCGAGCCAGTCTGGATACCTCACTTCCGTTATTGACCAGACTTTAAGCAATTTTTCGACCTCGACGTTGACCGCGGAAGCTCGTTCAGGTCCTAGCTTCCGCCTTTTTTGTTTGACGGGTTTGAAAGTCAGATCGATATTTAATTCGTGACACGTTATGTTTATGTCAATCCCCAGCATATCTTCCGCGGCCCATGCGAAAGTATTGAGGTTCTTTTTTAGACAGGTTACGAGCTCTGTCCTCAAAGGCTCGCGGAGATTGGCTCCGAT
>NC_027753.1:12760976-12761617 GCF_000695525.1 Brassica oleracea var. oleracea
TAACACACCTGTGATACTCTTGGGTTTCCCCACATTACCTCAATTCCGTTAGGGGTTGGACACTTGAGGCAAAGATGGTACGTTGATGGGATGGCACGCATGGCGTTCAACCATGGTGTACCCATGATAATGTTGTAAGATGCAGGACGGTCAACGACTAGAAACTCTGTGACTCTTGTCACGGTTCCGGCTTTGACTGCGAGATTAATCGACCCGTAGGCCATGGTTGTTTCTCCCGAAAGTCCCAGTAGTGGGCTAGGGTATTTCACGATTTCGGATTGATCGATCCCCATTTTCTCGAGAGTATCTTTGAAGATGATATTGGCCAAACTTTCGGTGTCGATTAGCACCCTAGCGACGTCGATATCTCGGATCGTCAGTTCGATAACAAGGAGATCGTTTCGAGGTTTGGCTCGATCGACTGTTGCTCCCCCCTTGAACGAGATGATGTTCGCGCACGTTGAGTTGCATATCGTTCCTGATCGTTGAGTGGTTTTTGAGGGTTAGATTGATCCATACCCCCCCTCCTTCTCGCGCCAAACTGTGGGAACCGAAATTTGCACCGTTGATTTCCGTTTAAATAAGGAAACTAGGAAAACCCTAATTTCCCAGAGGTCCCGGATATCTGCTAATACCACACG
>NC_027753.1:12761820-12763546 GCF_000695525.1 Brassica oleracea var. oleracea
TATTGCCTAAAATTGCCTAAAATTGCTCTAAGTGCTAAGTTTGCTGTGCAAAGTCCTCCTTCATGCCTCTCGCCTAGGACTCCTTATATACTGGCTATCTTCAAAATTTCGTATTTATCCGCGGAAACTTGACATTTATCTTTCTTTACGAACCAAGCGTAAACCGACATGCGGCTTACGGGATGTTGGTTAAGAAATCATAAGTTGGGCTTCGAGTCACGTCTTAGGTCCCTTTGGGCCGTCTTCCGACTCGAAGCGTTTGTTACGGCTTCTTTCGATAAAGAACAAACTTTCCACGGTTTTTACGGTAAAGTTTGATCGATAACTTAGAATGGCGGGGAATCGTGAAATGGGTTCGCTATGGTCTTCGGAAGATAGCATCGAAGGGTAGACGAGAACGCATGGACTAATGTCGTATCGATGTTTCGGAAGAGCTCGGTCGCTACGTAGCGACCGAGCGCTCGATCGCTATGTAGCGACCGAAATTTGGTTCGAGCTCGGTCGCTACGTAGCGAACGGGCGGAACATGTGTTCAGTTACTGCGTAGCGACCCTCTTCGAACTCTTGTCCGATGACTCGTGTTTCTTCCGCGATGCTTTTCGTAAAGAAGAATCTATTTCGAAGAAGTATTTGTCAAAGAAGGTTTCTACGTTTCTTCTTCGGGGATTTTGACGTTAATTTCGTTGCAACCATTTTCGACCCCAACAATGTGATCCCACTTCCATTCCAAAATGGGTAAGCTTTGTAACAACCCACTCGGAACCTGATGCTCCGCCTTGACTAACTGGCAAGTAGCACACTTGGCCACCCACTCAGCTATGTCTACCTTCATTCGTATCCAATGATAATACCTCTTAAGATCTTGATACATCTTTGTTGCACCAGGATGTATTGAGAACTTGGATTTATGAGCGTCCCTCATAATCTCTTCTTTCAGATTCTTATCATTGGGTACACTGACTTGCCCTCGTACCAGAATGGTTCCATCTGACGTGATCTGGTACTCAGTCAGTTCGTTCCGGGCAACCTTTTGTTGGTTCTCGTCCAAGGCTTGTGCTTGCCTGATCCTGGTAAGGAGATCAGCCTGGTTCACTGCCTCTAAACCCAAACGCTCGTCCTCGCTGGCCAAAGTGTTCAGATGCAAAGACCGGACCATCCCTTCCAGCACCTCCGCTTCCTTCTCAGCTGATACCTTGGCCCTCCTACGGCTCAAAGCATCTGCTACCAAGTTTGCTTTACCAGGGTGGTAAGAAATATCCAAATAATAGTCTGCCACAAACTCCATCCATCGTCTCTGCCTCAAATTCAACTCTGGTTGAGTGAATATGTACTTGAGGCTCTTATGGTCGGTAAGGATCTGCACCATAGCACCATATAGATGCGATCTCCAGATCTTCAATGCAAACACCACGGCCGCCATCTCCAAATCATGGGTTGGATAATTTCCTTCATGCTTTCTCAGTTGTCTCGAAGTATAGGCAATCACCTTCCCATGTTGAGTCAGGACACACCCCAACCCTGTGATGGACGCGTCCGTGTACACTACATAAGGCTGATCCACCTCAGGCAGTACCAGAACTGGCGCACTCGTCAACATGTCCTTCAGGGCCGTGAAACACTTCTCACACTCCTCTGTCCAGACAAACTTCATGTCCTTGCCTGTGAGTTGAGTCATGGGTTGAGCCAAACTCGCAAACCCTTTGACAAACTTTCTGTAGTGGCCGAG
>NC_027753.1:12764410-12765893 GCF_000695525.1 Brassica oleracea var. oleracea
TTAAGAAGTTTGGGATTATCTCTCTAGACTCTCTCTCTTGTTCATGATGATTCTTAAATACTCTTAAACATGATTACTACCTAATCTCTCTACAAATCTCCCATTAATCTTCTCTAATCTTCCTTTAATCTCTCAATACCTACTCTATTCTCTAAAATCATATGGTATCAGAGCCAGGTTGGCTTTGGTATTGAGAAACCTCGTTCCATTTCTTTCTTTCTCTAGCTCTTGTGTTCTTGTGTTCTTGCCCTTGTGTTCTTGAGTGTTCCGTGAAGCTGTGTGATAAAGTTGAGTCCTGTGGTGCTGTGCTTTGAGTTCGTGTGTTCTTGAAGTCTGGTACTATATGTTCTTCAGCTGAGTTGCAAGTTTGAAGCTTTCTGGTCATTTCTGGATCAAGCAAGAGAAGATGGAGAGAAACAACTTTAGCAAGCAAGGTACTGTCCCGGTTGCGTTGAAAGGTGGTTCAAACTACCTCTTGTGGTCTTGATTGGTGAAGACAGCTATTGGAAGGCTAGGGATGTGGAGCCACATTACTGATGATGGTCCAAAGCTAGTGGCCAACGAAACTGAAGAAGGTGAAGAGGAATAGACTCTCACCACAATTGAAGCAAAGAAGTGGGTGCAAGAAGACTTGATGGTGCCCTCCGTGCTGCAAGGATCTCTTGATGTCCCTCTTCTTGAAGCTTACAGGTACTGTGAGACTCCCAAACACTTGTGGGAGACCCTCTTAAAGATGTTTGGAAACGTCTCCAACATCAGTCGTGTGTTTGAGCAGAAGAGAGCCATTAACTCCATGAAGCAAGATGGAGGAGAGCTCACCAAACACATGGGAAAGTTTGGATCATTATGGTCTGAACTTGAAAGTCTAAGACCTAACACCACTGATCAAGCAGCTCTTATGGAAAGAAAAGAACAAGATCAAGTGTTTGGGTTGTTGATGACATTGGATCCTTGCTACAAGGATGTCATCAAACACATCATGAGATCGCCTAACCTACCATCCATGGAGGAAGTATGCGCGCAACTTCAGAAGGAGGAGGGATCTCTTGGCCTGTTTGGAGGCAAGGGTGAGCTCACTATGGCTCATCAAGTTGAAGGAATGCAAGCAAACAAGGCTGCATACAGAAGCTCAGAAAGGAAGTATGAAAAGTATGAGGGAAGCTGTGAGCATTGCAAGAGGACCGGTCACAAGAAGAGTGAGTGTTGGATCCTACATTCTCACCTCAGGCCACGTGGATCCAACAGGGATAGGGAAGCAAAGGCTCATCTTTCTGCTGAAGCAAATGGTGCTGGTTCATCCGGAGCTAGCTCAGGCGCCAAGGTGGGTGAAAGTGAAGGTAGAGCCTTGGCATCTCATCAACTAATTGGAAAGGGTATGGATCAGGAGGTATTCAAGAGAGCTGACTTTGAAGCCTTCTTCAAAGCTCTTAAGGAGTCTGGTAACACTCTCGGAAACACCCTTGGATACTCATATGCTGCTCAT
>NC_027753.1:12765968-12766470 GCF_000695525.1 Brassica oleracea var. oleracea
ATTAGAGGAATTGGTAAACTGAAACTGTTTGATAAGGACTCTAAAGCATATTTCATGCCTGAGTTTACTTCTAATTTTTTATCTCTCAAAAGATGCACCACTGATCTTCAATACAATGTTATTTTTAGTCTTGATGATGTTAAGTTTCAGGATATTAAGAGCAGCAAGTTGATTGGGCAAGGAGGAACCAAAGGAGACCTTTATATGCTTGAAGATCTTAGTCCCATCTCTAGTTCTTGCTTCTCATTTAGTTCTGTTTCTTCCTTAAGTAAAGATGCATTGTGGCATGCTAGACTTGGACATCCACATGTTAGGTCTTTAAGCATTATGTTACCAGGTGTCATGTTTAAAAATAATGATTGTGAGGCATGTATTTTGGGCAAACATTGTAGGACTGTGTTTCAAAGATCATCCACTATTTATGAGAATTGCTTTGATTTGGTTCACTCTGATGTTTGGACTGCACCGTGTTTATCTAGGGATGATTATAAGTATTATGTCA
>NC_027753.1:12766981-12767607 GCF_000695525.1 Brassica oleracea var. oleracea
GATTCAGTCAATGATGAGGCTGATGCCATGATTAGAAATGATACATGGTATGAGAGTGAGTTGCCTAAGGGGAAGAGAGCTGTGTCATGCAAGTGGATCTTCACCATCAAGTATTTACCTAATGGGGAGATTGATAGGCGTAAGACAAGGCTGGTAGCAAGAGGTTTCACACAAACCTATGGAGAGGATTACATTGATACTTCTGCACCTGTTGCAAAGCTCCATACCATTAGAATTGTACTATCAGTTGCAACCAACCTTGGGTGGGATCTTTGGCAAATGGATGTGAAAAATGATTTCCTCCAAGGAGAGCCAGAAGATGAAGTCTATATGCTACCACCTCCGGGTCTTGAAGGAATGGTGAAGCCAGGAAATGTTCTTAGACTTAAGAAAGCCATCTATGGATTGAAAAAATCACCTATAGCATGGTACAATAAGCTAAGCACAACACTGAATGGTAGAGGCTTCAGGAAGTCTGAGCTTGATCACACTCTCTTTACTCTCAATACTCCCTCAGGTATCATTGTTTTGCTTGTGTATGTGGATGACATCATCATAACATGCAGTGATAAGGAAAATCCACCAAGGAGTTTCTGAAATCAGTATTTGATATAAAGGATTTGGGA
>NC_027753.1:12767685-12768009 GCF_000695525.1 Brassica oleracea var. oleracea
AAGGATGCTGGTGTGTATGGAGGAAGAACAGCCAAGATGCCCATGGAGGATGGGTACAAGGTTCCACGTGAGGGGGAGGTTGAAGACAGCAAGTTTTTCCATGATCCAAAGCTGTATAGCAAGCTTGTGGGGAAGCTGATATACTTGACCATCACTAGGCCAGACATTTGTTTTGATGTGAATCAAGTGAGCCACCATATGCAAGCTCCAAAAGAGCATCACTGGTGCATGGTGGAGAGGGTTCTCATGTACCTGAATGGAACTCAAGGGCTTGGTATATGGATGGGCTGCAATAAAAGCACTGAAGTTGTGGGTTATTGTGAT
>NC_027753.1:12768053-12768445 GCF_000695525.1 Brassica oleracea var. oleracea
ATTGCACTTTCATTGGTGGAAACATGGTTACTTGGAAGAGTAAGAAGAAGAAGGTTGTATCATGCTCTAGTGCTGAAGCTAAGTATAGAGCTATGCTAAAGCTTACCAACGAGTTGGTATGGATCAAAGGGATTCTTAGGCACTTGGAGATTGAGCAAGCAACACCAATGACTATGCATTGTGACAATCAGGCGGCTATTCACATTGTTACAAACTCAGCGTTTCATGAGAGGACAAAGCACATTGAAGTAGATTGCTACAAGGTAAGGCAGATGATAGTCTTGGGAGTGATCTTGCCATGTTATACAAGAAGTGAAGATCAGTTGGCAGATGTGTTCACCAAGGCAGCAAGACAAAAGACTATGGAGTCCATTCACATTAGATTGGGACTC
>NC_027753.1:12768646-12771789 GCF_000695525.1 Brassica oleracea var. oleracea
TACCCGAGTAACTTCCAAGGGTTAAACCAAAGTTACCCTAGTTATCCTAGTATTCTAGTTATACTAGTTACCTGAGTAACTTTGGATGAAGAAGAGAAGCTTTATTCCCTTTGCTAAGGCTGCAGACCGTTGAAAGGGAAGAGGAGGCACGTGTGACAGGTTGGAGAAGAGCTGGATAAAGCAAAAGGAGCTTTATGCACAAGGAAGAAGCTCAATGGATGGTTTGAATTAAAGCAAACCTTATCTCTTGTAATAGTGTCTCTTTATGAAACTCTCATCCTAGAGTTGTCTCCACATATATATTGTAAACTCTGATCAGATTAATAATTAAGAAGTTTGGGATTATCTCTCTAGACTCTCTCTCTTGTTCATGATGATTCTTAAATACACTTAAACATGATTACTACCTAATCTCTCTACAAATCTCCCATTAATCTTCTCTAATCTTCCTAAAATCTCTCAATACCTACTATATTCTCTAAAATCATAGGCAGGAGCCATTCTATTATGAATGGATCTGCCGTATCAGGGGGAATGCCCTGTAGCGTCCGAAACACATCCTCGAACTCACTGACCAGCGGTATCCCATCTAGGTCACCACCCCCCACGACCTCCTTAGTGGTGATTGTGGCCAAGTAAGCCTCACAACCCTTCTCAAGCATCTATTCTGCTTGGATTGCTAATACCACTAAGCAACCTGAGGCCAGCTTAATACCCTGGAACCTGATCGGGGGTCCACACCCACTCTCAAACTGCACCCTACCCCGGTGGCATTCTAAGGTGGCCCGATTCTTTCCAAGCCAGTCCATACCCAATATCACCTCGTGATTCTTAAGGGGGACTACAACCAGATCCACAGGTATTACCCTGTCCTGGATCATCACTGGGATGTCCTTAACTATGCATGGATCACCCCCTGTCCCAATCTGGAACAAAACCTTTCCGATTAACCCTGGGCTCACAAAACTGTGTGTAGCTCCAGTGTCGAAAAGTACGTGTGTTTCCACACCACCAATACTTAGGATCCCTACAAAGACTCAATCTAAGTATCTAATCTGTTCTAGGTTCCGTACCATGCAATTCTACTGAATTGAAAAAGAATAAGCCTAGAATTATTACCAGTGATCGACTTGAACGGTTTAGTCTCGTCCTCGTCCTTGGACAGCTCGTAAACCCTTGGCTTAGAGGTCTGGCCCCGGCTCTGGCTTGGCTTGCTTGCCTCACCGCAGCCCTTCTCCTGTTTTGCTTGGAGTTTGGGACATTCTCGTTTGAAATGTCCTGCCTTTCCACGATGGTGACATCCTCTGGTATCACCCCCACTCGAGTCCTGTCTGCGGCCTTGTTTCGGCCCTGGACAGTCCCGAGCTGAGTGATCCATCTTGCCACATCTTACCAGAAGATGCATGGCTCCTGGATTTCGGCTTAGCCTCTTCGGCCAGGTTAGTCTCAACCATAGCCATCCTCTCCACGAGTTCAGACACTGTCTGGAAATGACCAACCGAGCAGTAAGTTCGCAGTTCGACTCTTAGGCCCCGGACAAACCTATGTATCTGTACCGTCTCCTCGTATCTGCACCGTCTCCTCTTCGAGCTCCTTACCTACATAACGCCTGAGCCTGTTGAACTTCTCCTTGTACTCACGCACTGACATGCGTCCCTGAGTCAAGTCCAGGAACTGAGACTCCAGACGATCCCATGCTTCAGCTGGAAATTACTTGTGGTTGAACTCCACCTCAAAGTCTAAGAAACGCTCAATACTTCCATTGGTGTGTTTTCCCAGAGCTAACCACCAGTTGTGTGCATCACCTTCCAGGAAGTAAACTGCAATGTCCTTCTTGTACTTCTCTGGGCAACGAGTTGAGCTGAAGTTCCGAGCTAACCTGCTCCTCCACTCGTCGGCCTCAATAGGATCAGCACTACCAGCAAACTGCTTCGTACCTAGCTTCGAGATGTAAGCTAACAAGCTCAAATAATCCACTCTCCTAGCTGGACGAGCTGGTGGGTCGATCTCCATTACATCAGCCTCGACCGTAGCTCGATCCTCAACTGTCCTAGCAGCTGTTCGAGCTACCCGTGCAGCTTCTTGCGCTACACCTGCTGCTGTCCCAGCTGTGTGAGCTGCCCTCTGAGTTGCTTGAGCCGTGGCCTGAGCTGGTGTGACCTGGCCCACAGAAGAATTCACCAAGGGGGTGAATAATCGAGTGAAAGCCAACATCTCAGTGCCCATGGCCTTAACCACGTCTAACACCTCGCGCATGGACGGCTCGGCCAACTCTACTGCACCTGTTCCACGACCCGTCTTGTCTCCTGCATGGGAGGATTCACCTTCCTCTTCACATACCAACTCCTGTTGCTCGCCCAGGTTATATACCTGAACCTCAGTAGGTAGGATCGGCTCCAAGGGCTCCCCGGTCTCATTGTTAACCATCCCCGTCTGGGTTGGTAACACTTGGGTGGGATTGGTCCCATCTCCAACAACCGGTACAGAAGCACCAGCCGCAATCTTGCCCTTCCGTGACTCTATCCTCTTAGTCCCCTTAGGAGTTGAAAACACAAACCAGTTAGTCCCATGAACTTGTTTAAACCTCACTCGACACACACGGTTTAGTAAAACATCATATACTACTCAATCTTACCGTGAGACCCAAGCCAGAAGTGTGGTGAACACATAACCCAGCAAATCCTAGAATCAAGCATGCTCTGATACCAACTTGTAAGGCCCGATCCTGGCTTTAAGCCCAAACTGATCCGCGACCTTACCATACAACATTTGTATGTCTGATTCCGGTTTTAATGTCTTTTAAATACTAAGTTCAATTCCATTTCAAGTGAGGTTCATGAACAAACAATCTTATCAAGTGAACATAAGGCAAATCGGATTGTATATATAGTAAGTGAGATCCATACATCATCCATAGATTCATACTAATAGGTTTACACACTTAGTCTATCATAAGTTCACAGCTTGCACAATAGGCTATCAATACTTCACATCTATCTACAATGACCCATTCACCACACATCTTCCCATGGCTTGAATCCTCACGGGATCTCTCCATTACCACGTTCCAGGTCCGATCCTGAAACCACACAAAACCACAAGATAAACACAACAGGCCGATAACCTAAACATCAAGTCTAAGA
>NC_027753.1:12771977-12773583 GCF_000695525.1 Brassica oleracea var. oleracea
GGTTCAGCGTTCCCTGTCTCCATCAATCCAATAACATCACATAACATAAGAGAAAAGAATATTCAGAAGAAGTGAAAAGAATGGACGTATCTGCCAAGCAATCCGACCACAAGTCCATACAGATCATCTGCAGGCCCGGGGCCGTCTCTTGCAATCTACACCACTAACCTTAGGAGTTCTTTCCCCTGGAGGCACGTCCTTCTCCCTCTCTTTCTCCTTGTCTTTCTGTCTGGTATCCATCTCCACGGCCTGGTCTTCCCACGATCAGAACACGCAGGCAAGACAACACAACTCCACACGGTTCTCTTCTCTTAACCGCCGGTCTTTCTCTCTCTTTATCTTTCTGGTAAGATTTTGGCAGAGCTTTGCCTAAGGAATTTTGTGCCATTCTCTGTGCCAGGGACTCTTTATTTATTGACTAACCGAGCCCCAACTGCCTTGGAGAAACCGGCACAAGCAGTTAAAGAGAAAGGGCACAAAACTGCCCCTTTTGCACCTTTTCGGAAATAACTGCCCAACTGCTCTTCCTCTCTTTTTGGCTGTCCAAAAACCAGGCCCAGAACATCATCCTGAGTCCCTTGTCTGAGGGCAAGACCCACGGACCCTTGGTGGTTCATGTCAAGATCCCACCAGCCCATAACCGCTCATGACCCGACCACACCGGCCCGGACCATAACACTCCACCGAGCTGAGTTGAGCTGGCCACCAACTGTTCCCAGCTGAGTGAGCTAGTCTATCAGCTCCAGTGAGCTACCCAAGACTAAGTGAGATAACTCCACACTATCATCAGCTGGTTGAGCTTGCTCTCGGCCTTGTCCAGCTACCTGTTCACTCGCCCAGCTCTCTTAAGCTTCCCTTTACTTCATCATGGTTAAGTCTCAGCTTCCTGATGCCCTTAACCTTGTCATTAAGCCATGATACACTTTTCCTTAGGTCTGATGAGCTGACTGGTGCGTCTCCTCGCACCATGGCTCATCCCAACGATCCTATCTAGGATCGGGGATGCTACAGAGGTCACCTCGCCCATGGGCGAGGACAACCCGCCCCGAGGTCACCTCACCCATGGGCGGGGACGACCCGCGCCGAGGTCATCTCGCCCATGGGCGAGGACCGACCTCCTGTCCCAAAACCGTGCATCCTCGTCTAAGTTCCTGTAACACAATCCTCGGGCCCTTGGACGCAATACCCATGTCTCGTCTCGCTTAGGATTATCAAAGAAAGACTTCGGGAAAATTTATAAAACCTTGGTCGTCGAAATGGATTCCTGCCTGCCGTATAAAACGGCTATGGTTAGCTTTGACACCAGTTGCCTTAACTATACATGGAATTGGAATCCTTTCGGAAAAACCAACGGCTGTTTCTTAGGAAAAATCGTAAAAACGTCTAAGTCCCAAAAGGGGCCTGAACCGCGGCTAAACGGCCCACTTACGATTTTAGAACAGGATTGAGCCTAAGGCTGATATGACGGTTTATTTTTTATTCGCTGGAAAAGATAAATGTCAAGTTTCCGAAGATGATCATGAAGGGTGACGAAAAATGGAAAAGCCCATCTCGCGACGAATCCGGCCCAGGAAGAGGTGCAAACCGACCTAGAGAGAGTATATAA
>NC_027753.1:12773839-12776963 GCF_000695525.1 Brassica oleracea var. oleracea
TACGGATCTATCTCTCACGCAACCGCGCACGCTCAGTCAGGTATGACGATCGACGCTGACAAAGACAAGCAAACGCACGAGGGGACTTCCGTCAATGCCAACGCTGAAAGAACTCCAGCTGGAAACGTATCCACGGTCACTACGAACGCCGTGATACTGGACCAGATGAAAAAAATGTTCGCCTTCGCTCAGAAAAAGTCGGACGAACAAGGAAAGCTCGTGGCCTCTCTCGCAAAACAGGTGGAAAACTTAACGGCGAGGGCCAAGAGTAAAAACCCGCGCGGGGCCACAAGAGCCCGCAGCGGCAGAAGAATCGATTTCGGACTCCAAGCGATCGGGCCACACGGGCAGACAAGGATTCTTCAGGTCAGAACCCTGACGAAACAGTCCCGCCAGGCGCACAACCAACCGCGGAGAACCTTCCACCTCCCGCCGGGAGCAACGAAGGAGGCAACCTTAACGGCGAAGGCCAAGAGTAAAAACCCGCGCGGGGCCACAAGAGCCCGCAGCGGCAGAAGACTCAATTTTGAGACTCCGAGCGATCGGGCCACACGGGCAGACAAGGATTTTTCAGGTCAGAACCCTGACGAAACAGTCCCGCCAGGCGCACAACCAACCGCGGAGAACCTTCCACCTCCCGCCGGGAGCAACGAAGGAGGCCATTTCGAGCGGATCGATCTGGACATAAACGACCAGTCCGATCACTCGGACGGAGGTGGCGACGTCCATCCGAGAAGAACGCAAAGCCAGTCCGCTCGGTAGGACGCGTCGTTCGAAAAGCCCATGACAGAGGAAGATGAAAACCTCTATTGGGTAGAGCAGGAAGAACTGGCCGAGAATCAGGCTGGGATCCACCGCAGCCAACGCCGACAGGCTTGCAAGGCTGCTAGAAATCCTGATGAGATCAATGATCTCCCCGAGTACATCGCAAAAACTGCGGCAGAAGTCAAGGCGATAAAGTCGCAGATTCACCACGCGACAAATGCTGCACCCGAGATCGACAGACTTCTCGTGAAAGCGCGGAAAACTCCGTTCACTGCCCGAATCACGGAAACTAACATCTCAGATCCTAGGAAGATCAAAATTCCCATCTACGATGGCACCACCGACCCGAAGGCGCATCTGCAGTCTTTCCAGATCGCGATGGGAAGGTGCAAACTCAAGGAACACGAACGAGACGGTGGCTACTGCCTCCTCTTTGTCGAAAACCTCAAAGGGGCCGCGCTCGAATGGTTTTCTTGTCTGAAACGAAACTCCATCGAAAATTTCCTTCAGCTCGCCTTGGAGTTTCTCAAACAATATTCCATGTTCATGGACAGGGAAACCTCAGACGTCGAACTTTGGAGTCTATCTCAAAGAGAAAACGAACCACTCCGCGAATTCATGAACAGGTTCAAGCTGGTAATGGCAAGAGTCACTGGAATCAGCGACAAAGTGGCAGTCGACGCTTTGCGGAAAACTCTCTGGTACAGGTCAAAACTCCGACAATGGATATCCCTTGAAAAACCGAGAACAATCCATGACGCTCTTCACAAGGCAACGGATTTCATCATGATGGAAGAAGAGATGAAAGTCCTCTCCCAGAAGTACAACCCGCATAAGACGTCTGCGAGAAGGAAAAACCCTCGTAATGACAGGTATGTCCACCACGAGGGAGAAGATCTCCAGGGCGAGCATAATTACGCTATCAACTCCGAACAGAAAAAGACTTCCGGAAATACCTGGACTAGGAACCAGTTCAAGGATAATTCCTACTGCGAGTTCCCCCAGACCAGAGTTCATTCCACTATGAACTGCAAGGTTCTCGGCACAAGTCTTGCTGCGAAGCTCCTCGCCGGCAAAATTTCGAAGGTCACATGCATAAAAGACCACCTCCTGGATTCCGACCGCCCTCCCAAAACTGATAAAGAGTCCCCCGAAAACGACACCCGCGAAAATCAGTCGGGCGAGAAACGCAGAAGGAGGCAGGATGACCGAGGAAACGACAGCAACCGTCGAAGGGTGAGCATGATCATTGGGGGATCGCAATTTTATCGCGATTTGATCTCGTCGATCAAAGCTTATGGACGTAAGGCTGAGAAGAGTTCAAGCTGGCTGGCTCGGTCCCCAACCGACGACGCCCCTAACGATATGATCGTCTTTGAAGAGCGGGAAACCATCAAAATCGACAAACCTCACTGCGACCCATTGGTTATCGATCTGGTAATCCGAGACCTGGAAGTGGGTAGGAACCTTATCGACACGGGAAGCACAGTCAACGTCATCTTCCGTGATACCCTCCGGAGGTTGAACATCGAACTCGGAGAAGTCGTCCCGGAACCAAAACCTCTCACCGGTTTCTTAGGTGCAACGTCTATGACCCTCGGATCAATCAAGCTCCCGGTGATGGCTAAAGAGGTGACGAAAATCATTTACTTCGCGGTAGGCGATAACCCGGCCATCCACAATGTCATCATGGGAACTCCTTGGATCAATGCCATGAAATCGGTACCGTCGACTTACCACCTTGGCATCAAGTTCCCAACTCCAAACGGAACAGCTGTAATCTGGGGATGCCAGAGACAGTCTAGGCTCTGCTTCTTGGCCGAGCATAAACTACGACAAACTCGGAACACCCCCGCGGTAAACCCAAAGCGGGCTAAGAAAGCTAAAAACGCTCCCAAGAGCTCCATAAAAAGTGATCCAGAATCACCTGACCAGGCATCGACTCCAGACAGCGACATAGTCCCCGAGTCCATCGCCTTGCCAGCGGACAGCCCGACTCCTGAAACGGTCGTCGATCCAAATGAAGCCCCAACGGCTGAAGTAACCGGAACGATCCCATCCAGCGAGGAGGAACACCCGCAGCAACAAGCAGAACTACGAGATGGCTTGATCCTCGAAAGAGGTACATAGGCAGCTTGTCATATCGACAAGTTCAGCTATTCCCCTCGTTAAAAAGGGGGAGTGGGTGGGTACGTATACTCGTATACTCCCACAAAGTCCGAAATATCCATGAATGTACTCGATATTTTTGAAACTTTTTCAATAAATTCTATCTTCTTCCGACCTTACGATTCGCTTGCAATAAGTCACAATAATCTAAGGTTGGCCTAAGAAACGCCCAAGATAAGGGCATACCGTC
>NC_027753.1:12777070-12785102 GCF_000695525.1 Brassica oleracea var. oleracea
AAATATTTCTCGAAAGATATTATCCAAATACACAGTCCGTCCGTGACTCTAAAATACAAAATGCCCGTCGATTGGCCCCAACGGACAAGTCCAAAACGTTCTCTAAAAAAGAACTCGTAGTTAAACCTTTCATAAAAACTAAAGGTTCTCTTACATCCGACAAGGATTCCATAGCGCGCTATACAAGAAAATCCGAAATGTTGGTCAGCACACCAGACGTTTTCTGGAGAGTGCTCGATTCTTCCCACACAAGTCATATAAGCCGGCGCCCAGTCGCAGACTTTAATCGGAAAGAATCAGGTAGAAATCGCCAACGGGCAAAACGAAAGCCGATTAGTCGTCGCATAGCCTTAGAGCCGAAAGTAAACCTAGGTCTTGCGCTAAACCCAGTCCTACTGGTCCATTAACATCTCAAGGCATGGTATCGAAATAGATACGAGATCTTAAAACATGTCTTATCGTCCACATCTAAAACGCTCACGAAACTTCGTAAAACTCCTAAACGTTTTCGAATACCCTCGAAAGAGCAAACGAACGGAACGACAAATTAAGAGTTAAGATACGAAGTGACTACTCGTGTCTTTCCCTCGACACTTGGCAGAAGTATAAACTAAAACCCATAGAATGCTAAAAGAACATTCGTTATATATAAAAAGGCCGTAGAGCGGCTGGGATTCGAAGCCACCAACGGCCAGTCCCGCATACATAGTCAAATGACCTTGAAAGGCCATAGCACACTCAAATAACAAACGGCCACACTCGGCCTAAAACACCACACGAAATCTTGAGATAAAGGCAAAGGTAAAATAATCTCGACGACCTTCAGAGATCAAGGTCAAGATACCCGGACATCGAGACTCCCAATGAGTCCACAGGCTGATCTACTTCTCCTCCCTCGTCCGCAGCATCGGCTCCCGCTTCCGTCGTGTCCTCCGAAACCTCGATGGGTTCCCAAAGCTCTCAGATCCTCCCCTCGATTGGAGGAACCATCGACTCGGCCTGGGCGCACCCATTCATAAGGCCCGACATCTCAGCAACCTCGGACATCTCAGCAAACTTGGAGAGAAAAGAGAAATCAGCGTTATGCGACTTCCAAAGGGTACCAACCGAACCGCGGCATTCACGGAAGTCACCCACGTAGTCTTGAGCGTCCTTGAAACTCCTGAAATCAGCATCAAACAATGTAGCTCTCCTCGCTAACTCAGCAGCAATCGTCAGAAATCGCCCTCCTCCCTTTCCTCTCCGCACGAATGAGAGCTCGGGAATGGGACTCAGCCTGTCTGCGCTCTCTTTCCGCAACCTCGTTCTGAAAACGGATGAATTTCCTCTCGATCTCTTCAGCCTTGAAGTGCGAAAGACGCGTCTCTCTGAAACTTCCGTCAAGCGTTGAATTAAAGACCCACATTCCCTACACAAATCAAGGGTCAAACATGGAAGCAACAAACGAAGACTCGCCAAAAAAAAAAAAAATTTCAGAGACTAAAACCTCGTTGATCAACCGAGAACCTTCCACGACCACTTCTCTCCTCAACGCTTCATCCAGTGACGCTGGAGTAGTAAAACCGGGAGGAAGGTTGGCAAAGAAGTCGTCCGGAAGAGGAGCCTCGCTGGTTCCACTCCCATCACCCGGGGTGAGACCCGGGTTCCAACCGGGTAGCGGAAGATCTTCTGAGACAAAGTTTATGTCTTCGAGAGCGATTCCCTTGTCCTTTCGGGGCCTGACTCTCTCCCTCTGATCGGGAACAGCGTCGGGGTGTGGCTCGTCCATGCCCGATGCACGTAAAGTTCGGGAGATGCCTCACGATCGGTAGAGCGCCACTGCATTTCGGATCCTGTCTAGGGTGAAGGAATCCCAAAAAATGGACCATTGCGGATAAGATCGCGCTTAGCAAACAGTTCCCTGAGGATCGCGGAGAGGATACTGTTCTTCTACAAAAAAAATGCGTTAGATACCTCCGGGTATCTATCCGAACCAAATTTCCAACCATCGTACCACGATGAAAGTTCCATTTGCCACGGAACAAGGGGAGACAGTTCTCCTCGACGGATGCGCCATCGATTCGAACATAGAAAACACGCTTGAACCATCCCTTGGCATTTGAAGTATGCCCCTAGATTATTGACATATGTCTCTTAGGAGCCATGCGGTATGAGTAGTCAATCGAGGTCTTTCGTGTCTACCATAGCCCTTCAAAGTCGTCGGGGCTGAGGTCCATTCCGAGCTCATAGCTCAGGATCAACACGCCAAGAAAGTTCTGCAACGCCGCAACGTGTAGCTGACTGATCGACAGCTCAAAACGGTAGAGTGCGCGGACGATGGCCTCAGGAATCGGGAACCACATGCGACAACGTGTCAGGAAAGCTTCGTAGCATGTGAAGAATCCCTCTGGGAGATCCTCCGCACTCTCCCCATGTACCGTGACTCGAAACACAACCCCGCTCGGAACTCTGTAAAACTCCCGAAGGGTCTTAAGATAGGCGGGAGAGGTCCTGCTCGGAAGGGTATAATCAAGCTGCGTCTCGGGTCTTGTGGGATAGAAGACTTCGGGCGGAGGAGTTATCGAACCGCATAAAGCGTCCCAGTATGCTTCCTTCTCTTCTTGCTCGACCTCGAATTCCTCTTTGGGAACAATCTCCTCATTGTTACAAGGATTCCCAGAAGATGACTGAGGGGAAGTCTTTTTCTTAGAGGATCTCTTTCTTGAAGTCATTTTTTGAAAGACAAAAACTTTGACACAAAGGTAAAGAGAGAGAGGATAAGAGAAATTTCTACCTTGGAGAAATTTTCTTGTGAAGAGAAGTTAATGAAGACTTTGAAAAAAACTTACTCCACCTATATATAGGAAAAAAGGGTACTATTTATTCTCGGACTTTCGGCCAACGATTACGTCTAATTCCATCAAAACAAGTCATACCGCAAGCTAGGACCTCATACCCAGGTCCGTTGATCCTAGCTAGCTGGGGGGCTAACTGTTGAGGTCAAAACCGGTCACGACGGAATCAATGCCTGAAAGTTCCCGGAAAACCAACTCTCGATCGATCCTTGAAAACTAGACATTCCCGGAAAAGAGTTAATCAAGTAAAAGACAGTAACCCGCGCCGAGGTCACCTCCCCCATGGGCTAGGACGACCCGCGCCGAGGTCACCTCGCCCATGGGCGAGGACGACCCGCGCCGAGGCCACCTTGCCCATGGGCGAGGACGACCGCACCGACGTCACCTCGCCCATGGGCGAGGACCGACCTCCTGTCCCGAAACCGTGCATCCTCGTCTAAGTTACCGTGACACAATCCTCGGGCCCTTGGACGCAATACCCATGTCTCGTCTCGCTAGAGGATCAGTCTGGATGAGGTCTCGATCGTAAGCGAGGACCGTCTCAACCGAGGTCACCTCGCCCCTGGGCGAGGACGACCCGCGCCGAGGCCACCTCGCCCATGGGCGAGGACGACCTGCGCCTATGCCACCTCGCCCATGGGCGAGGACGACCCGCGCCGAGGCCACCTCGCCCATGGGCGAGGAAGACCCGCGCCGAGGTCCCAAAACGGCCCAATAGGGGCATGAACCGCGGCTAAACGGCCCACTTACGATTTTAGAACAGGATTGAGCCTAAGGCTGATATGACGGTATATTTTTTATTCGCTGGAAAAGATAAATGTCAAGTTTCCGAAGATGATCATGAAGGGTGACGAAAAATGGAAAAGCCCATCTCGCGACGAATCCGGCCCAGGAAGAGGTGCAAACCGACCTAGAGAGAGTATATAAAGAGGGCTTAAGGCGAGGAGCAGGGGGGAGCAAACTTAATACTTAGAGCAATTTAGGCATTTTTTCGTTTTTACTATCGAGCTACGACTCGACTAGGTTAGAACTTAGGTGGCTAGACTAGCGAACGTACCGACAGCTCTCGTGGCCTAGGATCTTACCTGTTGTTCACGCTCAAACGCGAATTTGGAAATAAGACCTCTTTGTTCTCTTTTCGCTCTTTTACGATTTATTACTTTCGACTCTTTCATATTGATTGTGTTGTGCGTAGCCCAGCAGATAAACGGGACCTTCAGGGAAGGCTAGGTTAGCTTGGCTTTCCTCCGATTAACAAATCTCGACGGTGTGAATTACGGTTCCCACACTGACACTTACGCCACACTCAGAAGACATCATCAATTCAACCTTGAGAGTCTTGGAGATATATTGCAGAAGATTGGAAAACACAACTAAAACGATGAAGGAAAAATGGCGCAGAAGGGATGAAGCAATGCGAGAGACTTCACTGGTAAATGGTTCAACAAGCGCAGAGAAGAGATGGACACTTCTTTTCCAACAAGTTCCAGTTTTCACCACTACTAGCCATATCACCTCCAAAGTCAAGCTAAATGACTATAACAAAGCGCTGAGTGAGAGGCAACCCACTATTGGGTAATATTTATTTGGTTTTTATATATCTAGTATTGATATTGGTTTTTATTTATTTATTGCAGGTCATAAGAAAAATAATAAAAGAGATCCGAGTAGACTATTGCCGTGAGTATCGACCAACGAGACACTGTCGACATCGATCGACAGAGCTTCACTTGCCGCGACCGATATCAACATCCTTACATCGGTCGACATCCATTCCGGTCTGGTATATCGTTCTCACTTGTTACATTGAGTCCTTATGATTTAATTATCAACATAACTCCGGCTGAATTTACACTGGGGACAGTGTAGTTTAAGTCTGGGGGGAGGTTTACTGATAATAGTTTATTTGTGAGTCATTTTAAAATGTTTTCAAAAAGTTTTTATTGAGTCAAGAAGGGGATAATGAACTTATTAGATTTTTGCTAGTTATCTAACCACTCTTTAGCACCATTCTAGACTTACTGATTGTAGATACTAAAGATACTAAAGTGGATCAACCTGTCAACTATTCACACTTGCTGAGATTGTCTAAAGGAACCAAAGCTGACCTCCAACACTAAACTTGACACAATTTCTTGTCTTGGGGCTTGATATACATGAGATTGGATTTTTCAAACAAGTCTGAAAGGTAAAGTCTTGGGTAGATAGATTTATCACCTTCTTACTCTCTATTTTCGAAATATAGATATAAATATATATATATATATCTATTAGAGATTTATTAGGAAGAGATTCGAACATGATTTGGTGGCTACAACCATTAAGGCTTGCTTCACAAATAATCCTAGGATATAGGTCAAAAAGAAGTGAACAAGGCTTGCTTCACAAATAATCCTAGGATATAGGTCAAAAAGAAGGGAACAGGACTTTGTGGTATCCACCATTAAGGTTTGATTCATGGAAGCCTGTCCAATCTTGGTCAATGATCTTGCAAATATAAGCACTAAGAGAGAAAATTAGTAGAGAGAGAGGATAGAAACTAATATTTACCTGCAGGTCCAGATATTTGTTTGAAAATCCTTGCATCAGGTGATCGATACTCCCAAGGTAAAGCTTGCACTTTTATTTATGTTAAGAAATGAGGTTGGTAGAGGGGAATGTCAGACAAGATTTGCTAAGTTGTTGGCTAGGTGGATTTGGTTGCTAAGGTATAATGTGGTATAATGTGCTTTTGTGCATATGGTATAATGTGCTTTTGTGATTAGGACTTCTTAGATGTGGATTGCAATATTGTAGAGGTGATGATTCTAAGTTTTAAATCATGTGAGTCCCTACTGTTTTCAAACCTCTTTTAGAAAGACTACCTGTTTGTTTTGCTTGAGGACAAGCAAAAGGGTAAGTCTGGGAAAGTTGATAGACCATGGATTTGACCCACTTTTACCCATGGTTTATAAGTGTTTTAACTATTAATTAATATATTATAGAGCCTATTTAGTATATTTATAGGATCAGGAGTGATTTCGAGATAACTGATGATTTTGGAGCATTTTGGAGATATTTGGAGTAACCACCTGAGAGGACCATCGAGCTCGACCATCGGTCGATATTGAAGAGGAATAATCGATCGATGTTCACATCTTGACATCGATCGGCAGTGAATCGCGCAGAAAGCCCGTTTGGTCATAGCCGACATGAAGTCCAAGTCTTCACCAATTTACAAGATTACCCCTGACGAGTTTTAACCTAATTATATAAGCTTTGCCAACATGTTAGAGGCAAAGTGTGCTTTTCTTGTTTTACTATCTTCACAGCAAAGGTTTTCTAGGATTTTGATAGATTGGAGAGAAGATCCAAAGTTATATTTGTGATTGGAACTCCATTGATATTTATTTACTATTCTAATGCAGCTTTCATACCTTATTGCTGTTATGAATTGTTTGGCCATGTCTGAGTAGTTCTCTTATTAGATTTTAGGGTTTAAATAGGTTATGAGGGATTAGCCCCAACTTTAAATTGTTAAGTTGTGATATTAATCATTAGGATTGTCATTAATGTCTGATTCTAGATTAGCTACCTAGAACTTGCCCTAGGATTGTTAGATATAAGCGATAGCTTTAATCTCATCCTGAAACGATTCTAACTGAGCTAAGATTCTTGCTAGAGTAAGGCGAGAACTGATTTAGTGAGCTTAGTGAGCACATTCATCCCGCGCATTAACGCTTGACCAATAGCGTCGATCGATATTCAAATTGAATAATCGGTCGACATTTCGAATAGTGCATCGATCGATATTCATATAGAATCATTGATCGACACTGGTCAATAGACGAACCTAGAAAGCGAGAGCCTAGTGGTTCTTTTATAAGTGTTGAGTTCTACAATATCATGCATGCACCTTGTTAGGCATCTATAGGATTATAATTCCAAATTTCCTGAATAAAAACCCTAAGTCTAGCTATTTCCTTTTTAAACACCAAAACCTCAACCAATCAATCGAGCAATTACTTGCTCAAACAACTGTAACTTTACATTTAAATCATTAAACCACCTTACTTAACTAATCCAATTAGATTTATTAGGTTCCCTAGCTCCTTGTGGATACAATCCCTAAGTACTACAATTGAACCTTTTATTTGAGATAGTAAAATCACTCCTTAGGGTAATTTGAGTGATATCTGTTGCATCTCCTCATCTCCGTCACGCGTCGCTCTCTTGTCTCTCGTCCTTGGTTGCAAGGTGGAGCAGTGTCGAAGGCTGCGGCAGCGAATCCGGAGATTCTATCCAATTAGCGGAAATGAAAAAGACATAGGAAGAGGATCCCGAGTTTCTATACCATATGGCGTCCATTGCTTCTAACCTGTATAGATGGTCCTCGCCTCGAAACCCTAGCATATATGAATCGTTGTACCTGCGTTTCTTATCTGATTGCTCGTGATTGTTTTGGTGGCAGATGATGTTAGGTTTCTGCAAAGTTAGTTCCATTGTAAAATTAAAGGGCTTTTTATCTTCTTTTGTGTTTAGGTTGGAGCTGTAAGTGATGAAAGTTTTGAACGTTCGAGTCTGTTGGATCAAATAGAACTTGAATTAGAAGGTATGTTAAGATCTCAATCTCTATTTCTCATAGTGATTGTGTTTATGGTTTAATAGGACGTTGAATCAAGCAAAGGTCTTCTAAACATAGAAAGTCAAATCTTTGTTAAGTCTCAGTGACTGTTTCTTGATTAATTGCAGCTCATCTCAATGGTCAACCAAGCGGGATCCGATGGTATCAAGGCTGAGTCCAAGGATGGTGAAGACCTATATGTATGAACAACCTCCTCTTTTAACTGAATCTTTTGTTTCTTCATGTTCTTATGTGTCTCTTGTTCCAGCTGCTGGGAGACAGAAGATCATGTTGGAAGACATGGTTGCCTAAGACATGTTTTCTATTAAAACAGACATAAGTATGCACACAGACTGCAAAGGTGGACTAGGGACAAGTAGGTGTCTCAGAAGGTGTTGGGAGTGGTCACGTGGACTGGTAATAGGTCCACACAATAACAAGAAGAAAGAAGGATCTGGAATTCATCAAGAACATCTCCTGTTCGGCTGTTCGTCTTTAGTTTCATTTTCGAATTCGGGAGATTGATACTTTTAATTCTTGAAACTGAAAAATTCTTGTCTTTATAGCTAAAAAGTCAATCTGTTTTGTAACTCTT
>NC_027753.1:12785221-12795301 GCF_000695525.1 Brassica oleracea var. oleracea
ATGCATATTCATGGTCTTAGTTAACACCAACCGTATCTCAGGTTTGTTATATGTTCCTTGTTTTGTTTTGAGACTTTTGAATGATTAGTGTTGTTTGACAAGAATGTAATTTGATTAAATGGGGATTTGACTTCAGGGACAGGGAAGAGGAAGTGGAATTGATAATGGGGCTGGTGGTTGTTCTTGTTCTCGTAGTGTCACAACATTGATGGGTATGTCTGATGCAATCCATATTCAATAGCCATTGTTCTCTCTCCGTGTTTGGAATTTAAGTTTTGATTTGTTTGTTCTTGTCACAGGAAGAAGCCAGATATGAAGAAGCTGTGCTGGTGGAGATGGAGCCGAGCAAGAAGAAGAAAAGGAGAAAGAGGGAGAAGACAGACATAAGGAAGACGAAGAAGATGGAAGAGGACGACGGTGACGACAGAACACGCGATGGGAGGAAGGCAGCGGCGTAGATTAGGTTTAGTTTTGGTTGGTTTATTAGGTTTGGTTTAGATAGGGTTAGTTTAATAAACTGGGTTTTTGTATAAACCAATGTTAATAAATAAACTGATATTAGTTGTAAACCAATTCTTTGTATAGTGATTTTAATTAATAAATAAAATTTAATTTTTAATTATGAATTATGAATTAATTTTTGATTTAGTAATTTGAATTATTTAATAATGAATTATATTTTGGTTTGGTTTCGTAATTTTTTTTAATAAATTTTTGAATAATTAAAAAATAAATTAATAACACGAAACATTTGCTATCCGCATTCGAAAAATCCGCTATCAAAAGTGTCCGACCTATTATAACGGGCACTGTCAGAGCGTTTTAGGAAGCAGTATTATATCAAATTTATAGCATTTAACAGCTGCTATTAATATTCACATTTCCTGTAGTGAAAAAACGATGGAAGCAGTAAAAAGAGGAAGTTTGACGATGGTGCACAATCATCAACCTCTCACGCAACTGAAAGCAAGACTTCTGAAGCTGATGAAGGCACCAATCGTCCCCGGGTGTTAAAGCATCTAAGGCACGTGGTAAGAAGACGACGGTTGAGGGGAAGGGGCTGTCTGAGTTTCAGACAATGTAGTCCATTAAACAGCAGGATCTGGCCATGAAAAAAGGCTCTCGGAGATGTCTCTGCTTGACAGCCTAATTGCAAAAAAAGAACCACTGTCTGAGTGTGAGGAAGTTCTAAAGAAGAAGCTGATTAATGATTTGTTGTCTGTTTGAGTTTATGTCATCTATGGTTAACTGTTTAAGTTCCTTTATATGTTGTTTGTTGTATTTTCGCTTAGCAATTTAAGTTTCTGTTTGTGTTTGTTGTTCTGGTCATGTAATGGATTTTCTGTATTTCAGAAGTATTAAAGTTCAAGTTTGTGTTTCTTGTTGTTGTTCTCTTCAAAGTGTCTTTCGTGTTTGATTTCATGTTTGTTTTTCTTGTTCTTGTTCTCTTCTTTGGATGGTGGCTAAACTTGTGTATGTTGCTCTGATTTTCAGGTTGGACAATTAACATACGCAGAGAGCTTTCAGTTTGGACACAAGACCGAACAAGCTTCTTGTTCTTGTTCTGATGATGGGGTGAAAGTTGCCAAAGATGAGAAAGCATCTGCACTTCGTCGATGTCACCTTCATACATGTTCAGCCTTCTCTCCATCTATTTTCCAATATATGTTTTGGAGTAATTCTAAAAGTCAGATTGGTGAAAACTAGTTAGGGTGATGCTGACGAGTATTTGGATGTTAGTCATTCGTAGGAAGAAATAAATCATTGAAGCTGTCATTATATTTCTGTGAAAATAGATTCGACATTTTCGAATGGATAATGAAAGTAGAGAGTCATCAAAGTGAATGAGCAACAAAAAACACTAAAACTCAACAATGCTTATTATTGGTATATATATGTTTTTCTGTGAGTTAGGAAGCATTGATTGCATGCATTGGGAATGGAAGAATTGTCCCACCGCTTGGAAAGGGCAATATTCTCTCGGTTCGGGAAAACCCACAATCGTTTTAGAGGCGGTTGCTTCATATGATCTCTGAATATGGCATGCGTTTTTTGGACCTCCAAGTACCTTAAATGATATCAATGTTCTTGATCGTTCACCTGTTTTTGATGACATAATAAATGGTCAAGTTCCGCAAGTGAATTTCTCGGTCAACGGAAGAGAGTATCATTTGGCTTACTATCTCACCGATGGTATTTATCCGAAATGAGTAACTTTTATCCAATCTATTCCAATTCCACAAAGCCCGCAAGCAGTTTTATTTGCTCAACGTCAAGAAGCTGTCCGAAAAGATGTCGAGCGTGCTTTCGGAGTCTCGCAAGCTCGATTTTCCATTGTTAAAAATTTAGCACCTTTTTGGGATAAAATCAAGATTGGGAATATTATGAGTGCATGTATCATACTCCATAATATGATAGTAGAAGACGAACGAGATGAATACACTCAATTTGATGTTTCAGAATTCCAACAAAGAGAAGGCAACAGAAGTTCACATGTGGATCTCACGTATTCAACAGATATCCCTACAAATATCGCCAATATGATGGGTGTTCGAACTAGAATTCGTGATAGACAAGTGCATCAACAACTGAAAGCTGATTTGGTTGAACATATGCGGTCTAAATTTGGACGTGATCAAGACAACAACTGAGCTTCAAAGCCTGTTTTAAATTATTTTCGTTTATTTTAATAATCTTTGCTTTTATGTTTTTATTTTAAAATCTATATTTAAAATGTTATCTTTGACTATATTTTATTTAATAAATAAATTTTATCTTTAATAAAACAATGTTTTATAATTTTTTTAAGAACCCTAAATTGAGTTCTACCATTGGAGCACTCAAACTAATTGTTTTTTTAACAAAAATTCTTAACTTAAGTTTATTAGTTAAATATTTATTCTAGGGGTTATTGCAATAAACATGCTCTTAGCTATTAGTACTCTTCTTTGACCTCATCACTTGATAGTTGGAGGTTATGTCTTGTGTTTTTGCATAAATGGATTTGCCTTCGACATCGTATCCAGAAGCCCTTGGATTGAAGCGGAACTCTAATGATGTTGGATGGGAATATGGGTTTCTTTCTGACCCTAAAAACCCAGATAGAGTTAAATGCAAGCTGTGTGGGAAAGAAATGGGAGGAGGTGTGTACATGATTAAGGAGCATATTGCTCACCATAAGGGTAACGTTACCTCATGTCCAAGGTCCTCAAAGGAAGATCAGTCCAAGTGTATGAAAGCTGTCTTGGAATCATCTAACAACAAAAGGAAAATGAAAAACAAAGTTGACGTGCTTAGCTTGCATGTGGGTGTTAATGTGCAGAACATAGAGGCTGTGTATGAAGGGATTCTTGTCAGGTCGAAACATCGTATAGCTCAAGGTCCAATGGATAAGTTTGTAACCGCTGTTACTCCTCCGGAGGTTTCTTCAGGTGGACAAGAAAATAGCAATGACACGCATGTAGTGAGTCAGTTATGTGCTAGATGGATATATCAGGCTGGTCTTCCTTTTAACGCCATTGACAGTGATTATATTAGGTCGTTTTGTGAAGCTTTAGGACAATTGGGACCTGGTTGGGTTCCTCCAAGCCAGTGTGAACTGAGGGAAACATTGTTGACAGAAGAAGAAAAAATAGTTAAGGAGAAACTGAAGAGTCTAAAGATAGAACGGGAACGGAATGGTTGCTCTATACTGATGGATACATGGAGTGACACAAAGAAGAACGTAATGAATCTGTGTATGAATTCAAGAGGAGGGAGATTCTATCTTTCTTCAAAACAATCTCAGACCGGTACATCTATCTTTGAGTACGCAGATAAATGCATAGAGGACGTTGGTCCTGAGAAGGTTGTTCAGGTTATAACGGACAGTGCGGACTACAACTTAGCGGCAGCAAAGATGTTGAAAGAGAAGAGACCATGCATATTCTGGTCATCATGCGCTGCTCACACAGTTAATTTGATGTTTGAAGACATTGTTAAGTTGCCAAATATCTCAAACTCCATTGATAAAGCCAAAGCTTTGACACTGTTAATATACGCTCATGAGAAAACGTTAGCTATGATGAGACATCACACAAAGGAAAAGGATATCGTGATATCTAGAGTCACAAGATTTGCTACGACCTTCTTGATTTTGCAAAGCTTGTTGGAGAACAAACAACAACTAAAGTCAATATTTATAAGCGATACATGAGATAGATGCAAGGATTCCAGTTATATGAAAGGTAGAATTTCTTACTACACCTGCTGCGTCCTGCGTTTTGGAACAGAGTCTCGCGAGTTGTGAACGTTTTGGAGCCTTTGGTCAAAGTTCTCAAGATGGTTGATGGAGAGAAAAAAACGTCAATGGGGTTTATCTATGGAGAATTAGTAGAAGCCAAAAAAATCTATCAAAGCTGCTACCAACAACTTGGAAGGTACTATCAGCCTATCCTCGAGATCATTGATGTGAAAATTAAAGGCAGATTAGATTCTCCGTTGCATTTGGCTGCCTACTTGTTGAATCCTTACTATTTCTACAACAAACCAGACGTTAAGCCGGATGAGACACTCATGAATGGCTTTCTCATTTGTGTTGAGATTTTTTAAGATGGTGAGTTCGAGAAACAAGAAAAACTCGTCAACCACGAGTTTAGAGTTTCTTAGGATAAACTTATTTTTTTCGGAAACCCTTATGCTTTGAGAGGATGTGAACAAAACACGGACGAGCTTAATCTAGGTTTGTTCTCTCGCCTTTTCAATAGCATCATGTTTGTAAAGTTACCACTTATTTTGCAATTGGTATTTTGTAGAGCATTGGTGGTCGATGTATGGATGTACTGTGCGTAATTTGGCAATACTAGCAAGGAAGGTTCTCTCTTTAACTTCTAGCTCATCTGGTTGTCAACGAAACTGGTGTACATTCCAAGAGGTTTGTTCATTGTGCAGTGTATTAACTTCTATTAGGCTCCTTAATTTGGTCAATATTAATTCTATAACTATAGCTTCTCTAATGTGGTAGATTCACAAGAGTGAGAGGAATAGACTAGACGTTGATCAAATGAACAGTTTAGTGTATCTTCAATTTTACTCAAACTTACTTAACAAGCGGAAGAGGATCAAAGAGGGAGAATCTGATGTGCTCGTAGGTGATGATGGAGAAAATGTAGAGGAGTGGTTTGTGGAGGTGGAACAAGGAGAAGAAGATGAACTTTTTGATGAAGATGACCTAATGTGATCTCATGTGGGTGTGTGTTGAGGAGGATAGTAAGATAACTACTACATCATTTCGATGTTTAATGACTTTGGATTTAAGTGTTGCTACTTATATATAAATCTTGTCGACAGAGTAGCCATGTTTTGGGAAAATTATCTTGAAAAAAAAAATTACAAATCTTTTCTATTAAAAGAGAAGTACAATTTTTATCTACTATAAAAAAGTCATACTAGATCCATTTAATCAATTACATCTATTTAATTATTCGCATTATCTATTAAATATATGACATTTCCAAAAATTCTTAATAATTATAAGGATATCAATATTAAATCAGTTTTAATTTAAATTTTACTTTTAGCTATAATAAAATCTGTTCTGAAAAAGTCTTACTAATTTTTTTTAATATCTATTAAATTAATGCATGCGTTAATTTCGTAATTAGTTATATAATATTATTATAAATTAATTTTAAAACAAATTTTATTACAAAACAAAATAAGATAAAATTATATGCTATTTTTTATAAATTTTATAATTATAGTATATATTATATTAAAATAAAATTAAGGAAAATTTTGGATAAATACACTTAAATAAGATTTCAATTTGAAAACTACAATATTATTTAAGTTTTTAGAAAAATACACTTTGATATATATAAATTTACAAAATAGTCCAATCTCAATATTCTTAATTATTTATCATAATTTATTTTATACTAGTAACGGTTTTAACAAAATATTTTTTTCTTAAAAAGTATCTACACAATATTATTTTTAATATATTTTAAACTTTCTATGCTTTTGAAACACAAAAGAAAAAAGACACCGTCGAGACGACGTCTCATTTTCTCCTTCTCCGATTCTTCATTTCAGAAAAACCTTTTTTCTTTCTAGTTTCACATTGTTTTCCATTTTCTTGGTAACTGTTTAGTTTTTATGTTGCAATAAAGTTGATTATTTTAACAACATATGTTATATTTCCCATTTGTTCTACACCTTTGAAGAACTCGATTCTGTTCAAGTTCGACTTAGTGTCGGCTCGATGGACTCTGAAATTGCAGAGCACAAAATCTGAAAATGCTCGTTCTGGTTCCGAACTCTTATCCGATTGATACCATGAGAGAACTCCATACAGGAATGAGTTAAATGGAAATGATCCCACCAAATCCATATAAGCCACCTGTTCAGTAAAAAACAAAACAAGAGAAAGCTCTAGCGATTAATACTCACTTGCTAGTTGCTACTTGGTATGTGATTGACCTTTTGACCATTTTAATCGGTAGTGGAGTACTGGAAAATGATTTAAAATGCTACTCATGAGCAACAGAGACGTCTAAATCAATTATCCATGAACTTTCTAGTTTATAGGTCTCACGATCACTTATGTAAACACAATCAATAAGACTAACTCTCTTATTAATCTCTTAAGGAAACTTTCTCAAAACCTTAAGTTCTCAATCACAAGCTCACAAGTTATGCAACATACTTGCATCTCCTTATATAACACTTTAATTATCCTAAAGTCATTAGGATAAACATAACTTAAATATTTCCTAATCACTTTAGATAACTATAACTCAATAGTTTTAGGAAACTTGCTTCTCAAGCTATTTCAAACTTATCCAACATTCTCCCTCCTAAACATGAAGCCTTCTTGTGGCAACTCTTGCATTCCAATGAAATCTCTCTTTTCTTGTTCGTTACCCGGTACATGCTCAACTTCTATGAGCTCCCTCTCAACACATTCTCTTATAAAGTGGTACCCAGAGTGTATGTGTCCGTGAAAGACTGGATTTCTTTTCAAGGCGATTGCAGATTGATTGTTTATTCTGATGGTGACCTTCTCTCTAGCTTGACCAGTGACTTCACTCAAAAGATCACGTAGCCAGATCGCCTGTCTCGCAGCCTCTGTGCCGGCCATGAACTCGGCCTCACAGCTTGATAGAGCGAGAGTGTCTTGCTTCTGCGAGCACCACGTTATAGGACTCTTTCCTAAGTAAAAGATGTGTTCAGTTGTGCTTCTCCCATCGTCTGGATCAACATTGTAGCTGCTGTCACTATAACCAATCAGCCTTGGTACCTTCTGCAATGATCGTTCGAAGAACAACCCGTAATTTATGCTTCCTTGTAGATATCGTAGGCATTGTTTCAATGCAACACCGTGTGATTCTCTCAGGCTATGCATATAGCGACTTAACACTCCAACACAGAAAGATAGATCAGGTCTTGTGTGGAGTAAATACCTTAAGCAACCGATGTTCCTTCTGAAGTCTCTCGCATTGATCTCCTGCTCTTCCTCCGCTTTTGATAAGTTAAGACCGAGCTCCATGGGTGCTTGAGGTGAGTTACACTTAGCCATTCCTGCATTCTCGAGTATCTTCTTAGCATATTGACTCTGATTAAGTGTAATCCCTCGATCATCTTGAACCACTTCTATCCCAAGATAGTATGTTAATCTCCCAAGATCACTCATGTCAAATTTACTCGCCATGCCCTTCTTGAATTCGTTGATAAGCTTCTTGGTTGTTCCAGTTACGAACAAGTCATCCACATAAACAGCTACAACAAGAAGCTCGCCTTTTATAGTCTTTCGATAGACTGATGGTTCTTTAGTACACTTACTGAACTCAAGCTCCATGAGCATCTTGTTAAGTTTGTTGTTCCAAGCCCTCGGCGCTTGTCTTAATCCATACAAAGCTTTGTTGAGTCTGTATACCTTCTTCTCATATCCTTTCTTCTCGAAACCTTCTGGTTGGCTTACATATACAGTCTCTTTCAACTCTCCATGCAAGAAGGCAGTTTTAATGTCGAGATGATGGATTTCCCATCCATTACTTGCAGCCAAGCTAATAAGTAGTCGTATCGTCTCAAGTTTTGCAACTGGCGCGAAGACCTCCTCGAAATCGACTCCATATTGTTGCACATAGCCCTTTGCAACCAATCTCGCTTTGAACTTGTTGATGCTTCCATCGGCATTGCGCTTGATCTTGAACACCCATTTTAATCGTATAGCTTTTGCACCAAACGGAAGATCAACGAGCTCCCACGTTCTATTTTTCTCGATAGACTCTATCTCATCTTCATAGGCTCTTATCCATTCCTTCGAGTCTTTTGCTTCTTCAAAGTTCCTTGGCTCATTGTTTAGGTAGAACAACACTTCATCTGCAAGTTCTTCTGCTAGTAGGACATAATCTTCGAGATATTTTGGTTGATGAGTCTGTCTCTCTGATCTTCTAAGGTATTGTGGCTGATCTTCAGTTTCGCTAGTGCTCTGTTTTGAAACAGAGTTTGTCGGATCAGAGACCTTCTCTGTTTCTCTACCATTCGCGATAGCCTTTAAAGGCGTGTTGTCTACGTCATCTTCACCATGTGACTTAAACCTTCCTCCTGCAACCACAAAGCTTTCAGTCTCTTGTTTATCTTCTTCACTCCAGCTCCAGCCTTTATCTTCGCCGAAGACGACGTCTCGACTCATAATAACTCTCCATGTGTTTGGATTATATAAGCGGTATGCTTTTGATCCAGGCTCCGTACCGAGATGAACCAACAAAAGAGACCGATCGTCAAGTTTCTTCAGCTGTGTTCCCTCTATCTTTGTGTATCCTACGCATCCAAAGACTCGCAGATGACTTATATTGGGCCTTTTGCTCCGTAACATCTTGTATGGAGTTTGATCATTCAACGCTCTTGTAGCTACATGGTTGATTAGGTATGTAGCGTGCCTTATCGCTTCTCCCCAAAGATAGTAACGCATCGACATGTGCTTCAATAAGCTCCTCGCCAACTCCATTAACGTTCGATTCCTTCGCTCGACCACGCCATTCTGTTGAGGTGTGTAGGGTGCAGTAAGATGTCGTCTTATCCCCGCACCATCACAGTAGCTATCAAACTCATGATTTACAAAATCTCCTCCTCTATCTGTTCTGAAGGTTTGTATCCTCTCATCCGTCTCCTTTTCCACTAGATTTCTCAATCTCTTAAACTTGCTGAAGGCGTCACTCTTTTGTTTTAGTAGCATCGACCACATATACCTTGTATGATCGTCAATGACAACAAATATATATATCGATTTCCACCTTGTGTCATTGACGTTATAGGGCCGCAAAGATCTCCATGAAGCAACTCTAACGCTTTTGTTGCTCGGTATGAAGTAGCCTTTGGGAAATTTTGTCTTGCGTGTTTCCCAAGTAGGCATGATCCGCATACTTTCTTCTCGTTGAAGCCTTTCGGTAAGCCTAGTGCAAGCTCCTTCTGCATCATGTTCCACTCTCTGAATTTATATGCCCAGTCTTGTGGGAACCGAAATTCGCACTGTCAATTTCCGTTTAAATTAGGAAAGTTAGGAAAACCCTAATTTCCCAGAGGTCCCGGATATCTGTTAAACCACGCGCCAAGCAATCAAAACACGCAATTAAAGACGAAAAAAATAAGAAATCGTAAAAGAGAGCAAAAGGAGTTTTATTCCGAATTCGCGTATAAGCGTTACAGCAAGGTAAGAGCCTGGGCTATGAGAGCTGTCAGCAAGATTCCTAGTTCAAAAACCCTAAGACGGCAATACCCTAGTTGAGTCGCAGCTCGAATAACAAAAGCGGAAATATGCCTAATTGCTCTAAGTGCTAAGTTTGCTCTGAGTAAAGTCCTCTCTCATGCCTCTCGCCTAGGACTCCTTATATACTGGCTCCTAGGTCGGTTTACGCTTTTCTCCTTCTGCCCTTAAGCCGCCATAGCATAAAAATGGAGATATTCAATTTTTTCCGATCTTCGTAATTATCTTCAAAATTTTGTATTTATCAGCGGAAACTTGACATTTATCTTTCCTTGCGAACCAGGGGTAAACCGCCATGCGGCTCACGGGCTGTTGGTTAAGAAATCGTAAGT
>NC_027753.1:12795436-12795664 GCF_000695525.1 Brassica oleracea var. oleracea
CGGGTTCGCTATGGTCTTCGGGAAATAGCATCGAAGGGTAGACGAGAATGTATGGACTAATGTCGTATCGACGTTTCGAAAGAGCTCGTTCGCTACGTAGCGACCAAACTCCGGCTCGAGCTCGGTCGCTATGTAGCGACCGAGCGGACGAACGCTCGGTCGCTCAGAGCGACCAAGCTTCGGCTCGAGCTCGGTCGCTACGTAGCGACCGAGCGGAATGGACGCTCG
>NC_027753.1:12795940-12797748 GCF_000695525.1 Brassica oleracea var. oleracea
GATTTTGGCAAAGTTAGGCGTATTGAACGAAGTTTACTTCAAACTCCGCGGAAGAGAGTTCTCGAGAAAGTTTTTACAAAAAAATATAAAATTCCGAGCCCTTACTTCTATAAGTAGTGAGCTCTTGTCATTCATTTGCTTCACACCTTCCCTTCTTCAAACCTTCAAAACCTCTCTTGCTCCAAATCTCTTGTTTTTAATATGTCTTCTTCCCATGGTGACAAGCGAAATTCCGATGTGGAGATGGGCGAGGCCACCTCTCCGGTGCCGATTCTGACTTCTCCGATCGAAGACCCGGCTTGCGTTGCCGACCATCTCTCATTTCGAGAGAGATTAGTTCGTCGTCAAGCCGAGAAAGAACAGGTTCGAGCTGACACCGAGTTACCGTCCTCTTCTGCGCTGGCCGTTTCTCCGGGTCATGGGACCGAGGGCGTAACTCCGCGAGATACCGGAACTCTCGCAGGCTCGGTCATTCCGGATGCTTCGGCTTTACCTGCTGGATCGTCCACGACTCCGATTCTCGTCGAAGATAAGGAGAGGGCTGCTGACTCTATGCCTCCTCCTCCGGCCAGGAAAGAGATCGTTCTAGCGCTGCGCGCTCCTAGTGTTGTTCCGGTTGCTCAGCCTAAGGGCCGGAAGAGGAAGTTTACCAAGGGCGGTGACGGGGAATCTTCGCAGCAAGGAGACTCGAGCATAGCGTCGGGGCTTCACGGAAAGGTTTGTCGCTCGCTTATTCTCTTGACTGTTACATATTTTTCTAAAGACAACGGATCCCTAACTTTCTTCTCGTTTTGCAGTTCATGTCGTTGATCGACGGGATGATCAGCGAGTGCGGTTCTGAGACTAGTCGTCTCGCCGGGGAGTTGTTGGAGTTGCAGGGTAGATGGTCTGAAACTGAGGCAATGCTGACGGCTATCAAGGACTCTCACTCCGTGAAAGTGTCGAAACTCGAGGTCGCGATAGGGAAGCTCGAGAGGGACCTCGGGAAGACGGCGAGATCACCTTCTTAAGGAAAAGAAAGCCAGGAAGGCCAAATCTTCGGAGGTGCGTCATCTTCAGCGTCAGATCGAGGGCGATGCAGGGTTAGGGAGCCGCGGGATTCGAGAGGCAAAGGACACTCTTCGCTCTGAGTTTCAGGCTCGCTTGGTGAAGATCTCCGCCTTTCTGGGCTCCCTCGAGTGCATCCGGAATACAGATTTAGCCTTGGTGACGATTGAGGGCGGGATGGCCGTGGTTCAGTCATTCCAGAATGAGATTCCTCTGACCTTAGAGGCCGAAGAAGCCAGACTGTCCGGCTGCAAGGGAGATTTGACAGTCGTGGATGGAGATTTTGATCTCATCCACGCTGACCTGAAATCCGCGTGCTTTCTTCCTACGTGTTCAGAAGGCCCACAGGGGAAAGATCCGGTGCTCGGAGAAGGCGGAGGTGATGCGGCTCTAGGCTTGGACGAAGTGACGGGTGAAGAGCGAGCGTGAGTTCTGAGGATGACTTTGGTTAGATCTCTTGCGGGAGATTTTTTTTTATGTTTTATGTTTTGGCCTTAAATGGCCTCATTTCGTGTTTCGGGACTGGCCGTATATGGCTTTGAATCCCTGCCGCTCTGCGGCTTTCTTTTTATGATAAGATGATCGAGTTGCATTTTTCATAAGTGTACGTATGGCGTGGAAGAAGGGTGATGAGTTGTCGTCTCATATCCTGCTTCGATGTGAAATGTTTCGTTTGAGATTATTCGAGAGTTTTTCCGCGAGATATCGACTTCGCGGGATATCTGAAGATGTCGAATATAAACATAGAGGCATGGTTTTGG
>NC_027753.1:12797859-12798024 GCF_000695525.1 Brassica oleracea var. oleracea
TGTTTTATGCGGTGACTAGCCGGCTATCAATTTATCTATCGCGATTTTAACCTGATTCGTACCGATTTAAAGTCCGCGATAGGTTCTCGGCTTATATGACTTGTTAGATATGAATCGGGCATCTCTCTGGAGACAATTTTTAAGCCAACCGGAAGTGCTGGACCA
>NC_027753.1:12798141-12798892 GCF_000695525.1 Brassica oleracea var. oleracea
GAACTTGGCGGCAGATGCCGTCGTTTAAAGTTTTTTGCGTAAGATATGTGTTTAAAATGTTCGTGATTTTTTTTTTTGACGGAGTGTCCGTTTTCGTCGTTCGGAAGAAGTAACCCTCGAGGCATCTCTCGCGACGTCTCGTGATGCGAAAGGCTGCTTCTCCTAACGGCTGATTTATTTTCACATATCAAAAATGTTTTCATATGAAAGATAATTTGCTTGGTTAAGATATGTCAGAAACATCGAAAGCGTTGTCGGATGCTTCTGAGTTTAAGAGTATACGAGTATACGTATCCACTCCCCCCCCCTTTTTAATGAGGGGGGACAGCTGAATTTGCCTTTCGACAAACTGCCTACGTACTCCTTATGGAGATCAAGTTGTCTCGTAGTTCGGTCGTTATGAGTTGGTTTGTTTAGTGATAGTATTTTTTGAGATGCATCGCGTTCCAGGTCCTTGGAATTTTCATGCCTTGCATGTTGGCTATTTTGTAGGAGCCCGGTCGGGCGACTTTTTCGATTTTATAGGGTCCTTCCCAGGTTGCTCCAAGTTTTCCCGCGTTTCGTTCAGCGGTGTTTTGGAAGACTTTGCGATGGACTAGATCTCCTTGATTAAATCTGCGATTCCGTACGTTGGAATTCTAGTACTTTGCGGCTGCGTGTTGGTAATTTTGGATTCGGATGAGCGCTCGATCTCGGCGCTCGTTAATGAGATCGAGATCGTCGAGGAGCATTGCGTTGTTGAGCTCCTCTC
>NC_027753.1:12798994-12799831 GCF_000695525.1 Brassica oleracea var. oleracea
CGGTGGGACCAGAGGACTCCCTCGAGTTCGTCGGCTCACCTGCCTTTTTTTGTCTCTAAGCGTTTCTTCAGTCCGTCGAGAATTGTTTTATTAATCGTTTCAGCTTGTCCGTTACACTGCTGATATTTGGGCGTTGATCTGTTAAGTCGTATCTTCCATTTTTCGCAGAACGCCTCAAACCGGGTGGAGATAAACTGAAATCCGTTATCGGTTACGATTTCGTATGGAACTCCATGCCTACATATGATGTTTCTCCATACGAAACTTTCGACTTGGACATCTTTTATACTTGCGTACGAATCTGCCTCTACCCATTTTGAAAAGAAATCGGTGAGGACTAAAAGGAAACGCTTTTGCTTTGAATTATGAAGGGGACCGACGATGTCCATGGCCCAGCGCATAAAAGGATAGGGTGATGTGATGGAGGAAAGAGCTTCGGCTGGTTGTCGGATGGTTGGAGCATGCCTCTGGCATTTTTCGCATTTTCGCGCGAACTTCTCGCAATCTTCGATCATCGTTGGCCAGTAGTATCCATGGCGCTTGATTTTCACTGCCAGTGATCTTCCGCCGGAATGATTGCCGCAGGACCCAGAATGTACTTCTTCCATCACTTTTCTCGCTTTTTCTCCTTCTAGGCACATCATGAGTGGTCCGGAGAATTTCCATTTGTAAATTTCGCCGTCTACTGTTACGTAGCGCGCGGCCTGTGTTTGGACTTTGCGGGCTGCCCATTTCTCGGTAGGCAGGTGTCCGTCGATAATGTAGTCTCGAATTTTTTGGAGCCATGGGATATCGCAGCCGTAATCAGATTGCTCTGATTGCGGTCGTATCGTAACT
>NC_027753.1:12800094-12800399 GCF_000695525.1 Brassica oleracea var. oleracea
TGGTTCCTCGTTGGTTATGGTCTCTGTCGGTAATTCGACCAAGAAATCTGCAAGCACTTGTGACTTTACGCTTGTTCTCGGTCTGTACTCGATATCGTACTCGCTCAGTTCCACTGCCCATTTGGCCAACCGGCCCGATTGACTCGGGCTATGCAGAATCGTTCGTAGGGGAAAAGTCGTGAGGACGATGATCGTGTGGGATTGGAAAAAGGTTTCTCTTCGCCGCGTTCTTCCCTGATCAGCACGCCGCTCACAGCTGTTGCTGATACAGCGATGTACAAGAACAAAGGTTCCCCCTCCACGGG
>NC_027753.1:12800522-12800792 GCF_000695525.1 Brassica oleracea var. oleracea
GGAAAGGCAGGCACTTGTCTGTTGATCGTGAAATAAACCGGTTAAGTCCCGCGACTCTACCGGTCAGCCTTTGGACTTCCCGCTTATTCTTCGGCGAAGCCATCTCGATCAGTGCGTTGATCTGTTTTTGATTAGCTTCGATGCCGCGGAATGTTACTAGGTAGCCGAGGAATTCCCCTGATGCCACGGCAAACCTGCATTTTGTCGGGTTGAGCTTCATGTTATGGGAATTTAACTGCGCGAAACATTCCTCGAGATGTGATACGTGAT
>NC_027753.1:12801697-12809720 GCF_000695525.1 Brassica oleracea var. oleracea
CGTTGATGGGATGGCACGCATGGTGTTCAACCATGGTGTTCCTATGTTAACGTTGTAAGATGCGGGACGGTCAATGACTAGAAAATCTGTGACTCTTGTCACGGTTCCGGCTTTGACTGCGAGATTAATCGACCCGTAGGCCATGATCGTTTCTCCTGAAAGTCCCAGTAGTGGGCTAGGGTATTTCACGATTTCGGATTGATCGATCCCCATTTTCTCGAGAGTATCTTTGAAGATGATATCGGCCGAACTTCTGGTGTCGATTAGCACCCTAGAGACGTCGATATCTCGGATCGTCAGTTCGATAACAAGGAGATCGTTTCGAGGTTTGGCTCGATCGACCGTTGCTCCCTCCTTGAACGAGATGACATTCGCGCACGTTGAGTCTTGCATATCGTTCCTGATCGTTGAGTGGCTTTTACGGGTTAGATTGATCCATACCCCCCTCCTTCTAGCGCCAAACTGTGGGAACCAAAAATCGCACTGTCGATTTCCGTTTAAATTAGGAAAGTTAGGAAAACCCTAATTTCCCAGAGGTCCCGGATATCTGTTAAACAACACGCCAAGCAATCAAAACACGCAATTAAAGACGAAAAGAAATAAGAAATCGTAAAAGAGAGCAAAAGGAGTTTTATTCTGAATCTGCGTATGAGCGTTACAACAAGGTAAGAGCCTGGGCTATGAGAGCTGTCGGCGAGATTCCTAGTTCTAAAACCCTAAGACGGCAATAACCAAGTTGAGTCGCAGCTCGAATAACAAAAACGGAAATATGCCTAATTGCTCTAAGTGCTAAGTTTGCTCTGAGAAAAGTCCTCTCTCATGCCTCTCGCCTAGGACTCCTTATATACTGGCTCCTAGGTTGGTTTACGCTTTTCCCCTTCTGCCCTTAAGCCGCCATAGCATAAAAATGGAGATATTCGTATGATCGATAACTTAGAACGGCGGGGAATGTGAAACGGGTTCGCTACGGTCTTTGGGAGATAGCATCGAAGGGTAGACTAGAATGCATGGACTAATGTCGTATCGACGTTTCAGAAGAGCTCGGTCGCTACGTAGCCACCGAGCTTCTGCTCGAGCTCGGTCTCGGTCGCTACGTTGCGACCGAGCTTTGGCTCGAGCTCGGTCGCTACGTATCGACCGAGCTTTGGCTCGATCTTGGTCGCTACGTAGCGACCGAGCAGAACACGCGTTCGGTCGCTGTGTAGCGACCCTTTTCGAGCTCTTGTCTGATGACTCGCGTTTCTTCCGCAAAGCTTTTCGTAAGGAAGAATCTATTTCGAAAAAGTATTTGTCGAAGAAGGTTTTTCGTTTTCTTCTTCGGGGATTTGGACGTTAACTTCGTCGCAACCGTTTTCGACCCCAACAAGTCTTTCACGCCTTCTATTTGTTTCATTTTCTGTGCTTAGATAAAGACAGGATCCGCTCTTTAGACCCATATGCACCTTGTATAGCCTATTCCTCGACCTTTTGGCTGCAACTAGTAGCTTTCCAGGCTGATCATGCATCGTTAGTAGCTCTCCCCTAAGCCTTATGTCGCAGCCAGCCTTTGTTGCTTTCCCTAAACTTATGATGTTACTTCTTAGATTTGGGATAAAGTAAACATCAGTCATCTGTCTTGGATCTCCATTCATATCAGTGAACGAGATTGTGCATTTGCCTTTGATATCATTTCGGGAGTCATCTCCAAAGCGTACCTTTCCGGAGATCGTGTTATCAAGTTTTGAAAAATACCTTACATCTCCACTCATATGATTCGATGCTTCATTATCAAGGTACCAAACGTTTGCTCCTTTATCATTAGTCTGGTATTTCTCTGGCAGCACCTTTTTCTCATTCAGAAAAACTATCTCGTGCATCATAAGTTCGTCAGCCTCTTGTGTATCAGTGTTATCTGCTTCTTTAGCTACTTGAAGCTTCAATATGAGCTCCGGACATTGAGCCACAAAGTGACAAACCTTATCACATCTGAAACAGGTAATGTGTGACGCATCTCTAACCCCTTCTCTTCCTCCATTGTAGTTTCTTCCTCCATTGTAACGACCATGGCCTCTGCCTCTATGATAAGAGCGTCCTCCACGACTTCTTCCCCTATATGAGTCGTTATATTCACGATTTCCCTTTTCAGAGTAATATCGAGAAGTATAGTTGCTTTAAGGTCTAGCTGATTGGCTTGCTTGTCCTTCACTATTTCTGTACAACAATTTTCCTTTGTCATCTTCTTCTAGATTCTCTTCGTAAATACGTTCTTCATAAGCTTTCAAACGTCCAAAGATGTCCTCAAAGCTTGTCTTATTGAGGTCAAGTACTTGCTCCAGGGAGGCAACAATTTGTATATACTTCTTACGAGGCAGACTTGATAGAAATTTCTTGACAATCTTGGCTTCATTGATTGTTGTTCCTAAAGCAGCGGATTTAGACGCCAATTCTGATAGTTTTCCTCTGAAATCATCAATACTCTATGTTTCCTTCATCCACAGTCGATCAAACTCAGACATCAACGTTTGAAGTCTAGCTTCTTTCACAAGTTCTTGTGGGAACCGAAATTCCAACTGTCGATTTAAATGAATAAGTATGGAGGAAAACAAAGAAAACCCGATTTTCCCTGAAGGTCTGAATTCTCTGCGTAATCACTTTCAGAACATAAAAAGATAGATAGCAAGATAAAGATAAATAGTCGCTCGGAGGCGTTTTATTAATGAAATAGTATGAATACATGAAAGGCAGAACAGAAAGGCAGCAAAACCGTCCTAAGCCTTGCCTTGCTAGTCTAACCACCTAAGTTCTAAGTTCCCTAAGCTAGGAGGAGTTCTCTATGTCTAAATTCTCGGATCTCTTTTCTTCTGCTCCAGTACTCCTAATATAGTTGTTTTAGGTCGGTGGCCCATTTACTCCTTTGCCTTTGGGCCATGTTTATCTCTTTTGGGAATATTCCATTTTTCGTCGATCTTTGTAGTTATCCTCGAATCTTGATATTTATCTTCGGAAACTTAACATTTATACTACTTCCGCGAGTTAGGATAAACCGTCATAACTCCCATTAGGCTCGGGTCCCTTCTAAATCGTAGATTGGCCTCTAGACACGTTTAGATCCTCTCGGGCTGTTTTTAGGCCTTCGGGCTTTTCTACGATTTTAGTCGTAAAACTTCGAGCGTAACTCCGATCGAGAAAAAACGAGAGGTATATGATCCAAAAGTCGGATATCACAACTATACGGAGGACACGAGAGTGGAAACTAGTCGGACTGACCGGGATTGGATTGTCCACACCCTAGGGCGAGGTTAACTGGGCGCGGATCGTCCTCGCCCATGGGCGAGGTGACCGTGGTGCTGGTCGTCCTCGCCCATGGGCGAGGTGACCTTGGTGATGGTCGTCTTCGCCCATGCGCGAGGTGACCGTGGTGCTGGTCGTCCTCGCCCATGGGCGAGGTGACCTTGGTGATGGTCGTCTTCGCCCATGCGCGAGGTGACCGTGGTGCTGGTCGTCCTCGCCCACGGGCGAGGTGACCTCGGTGATGGCTGTCCTCGCCCATGGGCGAGGCGGAAAAGTGAGAAAGGTCCGGTTCTCGGGTCTTGACCTGTCTCTTTTCGTACCGATCTTTCCGGTTTTTCTTTCGAGAAGTCTTTCGTGAAGAATTTACTAAAATGATAATCTTAGCCGTTGATTTTGAGATAACCGTTTTCGACCTCAACAGTTAGCCCCCCAGCCTGCAAGACTCGGAGACGATTTTGCGAGCCAGTGAAGTGTTTTTAATCGGAATTTTCGGTAAAGAGTACATTTTCTCGTAGATTATCTTTTGAGATTATTTTATTGCAGAAATCCACGTCACCCTCATATCCTTATAAGTAGCAACTCATCATTTCTCATTCTTCACACATCTTATTTCTTCAAACTTTTCTCTCTTCATTGTATCAAGCAAGAATGTCTTCCTCCCAAAACGAAAAGAAGAACTCCGACGTCGAGATGGGTGAGGCCAGCCCGGTTCTACCGATTCCGGCCATTCATGAAGCCACTCCGACTTTCGTTGTCGAGTTCCTTTCTTTCAAAGAGAGGCTATCCAGGCGTAGTGCCGAAAAGGAAAAGAGTCGGACCTCTGCTGAAACGTCGGCTATCTCTTCCTCGTCTGCACTATCGATCTCAGCCGAAGGAAAGAAGTCTTTGAGCGATGTTGCGCCCCTCGTAGGAATGGATATGGTACCTGTGCAAGTACCGGAGGTCTTGGCCCAACCTTGGGGTTCTTCCACTACCCCGGTCCTGATTCCTAAGAAAGGAAAAGCAATGGAGTCGATGCCTCCGCCTTTGGACAGGAAAGAGATCGTCCTAGTGCTTCCTGCGCCTAGTGCCGCTCTGCCGCCCAAAGGTCGCAAAAGGAATGGCACCGCAACCGAGACCGCCAAGAAGAGGAGATGTTCCAAAGGTGCGGAAGGAGAGCCTTCGGGGCCTTTACCGCAATATCGCGCCAAGGTTTGCATTTGAAAAAAAAAAATTCTTGTAGGTTACTTTTTTCTTCACTTATTCTGACTCTTATTTCGTTCGCAGTTCATATCGTTGGTCGACAGGATGATTAGCGACTGCGGTTCGGAGGTGGGGCGTTTGACAGAGGGCCTAGCAGAGTCGCGGGAGGCGTTGAAACGAATTGAGGCAATGCTGACATCTACTGAGGACGCTCACACCGCTGAGGTTCAGGTCAGCGGTCTCGAGCGGGATCTCGGAAAGTCGGCGAGTGCATTGTTTAGGATGAAGAAAGAGAAAAAACCCAAGGCTTCCGAAGTCCGTCGTCTTCAGCGCCAAATCCAGAGTCAAGAGGAACCGAGGACTCGTGAGCCAGCGGGGACCGTTTTCCCGCAGGATGAGTTTCATGCCCGCCTAACGAGGATAGATGTTCTGTTTGATTCCCTCATAGCAGTCCGTAAGAAGGATTTGGCCCTGAGGGCATCGAGGGAGGTCTAAGTGAGATCCAGCTACTCAAAGGCGAAGAGGTTTCGACTTTGGACTCTGAAGAGGCCAGGCTACTGTCTCAGAAGGAGGAACTGATGGCCTCCGAAGGTGACTTCGATTCGATCCTCTCTCTCTTGAAATCTGAGTGCACCCTCACGCCGTGTTTGGAAGAGACCGAAGGGCAAGGCCGTGCGGCCGAAGAAGGCAAGGGCGATGTAGTCGAGAGAGGTGACGGTGAAGTGGCTGAGGGAGTTGATGGCGATGCGGTCCCGAGTTCCGATGAGGTTGAGGATGAAGGCGGTGCTCCGAGGAGTGCCTAGGGTAACGATCCTTTCGGGGATTTTCTTTGTTTTGTTTTGGCATGGTCATGAGGCCGTAATTTGTATGTTCCGGGACTGGCCGTCAGTGGCTTCGAATCCATGCCCTTGTTAGGGCTTTTTGTAAGATGTTTGGCTCAATCTATAAAACTTTTCGGTTGTTATAATTGGGAGAACTTCTGTTTTTCGAAGTTAAAGGGTGAGGGTGTGAGTTGTCGTCTCATTCCCCCCCGGATGATCACCGTATCCATCGTTTGTTGAGTACGCGAGTTTACGTGGTTTTCCGCTTTATGCGAAGGCTCGTGAAAACGTACAGATTTAAGTGAAGAGACAAGTTTTGGGATCTCATATCAGGGTGTTGATAATATGCCTTTGAGATGTCAAGATCCAGCAAGGCTGGGTTTAGGGCAAGACCTAGGTTTACTCTCGGACTAAGGCTATGCGATGACAAGTTGGCTTTCGTTTTGCCTGTTTGCGATTTTAACCTGATTCGTACCGATATAAAGTCCGTGAATTGTTATCGGCTTATACGACTTGTCTTGATACGAACCGAGCTACCTCCAAAGGCCGTTTGGAGATGCTGACCAAAACTTTCGATTTCTTGTATAGCGCGCTATGGTATCCTTGTCGGATGTAAGAGAGCCTATCCTTTCGAGGGCCGCTGATGTCTGTTTAGGACGTTAGGGTTCGTTTGTTGTGATCAGCAACAAAGAAATGATGCTAGGTTAAAGGCATTTTACCGTTAGAGGTGTACTAAGTTTGTTTTGGAAACGAGAACGTCGTTTCTGTAGATGTCGAAAAAAATCGTAACTTTAAGCGTGTAGCGACGTCTCGCAGAGCCGAAAGTTGACCTTTTCTTTTGTGCCGCATTAGTTCGCGGGCTTTTTCCGAAGGATGCCTCTTTTACGAATGTTCAAGGGTTTGTCGGATTTAGTGTGATAACTAATCGATTTTGCTTAGGCACTTTGAGCGAGTCTTAGATTGCCACTTTGGCCGTTTGGTGAATAGCGGGATTGGCGACCGTAAGGTCGCGTTTTTCCGCAAAAAAATTTGAAAAAGGTCGAGTTTTTTTAAAGTCGTGGGAGTATACGAGTATACGTACCCACTCCCCCCCCCCCTTTTTTAATGGGGGGATAGCTGAACTCGCTTGGCGAGCTGCCTACGTACCATTTTTTCGGGGATCAAGTCATCTTGTAGTTCTTTGTTCCCACGTTGCGATTAGTGGTAGTATTTTTTAAGATGCATCGCTTTCCGGGTTCTTTGGATCTTGACGTCTTGCATGTTCGCGATTTGGTACGGTCCTGGTCGGACCACCTTTATGACCTTGTATGGTCCTTCCCAGTTTGGTCCCAGTTTTCCTGCGTTACGTTCGGCAGTGTTTTGGAAGACTTTACGCAGAACCAGATCACCTTCCTTGAACCTACGGTGGCGAACATTTGAATTGTAGTATTTCGCGGCAGCGTGCTGGTAGTTCTGGATTCTAATGAGAGCTTGGTCTCGTCGCTCGTTAATGAGATCGCAGCAGCATCGCGTTGTTGAGATCTTCTCGTTCGGGGAGGAATCTTCTCCGCACTCCGAGAAATTCTACTTCCGCTGGGATCATGCATTCAGTCCTGTAAACGAGGGCGAAGGGGGTTTCTCCCGTAGCCCGTCTTGGGGTTGTATGATGTGACCAAAGAACTCCTACGAGCTCATCTGCCCATCGTCCCTTTTTGCCTTCTAAGCGCTTTGTTAACCCGTCAAGGACGGTTTTGTTAATGGTCTCTGCATGGCCCTTACATTTTGGATATCTAGGAGTTGACTTGTTCAGCCGTATCTTCCACTTCTCGCAGAACGCTTCAAATCGGGTAGAGATGAACTGAGATCCGTTGTCTGTTACGATTTCGTAAGGGACCTCGTGCCTGGTAATAATGTTCTTCCATACGAAGCTCTCAACTTGTACGTCTTTGATAAAGGGATACGGAGATGAGATGGACGAGAGGACCTCCGCAGGTCGATGGATGGTGGGCGCGTGCCTTTGGCATTTTTCGCATTTTCGTGCGAGTGACCTTCCACCGGAGTGGTTTCCGCACGATCCAGAATGGACCTCTTCCATCACTTTTCTCGCTTTCTCTCCCTCGGCGCAGGTCATGAGTGGGCCGGAGAATCTCCATTTGTAGATTTCTCCCTCAACCGTTACATATTGTGCGGCTTGGGTTTAATTTTGTGTGCCTCCCATTTCTCGGCGGGCAGCGTTCCGTCGACTATGTAGGCTCGGATCGGCTCTAGCCATGGGCTGTCGCAACCGTATTCCGGCTGATCCATGTTTCTTTCTGGTGGATCTTCGATTTCCTCCGCATCTTTGATTTGTCCCCAAATCATATTGGCGATCACCGGCGGTCTGATGCTCGGATGTTCTATGAATTCCACGGGGATTATCCATTTTAGTCCTGGATCCGAGCTTGACGCGAGCGCGGCCAAGGCATCTGCCTTGGTGTTTTCCGAGCGAGGAATTCTGGTGAGGGCGAAGTGGTTGAAGTCTTGGGCCTGGTCCTGGACGATTTTTAGATATGCATCCATTCTTTCGTCCCTTGCCTCGTATTCTCCGCTGTATTGATTTGCGACTAACTGAGAATCGCAGTAAGCGTGGATGTTGCAAATCTTCAGCCCATGGGCTAGTCGTAATCTTGCAATGAGTGCTTCATATTCAGCCTCGTTGGTTAATGCATGGAATTCTAACTGAAACGACTGCTCCAAGATTTCCCCGGTGGGCGACGTGAGCCGAATCCCAA
>NC_027753.1:12809779-12810189 GCF_000695525.1 Brassica oleracea var. oleracea
GCCAGCACCTGAGATTTTGCGCAGGTTCTTGGGCGGTACTCGACATCGTACTCGCTCAGTTCGATTGCCCGTTTCGCGAGCCGTCCTGACTGACTCGGACTGTGCAGAATCGTGCCCAGGGGAAAGGTGGTGAGAATCACTATGGTATGAGATTGGAAATATGGTCTGAGCTTTCTCGCCGATGTTACAACAGCGAATGCTAGTTTTTCCATCAAGGGGTACCGCGTCTCAGCGTCCAGCAAGGTTTAACTTATGTAAAAGATTGGTTTTTATTCACCACGTTCTTCTCTGATCAAAACGCCACATACTGCTGTTGCGGAGACCGCGATGTATAAGAATAGAGGTTCTCCCTCTACTGGTTTTGCAAGAACAGGAGGAGTGGCCAGGTAACGCTTCAGCTGTTGGAAAGC
>NC_027753.1:12810322-12827879 GCF_000695525.1 Brassica oleracea var. oleracea
CGTTTATCTGTTTGGGGTTGGCCTCGATCCCGCGACACGTGACCAGATAACCGAGAAACGCTCCTGATGCGACTGCGAATCTACATTTTGCCGGGTTTAGTTTCATGTTATGTAGGTTCAGCCTTGCGAAGCACTTTTCCAAGTGGGATACGTGGTCGTGTTTGTCAAGGGATTTTACGAGCATGTCATCGATGTACACTTCCATAGTCTTTCCGAGCTGTTCGGAGAACATTCGATTGACAAGTCGCTGGTAAGTAGCGCCCGCATTCTTGAGACCGAAAGGCATTACATTGTAGCAATACGTTACGCGGTCGGTGATGAATGCGGTCTTCTTGCGATCGTCGGGATGCATCATGATCTGATTGTACCCGGAGAAGGCATCCATGAATGATAAAATTTTGTTCCCTGCTGTTGCTTCGACCAGTCGGTCAATGTGCGGAAGTGGGAAGCAATCTTTTGGACATGCCTTGTTGAGATCGGTGAAGTCGACGCATAATAGCCATTTGCCGTTTTTCTTTTTGACCACGACGGGATTGGCGAGCCAATCCGGGTATCTGACTTCTATTATTGACCCTACTTTGAGGAGTTTCTCAACTTCCTCGTTTACCACGGTAGCACGCTCTGGTCCTAGCTTCCGTCTTTTTTGTTTTACAGGTTTGTAGGTCGGGTCAATGTTGAGTTCGTGACATGTTATGCCGATTTTGATTCCTGGCATATCCTCTGCGGCCCAGCAAACGTATCGAAGTTCTTTTTAAGACAAGCTATGAGCTCTGTTCTCATTGGTTCGCAGAGGTTGGCTTCGATCTCGAAGCATCATTCTGGGTGGGATTCGTCGAGACAGACCGAGATTACCGGTTCTCATGTTGGTTCACGCTTCCCTTCTAGAGCTTCGACTCTCTGTGACTGCCAGACGACTTCCGAGTCTTGTTCTGGGGCACCCTCGTCGAGAGTAAGCTTTCTTTTCTTCTTGTGGGAAGCTTCGATCGCAAAGTTCTTTCTTTTTAACTCAGCGGCAAAACATACTTGTGACATCCTGTGGTCTCCTTGAATTGTTTCGACTCCATGAGGGGTCGGAAATTTAAGGCATAGGTGGAATGTCGATGGGATCGCTCTCATGGAATTCAGCCATGGAGTTCCAATGATTACATTGTACGATGTTGGGCGATCGACGACCAATAATTTCGTGATTTTTACGACGCTCCCAGCTTTAACCAAGAGGTTGATTGAGCCGAGGGTCATAGTAGCATCTCCTGAGAGTCCAAAATTTGGACTGGGACCTTCCGTGACGGTGCACAGGACGATTTCCATTCTCTCGAGGGTGCTTTTATAGATAATGTTGGCCGAGCATCCGGTGTCGACCAACACTCTTGCTGCGTCAATGTCATGGATGGTCAGTTCGATGACATGGAGATCGTTGTGAGGTTTGACCTGGTCAGCCGTTGCTCTGTCCTTGAAAGAGACGACATCGTGAGCTACTGGAGCGGACATCTTGTATCTTTAATCGTTTGTGATTTTTGAGTTAGATAATTCGACCCCCCCCCTCCTCCTTCTAGCGCCAAACTGTGAGAACCGAAATTCACACTGTAGATTTTCATGAATAAGTATGGAGGAAAACCAAGAAACCCCGATTTTCCCTGAAGGTCCGAATTCTCTGCGTAATCACTTTAAGAACGTAAAAAGATAGATAGCAAGATAAAGATAAATAGTAGCTCGGAGGCGTTTTATTAATGAAATAGTATGAATACAGGACTTTTCCGAGAGGAGTAGAGATATGCTAACTAGACAAAAACAGTACAGAAAGGCGGCAAAACGTCCTAAGCCTTGCCTTGCTAGTCTAACAACCTAAGTTCTAAGTTCCCTAAGCTAGCAGGAGTTCTCTAAGTCTAATTCTCAGATCCATTTTCTTCTGCTCCAGCTCTCCTTATATAGTTGTTTTAGGTCGGTGGCCCATTTACTCCTTTGCCTTTGGGCCCAAGTTTATCTCTTTTGGGAATATTCAATTTTACGTCGATCTTTGTAGTTATCCTCGAATCTTTATATTTATCTTCAGAAACTTAACGTTTATCCTACTTCCGCGAGTTAGGATAAACCATCATAACTCTCATTGGGCTCGGGTCCCTTCAAAATCGTAGATTGGCCTCTAGACACGTTTAGATCCTCTCGGGCCGTTTTTAGGTCTTCGGGCTTTTCTACGATTTTAGTCGTAAAACTTCGAGGGTAACTCCGATAGAGATGAAACGAGAGGTATATGATCCAAAAGGCGGATATCACAACTATACGGAGGACACGAGAGTCGAAACGAGTCGGACTGACCGGGATTGGATTGTCCTCGCCCTAGGGTGAGGTGAACAGGGCGCGAATCGTCCTCGCCCATGGGCGAGGTGACCATGGTGCTGGTCGTCCTCGCCCATTGGCGAGGTGACCTTGGTGATGGTCGTCCTCGCCCATTGGCGAGGTGACCTTGGTGATGGTTGTCCTCGCCCTAGGGCGAGGTGAACAGGCCCATGGGCGAGGTGACCGTGGTGCTGGCCGTCCTCGCCCACGGGGGAGGTGACCGTGGTGCTGGTCGTCCTCGCCCACGGGCGAGGTGACCTCGGTGATGGTCGTCCTCGCCCATGGGCGAGGCGGACAAGTGAGAACGGTCCGGTTCTCGGGTCTTGACCTGTCTCTTTTCGTACTGATCTTTCCGGAGACCCTCGTCCATAAGTATTTGTATTCGTTCGATCTTTCCTTCGAGAAGTCTTTCGTGAAGAATTTGCTAAAATGATAATCTTAGCCGTTGATTTTGAGATAACCGTTTTCGACCCCAACAGTTCTGCTCCTACATGTCTAGTTTTAATGGCTTCCCATACTTGGTTTGCTGTGTCAAACTTGCCTACCTGCAGTACGAGACTCTCCAGTATTGATTGGAACAACAGAGCCATCGCTAAGTTATTCTTCTCGGTGTCCAGGGTCTCCGTCTCTTTATCTTCCCAAGCTTTATGCACTTTAAGTGCTATCTTCATCCTTACAGCCCACACGGTATAGTTAGTTGCACTATGCAGAGAACATTGTATCGAAGTTCCTCCTTCATTAGGTTTCCCTGTCGCCACAACTATGTCACCCATGATCGAATAGCTCTGATACCATATCTAGTTTATAGGTCTCACGATCACTTATGTAAACACAATCAATAAGACTAAGTACTCTCTTATTAATTCCGAGACAAAGAAAATCTTAAATTCATTTCCTTCCTTTTTCAGAAGAATTTGCTCTCACTTCACAATGAAAAAGTGGAGTCCCTCCTCAAAAAACTTCTTTTGGATGACCATTCTCAAAGGTTGACAGGCTCGTACATTTTTATGCTGCTTTGTTCTTCATGATGGCAACCCAATCATGTTTCTTTTGTCTTTTCCTGCAGCAGTGTTTCCTTTGAGCACTTCCTCTGGTATGTTTCTTCGCTATTTCTCTTTTTTTAGTAAAACCTATTGAGAAGAAGAAGAAACATGGATTCCATCTGCAGAAACCCATCCACTGAAACCCATCCATAGGAATTCATCCACAGAAACCCATCTGCAGAAATCCATCCACAGGAACTCATCCAACACGACTTTGGAGGCAAAAGAAACCATTTGAATTTTGAATTAAAAGAGCTATTGTGGACTTGTCACATCAGACTCAATTGTTAATCGCTATATGTACTTAGTTGTAGTCACAAGAGAAGATTAAGGGAATAAGATTCTCTTTGTTTACTCTCTCTCTCTCTTTACTTTCTGGATTAAACTCCTCTCCCTCTCTTTCTTGTTCTTCACTCTGTTCTTCAATTTCTTACATGGTATCAGAGCTTCTAAGCTCTTCAACACCAAATTGCTTCCGTAAATCTACTATATTCACCTTACTCTTTCACTTGTTTGGTTTAGTTTCTTCACAATCTCTCTCATTTTCTTTTACCCAGTGGGTAATAGAAACTGTTCTTGACAAAAAAAATTCTCTCTCAAAAATTGGAAGTGCTCACTCTGTTCTGTCCATCTTACTTCATTTCTAGAGAACATATCATGGTTGTCCTTGTTTTCTCTCCTGTCTAGCCTCAGAAATTCAAATTTCTTCTTGGCGCATCCTTTTATCCGCTGGACAATAGCAAGCAAAGATGGAGCAGCACAAGCCAATGATGATTCCAGTCACCCTGAAGGGTCCTAACTATATTACATGGTCGAGATTGACCAGGACAGCTCTTGGGGGAAGAGGTCTATGGGCGCACATCACCACCAGTAAGGCCCCAAGACAAATCACCCAAGGAGAAGATGGCAAGGAGGTTGTAGTGGTAGATGAAGGCAAATGGGGTCAAGAGGATCTCATGGTGCTGTCTATCTTGCAAGGCTCACTTGATACTCCTATCATGGAGTCTTACTCACACTGTGAGACTACAAAGAAGCTATGGGATACCTTACACAAGGTATAAGGCAACACTTCAAACCTCACCAGTATTTTTGAGGTTAAGAGGGCAATCAACAACTTGCAGCAAGAGGAGATGGACTTCACCAAGCACCTTGGGAAGTACAGCCAGCTGTGGTCTGAACTTGAGATGCTGAGGCCAAGTACCACTATCCTTGTTACGGTATTTTTGTGTACAAGCGATCCGTGCTCAGCTCTACGGAAATAATAGGAGGAAGGAGACGCGTCGTTGAGTGTATTCTCCTGCTTCGATAGTTGATAAACCAGGAGATCCTGCTCTTAGGATACTGCCACATGGGTATGGGCCTCTATATGTCGTTGGTGCCTTAGTAGCAGCAGGGGAGATTGTTCGTTAAGCGGGGGCCGCCTGTCGATAATGAAGATCGCATGGTCTTCTTGCTCAATGATATATGGTTCCGACTACCAGGGTCGGTTCTTGGGTGCCTCTTGATTTGTAGTTGATGGTTCCGACCACCAGGGGCGGTCCCTGAGCGTCTAGGTGAGGAACCGTGGAAGTTGTTTGGGTTTATAGTTGCATCCTTCAGTGGGGATTGCCTATGTACCCTTCATTGAGGGATCAAGCCGTTTGTAGTTCATGTATATGGAGACACAGAGCCTAGATGGGCGCGGAGCCTGATGGAGGCACGTAGCCTGATGGAGGCGCATAGCCTAATGGAGGCATGTGGCCTAGGGAGCACGGGGATCTAATGGGCACATGGCCTAATGGGCACGTAGCCTTGGGAGCACGAGGTTCTAGTGGGCGTATGGCCTAATGGGCACGTAGCCTTGGGAGTACGGGGCTCTAATGGGCACATGGCCTAATGGGCACGTAGCTCTGTAGTTGGTAGGAGTCATCTGTTCTAGGGGGCACATGGCCGGAACAGATAGCAGACCTGTCGATATGCTGGAGTGAGCATGATATGTCGAGGTGCTTCTGTGAGAATGGAGGGACCCTGCTGATGAGCTGGAGATCGTGGCCTGAGCCAGTAAGTAGAGTTTTAGACGTGCTGCAGGGAGCATATATCTTCATCTAGTTGACAGTAATCGCAGGGATTCGTCGACTATAAGCCTGTAGATGAAGATGGCCTTCTAGGTGCGAAACCTTGCCTTGGCGGCTGTAGAATTGGTGAGCTCTGGTTATGGACGTCTTTGACCCCCTTATTTAGGTTTAGAAACCTATATTTATAGTGGAGCTCGTGCCTCTCTCTTAGGAATTGGAAATATTCATTATATCCTTAGATAATAGAATATTTTCCTTTTTCTTAAGGGAGGTCATATGTATTGGAATACTTCTTCTTTCTCTCGGATTTAAGGAGATTCCCTCTTGTCCAAGCTGGTTATCTTATTAAAGGAAGATTTCCATTTATCCTAAGGCAGGATAAATCACTCGGCCTGGAAGCCGGAGGCTAGAGGCAGGGACCCAGACCCGGGGAAAGGGATCCAGACCCGGGGGAAGGGACCCAGACCCGGGGACAGGAACCCGGAACCTGAAGGCAAGAACCTGGAAGCCGGAAGCTGGAGTATTCTCTTCATGGAATATTTTTTCCCCAACAATCCTAGTACACTAGAAGAGAGGCGTGAGTAAGACAAGGTCTTTGGATTGCATCTCTCACTCAACCCAAGTTTCAATGATGTACTTAAACACATATTGAGAGCTAAAGAGCTTCCAAGCTATGATTATGTGTGTGCTCAACTTCAGAAAGAGCTAGGCTCAGATGGTCTCTTTGGTGGAAAAGGGGAACTGTCTATGGTAAACAAGGCTGAGAAGATGGAGAGTGCTTCAGTCAACAAAGCACACTTCAAAATAAGAAGAGGAGGAGACAAGTCTGTGACTTGTGAGCACTGCAAGGATCTAGGCCACTCCAAAACCAATTGTTGGATCCTCCATCCTCACCTCAGACCTGCTTCAGCCAACAGATAGAACCAGACCAGAGCACATGAAGCAAGAGCTCATGAGACCACAGTACCAGGCTCCATGCACATAGGAGAAAATGGAAGAGCTATGATCTCAACCACCCACACTGGTGGATCCACATCCCATGCCATGTCTCAGCCATCTCCTGATGATGCCGTCATCCGCAAGTCAGACATTGAAGCCCTTATCAAGGCTATCAATGCAAACTCTGGTAACATCAGTGTCAATGCTTTAAATTCTATTCACAGTGCTTCACATACTACTAGACCTTTGATCATTGATTCATAAGCTTCTCATCATATGATTAGGGATACTAGACTGATTAGTGATGTTAAACCTGCTCTAGGGAGTGTAGTGATTGCTAATGGTGATAGAATTCCAATTGAAGGAGTAGGAAACTTGAAACTGTTTGATAAGGAGTCTCAAGCTTTTTATATGTCTACTTTCACATCCAACTTATTATCTGTTAAAAGAGCAACTAATGATCTAAATTTCAATGTTATTTTCAGTCTTAATGATGTGTGTTTTCAGGATATAAAGACCAGTAAGATGTTGGGAAAGGGTGTGAGCAAGGGAGAGCTTTACTTGCTTGAAGACACCAAGCTTTCAGATTTATCTTGTGCTTTCAATTCTGCTCTTGTTTTAGCTAGTGATGTTTTATGGCATGCTAGATTAGGTCATCCTCATTCTCGTGTCTTAGGATTGATGTTACCTAATCTATCTTTAAAGAATGAAAGTTTTGAGGCTTGTATTCTTGGTAAACATCAGAGATCTGTTTTCCCTAATTCTAAGACTATTTATGAAAATTGCTTTGATCTTATGCACTCTGATGTTTGGACAGCACCTTGTGTGTCTAGGGAGAACCATAAATATTTTATTACATTCATAGATGAAAAATCAAAATATACATGGCTCACCTTGATTGAAACTAAAGATGGAGTTTTAGAAGTTTTTATTAACTTCCAAAACTATGTATCTAACCATTTCAATTCCAAGATTAAAATTTTTAGGTCTGATAATGGTGGGGAATACACAAGCATTACTTTCAAACATCACTTAGCAAAACATGGCATAATCCATCAAACAAGCTGCCCATACACACCATAACAGAATGGAGTTGCTGAAAGGAAGAACGGCCATCTTATGGAGGTTGCAAGGAGCATGATGTTTCATACCAATGTTCCAAAGAGGTTCTGGGGAGATGTTGTGTTCTCAGCATGTTATCTGATCAACAGGATCCCCACCAAAGTCCTCCAAGATATCTCTCCCTTTAAGGTATTAAACAAAATAAAACCTCCAATTGATCACTTGCGTGTGTTTGGGTGTGTATGATATGTCTTGATACTAGGGGAACAGAGAAACAAGCTTGAAGCCAAGAGTGTCAAAGGCATGTTCATAGGATATACTCATGTGCAGAAGGGGTACAAGTGCTACATACCCAAATCAAGAAGAGTTATGGTCTCAAGGGATGTTAAGTTTGTGGAATCAAAGGGGTACTATGATGAGAAGAGTTGGGAAAACCTTCAGGATCTCTCAGAAGGACCTTTAGATAGGGCAAATAGCTTGAGAATCATTCTGGAAAGCCTAGGCATCAGCCAGGCTCAAACAAGTGGGGTACCGAGCACTTCACCTATACCTCCAGTTGTGGATGAAGCTGCACCAATTGAAGAAGCAGTCCATTCTGATCATGAGGGGGGAAATCAACCTAATTTTCAAGTTATCCACGAGGAAGCTATCCACGACGAAGCTATCTACGAGGAAGCTATCCAAGAAGAAGTTGTTCATGATCAAGATGGAATGCAACAAGAAGTTCAACCATTAAGGAGGAGTACAAGGGTGAAGAAACCATCTCAGTGGATGGACACCAAAGTATACTTCAACAACAATGCAGTGGCTCATCCTATCCAAGAAACATGTTCTTTTGCGAGTTATCCTCAAGAGCATGTAGTCTTCATCAGCAACCTGGATCAAGAGTATGTACCAACGACTTATGAAAAAGCCATGGAGCATGAAGAGTGGAGAGAGTCAGTTGGGGATGAAGTTGGTGTCATGATCAAGAATGATACTTGGTATGAAACTGAGCTCCCCAAAGGAAAGAAATTTGTTACATGCCGTCTACTCTTCACCATCAAGTACCTTGCCAATGGGAAACCAGAAAGAAAGAAGACAAGGCTAGTTGCAAGAGGATACATCCAAGTCTATTGAGAAGACTATTTGGATACATTTGCACTGGTAGCTAAACTCCATACCATAAGGATTCTACTCTCCTTGGCAGTGAACTTGGAATGGGATTTATGGCAGATGGATGTCAAGAATGTTTTTCTTCAAGGAGAGCTGGAGGATGAGGTTTACATAAGGCCACCTCCGGGTATGGAAGACATGGTCAAGCCAGAGAATGTCCTAAGGTTGAAGAAAGTAATCTATGGATTAAAACAGTCACCAAGGGCTTGGTACCACAAACTGAGTACAACTCTCTATAGAAGAGGGTTTGTAAAATCATAAGCTGATCATACACTCTTCACCCTCACAAGCAAGCAAGGAATTGTGGTGATTCTTATTTATGTAGATGATATTATCATCACAGGAAGTGACAAGGAAGGTATTATCTCAACCAAAGTCTTTCTTAAGTCTACTTTTGATATTAAAGATTTGGGTGAGTTAAAATACTTTCCAGGGTTAAAAATATGCCGCGCTAAAGAGGGGTTTTTCTTATCTCAAAGGAGGTACACACTTGATCTTTTGAATGAAGCAGGAAAGTTTGGAGCGAGAGTAGCTAAAACACCATTTGAAAAAGGATACAAAGTGTGAGGGGGAGTTTGAGGATAAACCATTTGGAGACTTCAAACACCTGCATTCCCATCAAAAAGGCAAGTCATTAATTGTCTGATCCCTGTTTTTGTTTCTTTATACGAATAACCTGTCGCCAAAATTTCATGAGTTTTTTTTTGTTTCTTCATGAGTTTCTTCATTTTCTCATTGGTAGAGAGATTCATGATCAAGTACCTGCCACCGCATCTGTAGGACCCGGAAATCCTATGTGGGTTGAGGGGCTTGTTCCTGGCATTGACTTTTGCAGACTTTGTGCTCTGCAACTTGGTAATCCTCTTGGCTCGATGGATTCTGTTCATTTTCTAACCTTCCTTTGGTTCATCATGATTAAAATTGCAGGAGTTGGTTTCCTTTTCTCTTTTTTCTCAGCCTTATTTTTCTCTATTTGCTGTAATGTTTGTATAATGGTACGATGAAGATGCATACATATACATTTAAGAAAGACACCGCTTTTTTGCTTCCTCCACAAGACACTGCTTTTTTCCTCCAAATTCAAACAAATAACAGCAACAGAAACGACCACATCGTGTTATTTTCTTGTTGCTATGGAAATTACTCTTTCTCTCTTGTCCTCTCTATTACTGAAAAACAACTGATGAATAATTATAATAATATTATCTTTATTAATTTTGAATTTGCATCTTAATTATTGAAATATTTAATCTAGTTAAAAAGTCAATTCACATTTAAGAGAGTGTAGTTTTCATGAAATAAAAAAATATATAATTTTCAAATTTCAAACTGTTAGTAGTGTAATTTACAAAATATCCCTAAAACTAATACATGAATTAAAATGAAAATTATCTTAAATTGGTAAATTAATATAATATATTAAAATAATATGATAGATGCTCTACGTATAAAGTATACTAAAATAACAGAATCGAATTAATTTAATTGAACAATGTATTTACTTATAAAATCTCGCAATATACTAAAATAATAGAAAAGCTAAAGCATATTTTTAAACACGATACGAAAAATATAAACCATATATATATAATGTTCAATAAATTAATTCGATTTGCTTTAGTTTTATCACTAAAGATAAAAATGGAACTGTAGAGCTTGATTGCTTTAGTTTTATCACTGCAGATAAAAATGAAACTGTATAGAGCACTCACAACCATCACCAATCATCCCCTCAGTTTTTTTTTACATTTTTACGTAAGTAATTACCGCAAGTCACGTGCCATATTACCATAAATAAGGGCAAATAAGTAATAACAACATGTGAGCAAGTCATGTGCCCTAACGCTCCCTTTTCAATATACAAATATATTAAAATAAACCGCCAAGTAATTTTATTATTTCATATATACATATAACTCTAAATATTATACATATCTGTGAAATGGCCATACAAACTGTATAATTAATATAAATTTGTATATAATCTATAAATTATGTTACGTGTGGAATATTCACCTAATAAACAGTATGTTTAAGCCATAATTAGATTTTAACCCGTACATCCTCACGGATGTTTACTTTATCTTTTATAAAAAATATATTTTTTTGTAAGTATATAGTGTTATATTATTGTTTTTCCATATATTATTTTTTTCAAAAATATATTTATTTTTTATGTCAAAATTATATATCATATACGTGTCATCATATTATTAATCATATTTTATAAGTACCATTATATAAGTAATTATATAATTAATAGTATTTTATACATACCATCTTATAAACAATCATATATATTATATTTTTAAATCTTAATGTGAAATATAAAACCATAATTTAAGTTGATGTTTGAAGCAATAAGCTTTGTATTGTATTTTTCTTATATATATTTAAAACATTTTTTTAATAATTATTATTGGAAAATATTTTAGTAAAAATTAATTTTTTAATATATGTATATTTTGAATCAATTTTTGATGTAAATTAATTTTAAATTAATATTTTGATTTGAAATATGTATATAATGTTTAAATTTTGTTTTATGATTATTTTAGACAAAATATGTTTTTTGTTAATTAGATTGGGCCAAATATATAGTTTCTCGTAATATAATAAATTTCTAATTTTTCTTAATAACATAAGCCTATTGCTTCTTTTTCTTTAATATACTGCTATCTATGTTTCCAAACAATGTTATCTTATTTTTTACTACTATCAATGTTTCCAAACATTTCCTAAAGGTAATTCTATTTTAATAAGATAGATATTTGATAAAGTGTTTTATTGACATTTCCTTTAAGTAAATTTAAAATTCTTAAAATAGCAATAATTTTTTGAGACCATCAAAATTAACTTCAGGCGTAAAACACGCATCCTTCTATTTGATTATAGAAAAACGAACGAGTCTAAAGCTTTCACATATTACATGAGCAGAGAATGTGGAATTTTTCTAAATTTGATTCGCTTAAATCGGAACATAATAGTGTGAGTATCGTAAATAAGATATTTTTATTATGTATATATGTAAGAATACTTCTTCTTCTGTTGTACAAAATAGAACACTTCATCTATTTCTTAAATTTTTAACTCAATATCCATCCATTTCTATTATCCACGATGAGAAAATCATTTCAACTTTTATTCGCCTAATTAACTATATTCATCATTCTTTCACTAGGTTTCTATTTACATCAGACTATATTGCATATACAAATTTTATAATAAATTGATTATAATAATTAGATCTTTTAAACTTTATTTTCAATATATTGTGGATCCCATGTATAAATTTTGTTTACTATATAATATGTTAACCAGAATTTTTCATAATATGGTTGAACTATAGTTCTTATGTAAATTAATGTTATATATTGAATCACATATAATATATATATATATGTCAACCAGAATTTTTCATAATATGGTTGAACTATAGTTCTTATGTAAATTAATGTTATATATTGAATCACATATAATATATATATAATATATTTACATATTTATTTATTATACTTAATAAGTTATAATTTTCCAATATATAAAATAGTTGTGCTTAAAACAGCAAATTTTATTTGTTTTTATGAATATGCACACAATTCTTCAAAAATTAAAAATTAATATTTTGATCAAATCATATTTTTTGTTTCCTATTTACTAATAAAATCTATGTGTCTTTTTATTTATAAAAGTTTATTAAAAACTTTTTGTTGATAAAAAAGTTTTATAATTCATAAATAAATTAATATTATTATTATTATTATTTATTCCTTATAAAATTTGAGATTTTGTATCTAAGAGGAATGATGATAGATGCGCAGAAAAATAAAACAAAACTATGTCCTTATAAAATCTCAATTACCATAAAAATGCGTTGTAATGTATTACAATGTCAAAATGAGTGTAAGAAGAAATTCCCACCTACTGGTAGTGGTATTTGTTCGGATTCTAAGGGAATTTGTGACTGCAATGCTCCTTGTAAGGGTTCTCGCTATGAATATAATACACAATCCAAAATCTATATTACCTTTTTAACAATAAATGTCTAAATATTTTTAGTGTCATTAAAATAAAGTATTATAATATTTGTATCAGATCCGTGGATTTATTTATAATAAATAATAATATGAATGTTAAATGAATGTAATTCTTAATAATAAGATTGGACTTTTGTTATAAAATGAATTATTTCCAATGTCATCTCGACTTGACTCATTCTCTTTCCGTTAATTTTGGATTTTCCAAACTTGCATGAAGTACAAGTTAGAAGTTGGATATGTTGAAAAATATTTATACTTATAACGATGATACTTAAAGAGTTAATGTATACAATTAATGAAAAAATAAATTGATCGTTTAAAATTCATATAAAATATATATGTCAATTATTAGTATTGTGGTGAACTCTATTTTGGGTAAAGGAGGAAAAACTATGCAAATCAAGAGAAGAGAGAAGGTTGGGATTCAGGATGATCCTTACTTTACTAGACAAACAATTATGGCGATTAGTACAGTTCTCAGATTCCTTAGTAGCTAGAGTTTTAAAGGGAAAATACTTCAGATGCAGCACACTCTTGCGGCTAAACACGGCTGTTAGGCCCTCGTATGGCTGGACGAGTATTATGGCGGCGAAACCATTAATATTTTTGGGAATCAGACAAAAGATACACTCTGGAAATGAGATTAAAGTTTGGGAAGACTTTGGTTAACAACGATACCAGCAAGACCAGCCAGACCAATAGCATCGGTAATTCACCCAATGATGTCACTAAGGGATTTAATGATAGAGAACCTCGAGAGATGGGATCCAGAGGTGCTTGAACACTATGCCAGTCCGGAGGATGTCCCACTGATTCAATCACTGGCCATATGCCAAGGATATCAATGGGATGAGTACTGTTGGAGCTATACTAAGACTGAGATGTACACTATTAAGTCAGGATACTGGGTGGCCAGAAACGTTCTCAATAGGGAGATGGTATAATCCCAATTAGAGCCGAGTATTACTAAACTCTAAGCCTTTGCTTGGAAGGTACAAGCTCCCCCAAAGCTAAAACACTTCATTTGGCAAGAAATCTCTGGACAATTAGAAGTGACAAGCAATCTTACACATCGTCATATGCGATACGATAACCACTGTCCCAGATGTGGAGCAGAGGATGAAACTATAAACCATGCCATCTCTGAATGTCCCCCAGCTCTACAAACATGGGCACATGCAGCAACTCCAACTCCACCAGAGAGGTTCCCCAGTGCAAGCCACCACACAAACATAGATTATCTCTTCTGGAGAAAGAACGATATAGAGGACCCTGAATTGGATAAAGACTCATACCCCTAGATTATGTGGTGCATTTGGAAAGTGAGAAATGATAAATATTCAAAAGAATAGTCAGGGACCCATTGGAAACTATTCGTCATGCTAAATAAAAAGGTCATGCTTGGTTTGAAGCAAATCGCAAACAGGAAGAACCAAAAGGTATACAAAACCATGTACATGTAGCAAATTCGGAGAGATGCATGATAGATGGATCATGGACATATGACACACTCTTAAGTGGTTATGGATGGACATGGATGACTTCTAGGGGAATAACTCAGCTTTTGGGAGCACGAAACCAGCGGCGAAGAATCTCTCCCCTTCACTCGGAGCTCAGGGCCCTCTTATGGGCGATGGAGTGCATGCTTCAGCTATCGACGTATCAGGCTTTTGGCACCGATTGCAAGGATCTAGTTTCCATGATTCAAGACCCAGGAGCATGGCCTAATTTTTCTACAGAGTTAAAGGAACTAATGAAACTGAAGAGTAGATTCATTGATTTCTCGATTGTCTTTATTCCTCGTTCTGCAAATATATTGTCTGATTCATTAGCTACGATAGCAAGATCCTTTCATAGGGACATGTACTACATTGGTTGTTCTGTCCCGGTCTGGCTTCCCAGACCATCTCAAGTTTGAGTAATTGAACAACCGTTTGATGTTAAAAAAAAAAAGATAACAACACAATATATAGGAATTATCTTATTTTTTAAAAAAAAAATTGATATTCTTAATATACAATTCGTTTTTAATTCTAATTATAAGAAAAATATATAAATTCATTAAGGGTATCATTGACTTTAATCAGTCTAACTTTCAACATGAGAGCTCGAATGCGAAAAATAACTTACGGCCAAAACATTTATAATTACTTACTAATACATGTATTATTAAGCAAAAGTCTATAATGATATTATTATTTATGTTTTCATTTGAAAATTACTTATTATAATTTTTTTGAATTTTTTTTTGTATATTATATTCATTATATAGAAATAAATACAAAAAACACTCAATATTCTCTTTTCAATAATATAAAATTAATAATTTTATTTGATTAATATTTAGTTATGTGTTTTCTGTTTTTAAGTTTTAACCTTTTTAGTAAAAGATTTGTTCAGATAACAACAAAATATATAAGAATTATCTTTTTTTTTTTAGATTTTGGATAATTTTCATTATTATTAATCTTAATCACTTAACTGATCAAATAATTTAAAATTCATTTTTATTTTTGATTAATTTATATATTTTATTCATAAAAAGTATAAACGATATTAACCACTATAATTTTTGACGTGAGAGTTTGAACGCGAAAAACCACTTCACAAATAATAGTATAGATTGGTTTTATTGCATTACCATTATGCAAGTTCATAATGTAACTCTGCTTTTTGGCTCTTATTAATTACAAATGAATACAACATATGCCCCCACCCATTTAGAACATGCAGTGCATCCTGTCGAACGCAATGGGTAACTAAACTCGACTATTGCATCAATTCGAAAAGACTTGGGTAATTCCTTAGACAAGTCTAATTCAACAAATACTTTGATTTTTTCAAAATTTTATAGAGTTCTGATGGAAGCATTTAGGGTCTCCCACCGCATCGTAAGAAACCTTAATTCCTTCTAAGGATACATTTTGTTTGGTGCGTTTATGATGATGTTCAACATTGGGATCTATTTTCAGATTAAACTTCTTCTATCACCGGAGACACCTTGGACACTACCATTGAGATATATGTAATGTTCCACGTCCCACATCAAGTGATTTGAGATAGAAAATTCCAAGGACTAAACCATATATAAAATTAACAATGGATCTTCAACAATAGCAATCCACTGATTACTGAAAACTGATTTCATGCTTTCAGAGAGTTGGTTTAGATGACATATCAAATTATATAATCGGTATTTATATACGAGTAAAAGAAAAATCAGAATGTTTAATTAAGACTTGAAATATACCATCAAAGTTTTTTTTTCATCATCTTTGAAAATTTAATGAAAAAGCTATGGGTAGTTTTTTATTAAAAAAAGTTACAAAACTTAAATAAAAGCCATCCATTATTTCAACCGGTGGTGATATAGGTTTTATTGGTTTTTATCAAATTATTAAATAACTGGTTTTTTCATTTAAACCCAAATTATTATTAAATAACATATTGGATCACATATTGGATCACCGGGTTCCTGGTTCGACTGAGGATCGGATTTAAAAAACATTGAATTAAACCAAATAAAAGGGCTATATGGAATGGGATAAATATTGGCTTACGTTATGCCACAAGAGAGCTAGTGGGATAACGAGGCTTTTTGTTTTGGTATGACCGTCATGATTTCGTAACTGTAACGTAATAAATTTTCGACATCTTATACTAATAGTTGTGATATACACAGACAAAATGGAAGTCATTGTCTGTGAATGTAACGTCGCATTCGATTTAGATTTCTCCTAGCTTACATGTTATGTGTCAATTTATCAATGGTTTTCTTCTTTTCCGATAACTAAAATATATATCCTCGTGTGTATATATAATATATAGACCGATAATACAACAAATTAGAAAACATCAACGACGAGAGAGGCAAGTGGTACACTTCTTTTGAAGTTAATGTTTGACCAAGTATCAGTCACCAACTATATACTAGTTTTTTTACATTATAGAATCGGAGCTTAAGAAAAATAAGATTAGATCATTAGAATTCAAATACTCAATAACGCGGTTTGGTGTAAAGGCATGACGTTGTAGAAAGCACGTTCACATTGAAGCTCTGTTAATGACTTCTCGCGAGATTATACACGCTCCCAAAACAGCTCATTTCTCTTCCTTTTTGATTCTTTTTTGTTTGGTATCAATTATCAAATTAACCAACCAGAGTCTCATGACTTTCTTTACAAGAAAAAAAAACGAATCTCATGACTTTTTCTTCCTTTGAAAGCTTGTCTTTTAAATGAAAAAAGAAAATTATATTGTTATACTAAGAATAAATCTGGAGAAAAATGGAGGCAACAACGTCTATATAATTAAGTTGATATGTAAAAAAGTTTCTTTAAATCGAATACTTAATATGCTTCACTTTAGATAGTTACATGTAGGCTTTTTTTTATTAACATATCTCTGATCTATTAAATGGCCAGCTTAATCCCAAAAAAGAGGTCATAACTATTCCTTGCAGTTTGATAGTATTAGTTTATAGAAAAGATCATAACTTTTCCTTGCATACTTTCTAAAAAATGGAATATATTCAAACTATAACGATGCTACTTATGATGGATTACCATGTTCTAATTGGTCACAATTTAGGACTCTATAAAATATTTATTTTTATTTTTCTTAGGGAATCCACTGATGAATATAAAATAATTGAGCTTTCAAAGCAACGCGATAAAGGAGTAAAAATTATATTGGTGTTGTAAATAGAGAGTTTTAGATACTGAATATTTCTATGTTATTATTAATGATTAAGGGGGTTCCTTTATATAAGGATTACAAGATGAAGATAAATGGAAAGTATCCAAAAACCTAAATTCACTAGGATTAGGAAAACTACTAATACATAATAATGGAAAGATTACATCTAATAGGAAAATGAAAGAGTTTCCTTTTCTCCAAGCTTTGTGGCCGCATCTCTCTCTCCTGAAGT
>NC_027753.1:12827979-12828163 GCF_000695525.1 Brassica oleracea var. oleracea
TCACAAAATCATAGACTTAAAATAAAATTATCATGTCGAGATCTTTCCTTAGTCAATGTATAAGCCGGCCTCACAATCTATATTTTCCCACACGGCTTCCTTGGATTCATCCTGATCCAATGCCTCAGGATATCTAATCTCACTGTTTCGTTACTCAATGTATCTTTTCTGAAGTTTCTCAAAT
>NC_027753.1:12828262-12855541 GCF_000695525.1 Brassica oleracea var. oleracea
ATAACAGTACATCCTTTGGATGGAATGTGGAGTATGTTTTATATAATAAATCATCATCTGTTACCACTTCACCACATAGTTCAAGACTATAGGTGATTTTCATTAGAGCAGAATTATATTCTTCCACAGATTCAAAATACTAGAACATGAGAATCTTCCATTCATTCATGGCTTTTCGCCACAATTCCATTGAGTATCTGGATTTTAGTCTTATCCAAATGTCACAAGGATCCTCAATATTTTGATACTGATTTTTCAGTTCCTCAGTGAGATGATAGCGCATAATTGTTATGGCTGTATGCTTTTTACTTTCAATTGCATTATTGCCATCAATGATACATTTCCTGAGTCCTCTAGACTTCAGGGCAATTGAAGTGCTCATTTCCCATTCGGGATAATATCTTCCAGAGATATCTAGGTCAGCATAATCCGAAGGCTCAAATCTCGACATCTGAAATCATCAATCAATTCATGATTTAGAATTCTTGCAACCAATTTAAATAATCAGTGCACATGATTTCATAAGTCTATTTATGATGCTTAAGCCACACGGCTTTGCAATGTGATGCTTAGGCCTTGCGGCCATATTAGTGATACAACGATCTTAAGGATCGGATCATGATGCAATCCGGTTTATATAACCATCCGGATACTAGGCCACACGGTCACTTTGATATTCACTAAGCCACACAGCTTTTAATCAATCAACGGCACAAGGCCGCAAGTGTGAGCAATGTATTAGGCCACACGGCCATATACAAAACATGATCTAGATGCATTCAATCCTATTTCTTAGTTGCGTATCTATTAGGTTTTAGAATTAAATAATCTAGCAACCTAGCTCTCATTCAATATGTAAATTCTTTAAATCAATCTTTCAAGCTTTAAGTAATGAGAGATTTAAGATTTCAAGGCCTTTAGAAATATCAATCAAGATTAAGGGTTTGAAGGCCATTAGGAATTTTAAAATTCGAGATTAGGGTTTTAGTTTAAACAAGATTCAGATTCAAGTTTTAAAACAATCCTAATCATAGCTCTAGGCGATCAATCAAATACTCAAGTTTCAAATCAAAATTTAAAACCGATTTTCCAAAATTAGGGTTTTAGGGGATTTCGAAAACTTTGATCTTTGATCAAGGGGATTTGATTTGAGATTCAAAAACCTTTAAGGTTCTGATTTTAATTGATCAATGGATCAATCTCGTTTTTAGGTTTTAGATCGAACTTATAGAGCTTCGATTTACTCATAGGGGATTCATCTATTTAACTATTTGATCTATTTTTCCTATGGCTTTCATCTTTAGAGTTCTGATTTTAGGGTTTCAATCTTTACAAAACAACCAGGTTCGATTCATATTCTCATAATTAGGATTACCTTTGTTTTGCAGGTCTGAACCAGACCACCAAAGATCAGAGACGAGCTGAGACGAACGGACGCGGGACGGCTCCTATCGGGTCGCATTGCCGAGGTCGGGATTAGGGTTCCAAAAGACCAAGACGGCACCGCGTATTGTTTCTGCGAGTGTGGGCGCGTCTGAGATCGGATCGACGAACGGTTTGCTCTGATGGATTTTTCTCATCAAGATCTTCAAGATGATATGTGGCTCGTCGTCTGGTTCCTCAGGGTTTGAGAGATAGATCGATTTTAAGTTGCGCCTGATTTAGGGTTTATGTGTGACGAATTTTAGGTTAGGTTTTGTCTCATGGTTTTGGAGTCTATCGTGCTGATGACGTGTTGTAAATAGAGAGTTTTAGAGACTGAATGTTTCTATGTTATTATTAATGATTAAGGGGGTTCCTTTATATAAGGATTACAAGATGAAGATAAATGGAAAGTATCCAAAAACCTAAACTCACTAGGATTAGGAAAACTACTAATACATAATAATGGAAAGATTAAATCTATTAGGAAAAGGAAAGTTTCCTTTTCTCCAAGCTTTGTGGCCGTCTCTCTCTCTCCTGAAGTCGTCTCTCTCTCTCTTCTCTCTAGAGCTTCGGCCATTTCTCCATCTTCTAGGTATTGGGCCGGTCTCGGTCCGGACCTGGTTAATGGCAATCCACTCCATGATTTATAACAATTGGATATATATCATGTTTAGGATATGTACTTTCGGTGGATAGAATAATGGACGGTGAAATAAACATGCAAAAATATAATTCGCATCTTAGAGATTTGCTATATACAAAAAACTGCAATAAATCAAGATTCCTTCATATACAATCATATTATTTCTACCTTACATAAAATGTGTGCGTTTACGTAATATTTCTATCATAAAATGAGGTATTTATTTTGTAATAGGCAAACGAAAATGTAATTTATTTGGGAAGTTATTAGATTGCGTGAGTCGCTAAGGTACGTCGTTGGTTGAAACAAGCTTGTCGTTAGACACGATCTGTCCATCTCAATTCGCTTATCTTAGAGAATTATTTTGTTTATTAGTTATCCTATAGAATTTATCATTAGTTTTTACTTATATGAATATATGCTTTTGTGTGTGTGTAATAAATAGAAATAATTTTGTAAAACAGTTTAATAGCAAAATCGCTGATTTCGTTTCATAAAATTGCGATTAGCATTATCATATACTGGATTCTGAATTTCTAATACTTACAAATAAATATAAGTAACAAAATCAAACTCGAATAATATCAGTTTTCTTGGAATAAACTGATTCTCATATCTTCCTCCCGAGTAATTAATTAATTTGAATGGAATCGTTGAATTAGCCTATATGACGTTCGCATGTTAAATTACTAAACCATTCCACAACCTACCCAAGCTCATGCTTGCGGGATATTTGCCTTGTGATAGATCTTGGCATCAAGACTCACATTAAAGTGGACACGGGTAGGTATGGATAGAGTCAAATGGGTCATCATATCCTTTTAGGTGCTCGTAATCGAAGTTGTTGCCTATCGTCTTTGGATCATACTGTCAAGAGGTGATCACAAGGATTAAAAATTCAGGTAGATGACATAATTTTTCCCCGGAGCTTAAGGAATTTGCTTTCCTTAGAGAATGCTTCCACTTATTAACTATTTCTTATGTATCTCGGGCTGAAAACTCCACTACCAACATTTTAGCTAAGAATACTAAATCTTTTTATATGCATTTTTATTGGTTATTTTATTATGGTTTAGTTTTCCAAAATACCTAAAACTTCAATAGTAGAATAACATTTTGATGTAAAAAACTAGTTTTTTCAGATGCTGACATGTTTAATTACTAAATTGTTTAACAATATCTGGGTCCAAATACAGAAAATTATGCCTAGTAAAAACAAAATTAGAAGCGAAAAAACAAAAAGATAATAAGTGAAAAAAAATACAAAACAAAAGTTGAGCAGTGAATTAAGACACACACAAAGTAACAAGGCGGTTACCATAACTGGCCAAACTAGCTTATAAACCCAAAGTAATTATGGTTAGAATGTTACAAATTGCATAGCAGTTAATAATAACAAAAAAAATAATATATATATATATATATATATTTTAGTTATTATTAGGACCCACCGCAGTTTTTCAAAATAGTAGTAAACTGTATTGATTTGTAATGGAAGAATCCAACGAAACAAATGTCAATAAATGTCAAGTTAAGTAAAGTAACTGGAAGAGTTAAATATGATTTCGAGCTAAAAAAAAACACGATGAATGACAAAAAAAAATAGGGACAATTATGCATACACACACTATACTCAGGTTTTTACTTAATAATTCTTATACATTTGTTTTAATCTCGGAAAAAGTCTATGAAGTCATCAATATTATAAGCTAGTTTACTCTCATTTCGTCATGACTATTCACTTTAATTAACTTATTCACCTAATCGCTTGGATCAAACTCTTAAGTATCATCCTACAAGGTCTTTTTATTTTCTTGTGTCCCGATTTAAGCAAATAATTCGTTTCATCCATTTAACAAGAAGAAACATATAACGAATCTACCAAAAACTACTTCTCAGTAAAAATTGTTCTTCAGCTATCAAACTCTTGAATAGCATCCCACAATCTCCTTTTATTTTTCTTATGCCCCGATTTTAAGCAAATAGTTCGTTTCATTCATTTAACAAAGAGAAATATAAAACGAATCCACCAAAAATTACTTCTCAGTAAAATTGTTCCTCAGCTATTAAGAACACTGTCTTGATGACTGTCTCTCATAAGATACTCTCTCTACACGCTTGACGATCAAGTCAACAACTAACTCAATGAAAAATAAACGACAACTCTATAACAACTTGTTATAGTTAAAATTGTTGTGACTAATTTTGTACTTGATTTTGCCACATCATCTTTTGTTCATTTGTTCACTGGGCACCACTTCTACGTCACTCGTGCTCTTCCTCTATCGAGCACAAGTTTTTAACGATTTATAAATAACTTCCAGTGCAAAACAAAGCTTGTCTTTAAGCTTCAAATGTGGGTACTGATGAATCAATTCCGAAGCTTTTCCTAGAATTTTCATGATCTGGCATTCTTGTCCACGAAAACAAAGCTTCCAAATCTTTGCTCTGATTATAGCGAGTAAATGCAATCATCTATGAATCACTGACAATCTCATCAGCAATCGTGAAAGAAGTTGGCAATGGACACCTCATGATCCTTTCCGATGACATTTTAAGTTAAGAAATGTGGAAAACATTATGTATTTTAAAATTTTGTGGCAAGTTGAGACGATATGCCACATACGTCACCTGATCTAGCACTTCAAAAGGGCCAAAATAACAAGCACCAAATATTTGGTAAATGTGTTTCATAATCGACTACTAACGATAAATACACAGTTTGAGGAACACCAAATCACCGATCTCAAAGATCAATTCTCTGGGATGTTTGTCCTCATTCGTTTACATTTGGTCATGAGCTTTCAACAAGTGTTCCTCAATCGTATGCAACATCAGATCACGTTCCTTCAGCATTGTTTCTAACTCGGAAATCCATAGTTAAATAAAGATGCTAAATTGTGGCACCACACCATTTGCGGTTGCTGAAGTTTTTCAATATTTTTTCTCAACAATTGCGAAAGATCTCTGCCTTAAACAACACAAAATAATGTGGTACCTAAAGCTGTGTGGCGTAATTAGTGTTATACCACAAATCCACCAATGATAAGTAATTAACCGAAGACTTCGGATTTAGTGAAGCAAAACACCGTAAATATGTCTCAAGGCAACAATTTAAAACTTTCGTTTGACCATTTGATTGAGGATGAAAAATTGTGCTATATTTGAGATGTGTTCCTCTTAACCTGAACAGAATTTTCCAAAATGAGCTTAAGAATATCATGCCTCTGTCTGAGATAACTGATTTCAGATAACCATGAAATTGTGTATGAAAAATCCAATGCATTGAAAGAATGTTTTGGCAAAAAATGGGTGAATTTACTTAATCGATCTATCATAACAAAAATAACATTTACTCCTTGAAAATGAGGAAGTCTTTCGATGAAATCCATCAATAAAGCCTCCCAAACTTGGTCCAGAATTGGTAACGATTGAAGACAGGTGATAATGTAGAGTACTTGTCACGTTGGCATACATCACAACATATGACTGTATATTTGTGAGCATATTCTTCCAATCAAATGAAGCTTGTATTGGTTTCAAGGTTTGAGTACTCCAAAACCAACTTTAATCTAAGTAATTAGTGTACTTGAGTCTTTCGACTTAGGATTGGTCAGTTTTATTTTTGATGGGAGAAAATTGTCATTTCCAACAGTATTGCTGCTGTCTTTTTTGCAGCTTTTGATTTTGTTGAAATATTTTCTCTTACAAAATATCAATTTCATAAGAGAAAAATATCGGAATAACCTCTTGCCAATCCATTATGAAATTCAAAAAGTATCAGTGGTATGTGTACTGACAAATAAGGAATTACCAACCCATCCTTATATAAAAGGTGTCCACCAATAATCGTGTATTTCTTTTTTTTCTGTGTACCCGCCAAAATTGCTAGCTTTAAACATTGAATGCTTTCATCATTTTTTTCTTCAGCCAAAATGTTTTGAAGCTGTATTTTCGTCGCAGTAGTTAGAGCTTGTAAGACAATATGTGTGTGTTGAACAAGTTCAATACGAGAAAGACCGTCCAGCTATATTTTTAATGTCTTGTTTACATACATATGAAAGTCATAATCCAAGAGCTTGTTAACCATTTTTGATAGTCCAAGGATACCTCTTTATTCTAGAAAATTTAAAACTCTCATGATCTATATGAACTTTGAATCTCCTCCCCAACAGGTAAGCCTCCACTTCTCAATAAAAAAACGATTTCCATGAGTTCTCGTTCATAAATCATTTTAATATGTTGTCTGTCCAAGAGGCCATAACTGAAGTACACTATTTGTCTATCGTTTTACGTTAGAACAGCTTGTAAACCGTACCCTGACGCATATATTTCAGCAATGAATAAGGATGAAAAGTCTGGTAAGACCAGAACAAGACCTGTTGACATCAATGATAGAATTATGATCCATAATGCAGTAATAGTTTATATAAAGTTGTGTAGTATAACTTTGTTAAGTAAGTAAAAATTGAAAAAAAGTTAACTGCCAATGCCATATACGAAGCTAATGAAATATAATTTATTTTCGTGAAGTTAAATATAAAAAAGTGAAGTATTCGAAACAAAAATTAATTTTGTAAGAAGAAAAAAAGATTTAAACCATATGAAAATGTATTTGTGGATACACCTCTAAAATTTATTTGAAATCAAATTGATGCCCTAAGCCATTATTTCTTTTTCAACCATATAGGCACTGCTATGAGCATAACCACAAATTCATAATGGCCATCCGCGGTTCTAAAGCTGTCTTAGAAATGTCATGTATATTGCATTCATATTTGATGATAACAGGAACGTAAGCCCAACTTAGAGAACAAACTAGATCCAAATAGTTCATCCAAAAATTAATCAATCATTGAATGAGATACTTATCAGCCACTGGCCGTATTGAGTGCTCTATAGTCAATGAAAAACGTCAAGTTCTCTCTTTCTTCTTCACTAATAACACTGGACCAGAATATGGACTGCGGTTTGGACTTACAATGCAAAATTTCGTCATTTGAGAGTCCGTTTCTTCCTTATAAGCATGTATGTATTGATAATGACGAACACTAATGGGACCAGCTCCTGCTATAAGAGTGATAACATGTACTCAGTCACGCAGAAACAGAAGTTGGGTAAATTCTGCGAAAATTATCAAGTACATCTCCAATACGTGTTCAACCAGAATCGAAAGCTCAAAATATTGATCAGACATATTGACTTCAAAGAGCTCTGCTTCCAACAAAATTTCTCTACAAGTTCACCAAACTCAACTTTTTTTAGTTGCTTCACATTCACATTGATGCAAGGAATCATTGCCAAACAAATTTACTCGGTTGCCTTTGAACCTGAAAGAAAGCTCATGTGTTTTCCAGTTCATCTCGCATTATCGAGAGTAGTAAGCCAATCTATATTGTATCATGTATACTCTGCCAACTCCAAAATGAAGAAATCTGCTTTGTCATCCACTCTCTGAATCGAGAATGAAAATTGTGGGCAGATCCTCATTCTTTGTATCCATATTCATGTTCCAACATAATGTTCAACTTCTTGATTTGTATTGTCTTGAGATGAAGTTTATTTTCCACTGAACTCTCTACGAAGTTGTTATTGGCTCCACTATCTAGCATCACAATGACTTGTATTTTTTCAATCTGACCCCATAACTTTGTTGTTATAGGTAATGGCAGTCCCAAGAACGAGAATAACGACAACTCCATTAACCTTGGGAGAACCATGTTCTCATCCTAAATTGTATTAAGTAACTCCTCATTCCAAATATCTGCTTCTGATCCTTCTATTGTCGTCGAAAACTTTAGATCACATTTGTGACAAAGTCTCAGTCTTCTCTTTTATGCCACATCTCAGCCTGTGTTAAATGTCGTGGACCATTAATAACTCCAGATTTTTGACGTTTCATTGCGGTTTATCACTGTGTTGTCTTTTGTTCTCAATATTCTCATTAGCTCTAGTTCCCCAATCATAGTAATGTGTTATCAAACGTTGAGAATATCGTGAAGACGACTTAGTAGTCAAAACTGATTGAGTAAACGCTACACTAATTTACAAAATGCATCATCTTCCGTCTTATTCACTACATAAATATATTGTCTCAATCCTTAGGTTCATTCATCATTATAAATGCTTTCATTTCAGGTTGAGACCATATAAGAACACATGCTCTAAATTCTTCTAATCAATACCCTTGTTGAATTGAGAAAAAAGTCTCTCAAGGATCATCTTCTATTTTGCTTGTGAACCTTGTTAAAATTCTCCAAAACAAAATTAGATATATTTCCAGCTCAATCATGAACCAATTCCATATTCATCCCTCAGAGGACACAGATAACCAATCAAATCTATTAATAACCCAATTTTAAAAACTTTTATGCTATGTTTATCCAGATGTTAGGCTAAGAACCATTACATGCTGATAAAGGCAACTATATCTTCTTCATCAAACTAGATTTGGTTTCTAACGAATTAGCATTTCCCGATAACCTAACTGAGTCATATCTATATTCTCATTTTTTACTTCCCCGTGTACCTGATCATCTTCATTTGATGAACTTGTGATGGACTTCACGATCGCTTTCTCGTTCGTCAACAAATTATCCAATCGATTGCAATAGCGTCTATGTTATGTAATCCATCAGCAATGGCAAATATGAGTTTGATTTCATTAACAAAGCCCAACTACCATAGTCACCGTTACTTTTTGTTTTAGTTTTTTGATGGTGTTGTATATACTTCCCATAGTGTTTTCGATCTCCGCTATTGTTGATTTCAAACTTCTGAGATCAACCACTTACTGCATCAATTTGATAAGAAAATAGTTCTTTTCATTCACTTAACAAGGAGAAACATATAACGAATCCACCAAAAACTACTTCTCAGTGAATTGTTCCTCAACTATAAGAACACTCTCTTGATGACTGTCTCTCGTAAATATAATATCTCTACAAGCCTGAAGATCAAGTCAACAAATTGCTCAACGAAAAAAACAACAACTCAGTAACGACTTACTATAATTACAAATGTTGTAACTAACTTTCTTCTTGATCTTTCCATGTCATCCTTTATTCATTTGCTTATTGGCCACCACTACTACGTCAGCCGTCCTCTTCCTCTGTCATTATAAGCTCGTAAAGGTTTATCACCTGAGGATCTCGATCCTCAAGTTATTCATATTTACAAATTTTAACAGTTGTATATTTTGTTACAACAGTTTGGTGCTACAAATATTGGTTAGTTTATACATCAACAAAAAAAGGTTGCAATGAGTGAAATAGAAATCTAGGCATGCAGGGTGTCTCTCCTTTCTGAAGATGGTAAAATAAAAAGTAAAACTAATAAAGATCATTTTGAACGATGGAACGAAACGAATAAACACAAAACCAATGATTGGTAAAACTGTGAAACATACTAATAAAATTTATATCGCTAGCGACTTCAAGAGTTTGTGTACTTCCCCAATTGCCCACTACCAACGGGCCTTCCACATACACTGACTTTGGATGTGGGCCCCACCCCGTGCAACATGATGTGCATTAATTTTTTTGAAGCTCGAAATACTTGTTTACTGAATTTTCAATCACCACATGATATTTCTTCGTGATTTAGCTTTACTCACACGATATCAAAAATTACTTCTTAATAGGTCACCCATCTTTTGACCACTTCAGCTCACGTCCATAACTCTGAAGTTCTCTTTAGATGTGTGCCCGAAAAGATAACTGCATTTTGGTGACGTAAGTATCCAAATCAGTGTCCATGCACTTTTATTCATGGCAGAATATCAAGAAATCAAGTAGATCCCATGCAAACCAACCTGACTTTTCTGACGAAAAAAATATATGGAATTGCGAGACAACTATATACCACAAACCGGGATATTACAGTTTGGTTTCACCACCTCTTTGATACAACATGTTGAGAGAAACTCTTCTTCCGGCAAAAGTCAACTTTATCCAGTGAATCACTTCAGAAATTATGGTTAACTCTTTGGCGTGATATGGAATATCACATTTAGCAAGGAAAATTCTAGCGGTCTGAAGAGACTGCATGCCAACACGTAGGTAATAAATTTCAAAATTATAGAATTCTAAGTTGGAGTCTTTTTTCTTTTGTCGTTTGTCATTTTGGGAGAGCGAAAATGTATGTTAATTGGGCAACACTTTAATTGGGGTGTAGAGTCTATCTCTAACACCATCTCAAACATCTTTGCAAAATTTTGATAAGTACTGGTAAGTGACTCGATTTGTACATGCAAGTTCAACTGAAACTCTCATCGTGACAAGACTTGATTCTTCTTGTCGGCTTTCGACTACGAAGAGACGTTTTGAGACAATGACATTGTTTTGATAGTCACTAAGAAGATACAATGGAAATTATACGCTTAAATATTCTGCAATATTTTATTAAAAATAAGATAATATAATTAGCAAAAAAAATAAAAATGAATGGTGGATTTTTGTTTTGTTTTATGAATGGACAAACATAAACTTTAGGTTCTATCATGTGTATAAGTGAGTTGAAACTGAAGTGGAATTTGGAAGACAGTCAAACAAGCACCATTTTGGGTGTGATGCATGTGTGTGTGTTTATATTAAGCATTGGCATTCAGTTTCGGTGAGTTTTACGAGTATTTTGGGTTTTTGGATTCAACTTCGTATGTCTCATTTGGATTATATATATCTGAATCGGGTTCAGTTAATAATGATCCATGTTTGGTATATTTTAATAATTCTGTTAAAATTCATTTGGGATCCGAATTCATTTTAGATTTGGTTAATTCTGGTTTAAGTATTTCTAGATATCAGATCAAACTAAGCATATAATTGATTATTTGAGATATTTAATTAGGTTTTAAATAGTTGTTTTGGATGCTAATTCAGATTTGAGATCAAGGTTTTTGGGTTTTTAATTTTTTTGGTTATCCGTTCGACTTTAGCTAATAACACTTTAGATTCATATATATTTTATATTAGCCTAGAGTATCCATTCGGGTATCCCTCGGATCGGGATTCAGGTTTTTCGGATAATAGATTTTAAGTAGTTAACTTCGCATGGTTTAGTTTGTTTGCTTATGGTCATGATTTTATGCTCATTTTTACCTATGGTGGGTGCGGATTGAATATCTGGATTTTTGAGGTATTTTTGATCCGGTCCGTTTCGCTCGAATAACTAGTTATCCGATCTGATTTGATCCGTAGCCACCTGGATATCTAGAAAATTTAGATTTTTAACCAATATCCGATTCGATCCTTCGAAAGAAAATTAAAATAAATAAATAAATAATATTAAATAATAATATTTTACTATAAGAAATTACTTTTAAAAAATTCTAATAAATAATATAATCAATTTAATAAATAAAATGTTGCATAATTTGACAACAGGTCTCATGAGAATATTCTGGAGGTATCTAGGAAGTTACAAGATGCATACAAGGATGAAGAGAACTATTGGCATCAAAAAAGCAGGAATATGTGGTATTCATCTGGGGATCTTAACACAAAATTCTATCACGTTTTAACGAAGCAACGACGGGTTCGTAATAGGATTGTGGGGCTATATGATGCTGCGAGAAACTGGATTACAGAGGATAATGGTGTGAAAAAGGTGGCAGTAGACTATTTCAAAGATCTATTTAGTACCACTTCACCATCGGAGTTTAGTAGTTTCCTGACAGAGGTAACACTGGGTATCACTCCTCAGATGAATCAACGATTGTTAAGGATAGCGACTGAAAATGAGGTTAAAGATGCTTTGTTTATCAAGCACCCAGAGAAGGCGTCAGGACCGGACGACATGAAAACTCTTTTATTCAGCACTCCTGGCATATTATTAAGAACGATTTGGTTGAAATGGTGAATAATTTTTTGGTTTCAGGAGAACTGGATTCAAGATTAAATATTACTAACATCTGTATGATTCCAAAGACGGAGAGGCCTACAAGGATGACGAAACTGAGGCCAATTAGTCTATGTAATGTAGGGTATAAGATTATTTTGAAGGTCTTGTGTCAGCGATTGAAAATATGCCTCTCCTCCCTCATATCGGACACTGAATCAGCATTTGTAGCAGGAAGGTTGATTTCTGATAATATTTTTATAGCTCAGGAAATGTTCCATGGATTGCGAACCAATAAATTATATCAAGGAAAGTATATGGCAGTTAAAACGGACATGAGTAAAGTGTATGATAAGGTGGAATGGGATTTTATCAAGGCCTTACTACAGAAGATGAGTTTTGATTTCCACTGGATTAAACTAATGATGGAGTGTATATCATCGGTTTAATATCGGGTTCTACTAAATGGTCAACCATGTGGTATCATTGTTCCACATAGAAATTTACGTCAAGGGGATCATTTATCTCCTTATTTATTTATTTTGTGTATTGAGGCTTTAATTGCAAATATAAAAAAGGCGGAGAGAGGGCAAGAACTAACGGGAATGAAGGTAACCAGAGCATGTCCATCTATATCTCATTTTCTCTTTGCGGACGATAGCCTCTTCTTTTGTAGAGCTCAAAGAGAAGAGTGTCAAACTATTCTCAGAATTTTAAAGGAATATGAGGTAGTATCATGTCAACTCAAAAAAATTGATAAGTCTTCAATCCAATTTGAACATAAGATTAAAGAATCTATCAGACAGGAGTTAAGAGATATTTTGGGCATCCAAAATTTAGGAGGAATGTGATCTTACTTAGGTTTACAAGAAAATCTCGGAGGCTCCAAGATACAAGTTTTTAGCTTTGTACAGGATCAGCTAAATAATAGGGTCAACGGTTGGACTTTTATATTTTTCACAAAGGGAGGAAATGAAGTGATCATTAAATCAGTGGTTACGGCATTACCAAATCATGTGATGTCTTGCTATCGTTTACCGAAGGCAACCGCAAAAAAAACTGACAAGTGCGGTAGTACAATTCTGGTGGAGTCCAGGGGAAAACACAAGAGGCATGCACTGGAAATCATGCGACAAAGTATGTGTAAATAAGGATGAAGGAGGTTTAGAGTTTAAAGACATCACTGATTTCCACATAGCGATGCTTAGTAAGCAGTTATGGCATCTGATAGAGAAGCCAAACACTTTATTTTCTCGAGTTTTCAAAGGTCGGTATTACAGGAACGCCTCACCCCTGGACCCGATTCGTTCATATTCTCCTTCATATGGCTGGCGGGGCTAGATCTCTGGTAAGCAAAGGACTAATCAAAAGGGTGGGATCAGGATCATTTATATCTGTATGGAACGATTCATGGCTCCTAACCACATGTCCGAGACCAGCTAATAAAAACCAACACAATTTCTACCCAGACCTCACAGTGGATTCTCTCATTGATTCCACTTCACGAACTTGGAACTCGCAGGCAATTCGGGCTTTGGTGGACCCACAAGATGTGAAAATTATAGAAAGCATTCCACTGAGTAGGACTCAGATGATAGATATGGATGGATGGCATTTCACAAAGAATGGTAAATAAACAGTTAAATCAGGATATCAGGAAGAATGTGTTTACCCAGACAAGGAAAGACCACCACTACTGTTTGGACCCACAGTTGATGTATTGAAGGCGTTTTGTTGGAAAATACGGTGTCCACTAAAGATAAAACATTTCTTATGGCAATTGGTAACTGGATGTACAACATTCAAGAAGAATCTGCAAGCACGAGGAATACAAAGGGACATATGTTGTGTAAGATGTGGAGCCCATGAGGAATTGATAAACCATGTGTTTTTGAATGTTCTCCAGCACTTCAGGTTCGGGCTATCTCAGAGATACCATCAAATCCAGCTCTTTTCCCAACAAGTTCTCTCTTCACAAACATGGATCATCTCTTCTGTAGAGTTTTCCCGCAGATGGATGATCATCAATTTGCATGGATACTATGGTACATTTGGAAATGAAGGAATAATAAAATCTTCAGTAATCTGGACATTGATACTAGGGAAACACTCAAATTGGCAGAAACAGAATCAACACTCTGGGCTGAGGCACATATACTGAACGAATAGAGGACAGTACCACACGTAGATGTTATGACCCTACCGTCAATTCCAAGAAGATGGTGTTTCACAGATGGTTCCTGGAAAGAGAATGATATCTTCTCCGAACAAGGTTGGCTCAGGACTCTATAAGGATTTGATAGGCTGATGGGGGCGAGGAATGTTCGGGCTAGTCTTTCTCTTCTTCATGCGGAGATGGAAGTGCTACTCTGGGCAATGGAATATATGAGGAACTTACGTCAGTTTCAGGTCACGTTTGCAACGGATTGTTCTCAATTGGTGAAGATGGTATCGGAACCAGAAGAATGACCAGCTTTTGCAAGTTATTTGGAAGATATTAAAATCCCGAAAGAAAGTTTCCTCCGATCAGAGATCATCTATGTAACAAGGACACAAAATTGAAAGGCGGATAACTTAGCACACAGTGTAAGGAAACAACCGTCTTTCGTCGTTCACATAGATGCAGATCTCCCGGTTTAGTTCACAAAGTCAGTATAAGTTGATGACAAAAAAAAGAATAATATTTATATAAGTTATACATAAAATTATTTAAATATATATATATGCATATAACGGATTGGATCGGATCGGATATTCATTCCTATAAATATTAGTATTTATGATTTGTTTTGTTTCTTTCTCATATTGAAAATTAGTATTTGTTTTATTTCGTAGAGTTACGGATATCCAAATTTTTTGGTTTGAATCGAGAGATAATAAATCGAATAAAAATTTTCGAATATTTTATCCAGCCCTAGTTCTTGGGATCTCCTTCTCTAAGAACATGGAGAAGGTCGAGGAACCAGATTTTGAGTAGTTTAGTCGGAAAAACATAGTTGTAAGAAACTAGCCAACGGACTGTACCAATCCTGGTACGAGTACACAACTCACGCGAAAGGTCATTTCTGTCGGGACAGAATCCGTGGGCTAGTCGAAGCAAACGTGCTTACTTTACATGTGTAATTCATAAATTATCGGATCGCGTGTGAAGCACTTTGCTAGCTGCGGAGACGCCTTGTAAAAGTTGAGTAGTTTGTCGTCTCTCCACTAAAATGATTATGATTAAATGTGTTATCCAATCCAGGTGTCGCGATTTGATTAGCAATAGTAAAATCATTATCCTATCAATTTCTAGACTTCTTTAAAATGCTTACTTGTCAAAATTTGCAAAGACGCATTTCGGATTAGTCCGAAAAAGTCACAAACCAATAAGTCAGTGCTCCTTTAACTTTTTACCAGCTCTTTTTTACCTACTACTTATTACCGAAAGGCCAACACAATTGTGATGTTCATCTCCACTTCAGTTATAGCTTTCTTCCGTCACATAATGTATGGAAGAGGCACATGCAAATGTAAATTTTCAATGTTTTCGTTGTTCTCGTAGTTGACTATAAAGATATTCTATAGATGTAGACCATTACGGAATGTAAATTGAGATTGAAATTCCATAGAGAGTTTGGTACATAATCCTTATTTTTAAAAGAACAATGGTAAAATACAGAATGTTGATTCAGCTTGGAACTTGTCTACAAATGCAGAAGAATTTGACCGGTCGATGGAGAAAAATGTTATTTAAGTTAAATAAACGTTCATATGGCTTTTAATTAAATTAAAATTTAAAAGACGGGTCGACAACACACTTCTGTGGTTATTAGTTTGCTCTGTAATTTAGTAATCACCAAACCCAGGCTATTGCGTGGCCCGCATGTTGTCTTCTTTTTTTTCTTCTTTCTTTGCTTCTATTTATGTTTCTATCTTTCCCCACCAAACAAACAAAAACAATCTACAGATACTTGTCCTCTTCATCATTCCTCTCTGCCTCTTTTTCCTCTGAAGAACTGAACACAGAAACCTTTTGGGTAATTTTTACTTTTTTTGTAATGTAACTGTAATCATAAAAATCATAATCTTCTTGTTCACTTCAATACGTAATCATCTCATAAGATTTATAGTTGCAAGCTTCTTTTTGCATTTGGTTTCTTCTGTGCATGTTCATAATTTTACAGCGAAACTTTAGCCCACTCCTGATCTTCCTATCTATTTTTTTTCCGAAATAAACCAGTGTGCTACAGCTCCTGATCTTCCTATATGTTTATGGGATTGAAGATCTTATCTATTTTTATAGCATGAATGTGGTTCTTGCAAAACCCATGAAAGATTCCAGTTTTCTCATGCAAAAGCTTCAAGCTTTTTTTTTTGTTTCTTGGGTTTTTAATTCTCTCTTTGGTAGACACATGTCCATGTTTCCTGACAAAAAAACTCCTTTAGCACCTGACAAGAAGCCAAACATATTAGCTTTTTTGTCTTATATCTGAGATCACTAATACAATTTTTTTTAGTTTGTCTCATGACCTTTTAACACTCTTTGTTTATCTCTGTTATGTGACAGTGTATCTTAATCTCTTAGTAAATCAAAGATGCAAAACGGTCACACAGAAACTGAAGACCAGAACCAAATGGTACGTTTTATGTTTCTAGATCAAAACTGGCTATGTTCTGTTTCATTATCTTAAATGTTATGGTGAGTGTGAAAATAATTAGACATGGTTAATGTAAATGTAATATGGTCTAAAATATAGCTTCTTATTTGATCATGGGTCAAACTCTATATAGGCCATAGATGATAAACTTCCTCCAATTTCATGGGAAAGGAAGTTAAATAGTCAAACCAAGACCCCATCTGAGTTCAAACTGACTAAACGAGATCATCTTCATCTGGTGATATCATCTTTCTCTCGATCTACCGTACTTTTTTTGAATAAAAGATCTACAATCAAAGTCTAAAATGAGGAATCCTATTTCTTGCTGTTCAAGTCATGCTTACCTCAGATGCTCTGTTCTTTGGAAATTAAAAAAATAATAATTTAAACCTCTTTTCCTCTCTCTGTTTTGGCTTTTCCAAAGTTTCCATTAGGCTACAGATTGTGGCGACACACCAAAGAAGAAGCCGCAAAAGGAAGAGTAAGAGATCTTTCACAATTTTTCTTATGCTCATAAACATTTGATGATCTTTGCCTTCATCAAATATTGAAAATCTCTCAAAATCTGCAGGCATCGATCTTCGACATCTTCAGAAAACACCATATAACAGGAGATCATGGTGTCCCTTTAGGGGGGATTGGGTATGAAATTAACATACACTTCACAGTTGCATAGAAAAGAAAACAATAATGTTCTCAAGTCTAAATATCATCTGTTGCAATGTATTAATGTACAAACCCGCGGGGACAAAAACTGTGTATCAGTGCAGGAAGCATTGGAAGGAGTTACAAGGGTGAGTTTCAGCAGTTCAAGTTATTCCCAAAGATTTGTGAGGAAGCTCCAATCCTCACAAACCAATTCTCTGTAAGCAACCAACCAACCAACCATAAACATTGCTTTGTGTTCTTTTGTTTGATATGTTTATGAAGTATCCTTCTGATGCTTCTTGATTTTTCAAAATTTATATAGGTATTTGTTTCTCGCCCGGGCGGTTTGAAGCACTCAACTGTTCTATGTCCAACAAAGCCAGAAGTGATTAAGTAAGCCAAATCCATTTGTCTTCTCTTGTGTCTTCATTAAATCCCTAGTTACTGAAACAGAGTAAATATACAAATGATCTTAATATATGTTTATTGTATACGATTGTGCAGAGACAATGGAGGCTATTTGTGCAGAGGTGAAGCTCCAAATGTAGGAATTGATTCTTGGGATTGGAACATGACAGGGGAAAAATCCACCTACCATGCTCTTTATCCTAGGTCCTGGACCGTCTACGAAGGTATCTTGTTGTTTTGTAACCATGTTTACTTTAGATAAATCTATTGCAAATTCTTGATTTATGAAGGTTATGAATAAATGTGTGTAATTGATGAACAGGTGAACCTGACCCTGAACTCAGAATAGTTTCTCGTCAAGTCTCTCCCTTTATACCTCATAATTACAAGGAAACCAGTCTTCCTGTATCGGTTTTCGACTTCACGGTATGAATATTCAACATTATAACTTAGGTAACAACTTGTTCTGATTTGATTGTTTTATGTCATGTTTCAGGTGACTAATACTGGAGCAGAACAAGCAACTGTTACACTGCTCTTTACTTGGGAGGTAATCAATCTGAATACATAACAACTCTCCCATTGTTCATCTTCTTTAAGAGCCTTTGGGAGATTGTTTTTTTCTTTTTCTTTTTACTCTATAAGAAAATTTTGACGGTCCATTTGTTTATGTGGTTGATTAGAATTCTGTGGGAGGAACTTCTGGGTTAACTGGACAGCACTTAAACTCAACAATAATGTAAGAAATTTTCATCAAATGCTGCAATAGATTTTTTCTATGTGCTTCTTTTACTAAATCTCGTTTTTTATTTAATGGAATCTTCTAGGGCAAAAGATGGAGTTCATGCAGTAGCTTTACACCACAAGTACAGACCATTTCCTCTGACTCTTTGATTGGTCTCAGTTTAGTGTTGATTATTGGAAGATCTTGTGTTGATAATTGTAATGCACCTCATCTTGCAGGACAGCAAATGGACACCCACCAGTGACCTACGCAATTGCAGCAAAAGAAACAGAGGATGTTCGTGTCTCATCGTGTCCAAGTTTCTTAGTTTCTGGTACTAGCCCTAACAAAATCACAGCAGGAGATATGTGGGATGAGATTAAAAAGGTTATATTTCTTTAACCAATAGTCTTTCCTTATAACAATTTAAAAGAATGATCAGTCTTAACCTCTCTTTATCCACTCTTTAGAACGCATCGTTCGACAAGTTAACCATCAATGCATGCTCTCCATCAAAACCTGGAACTTCCATTGGAGCAGCCATAGCAGCAAAGGTGAAAGTTCCACCAGGATGTGACCGTACAGTCACATTTTCACTCTCTTGGGATTGTCCTGAGGCTAGATTCGACGAGAAAACTTACCACAGGTATGCATGCATGGTGTTACAACCCTATTAGACTTCAGGCCAAGATAAAGTTTCAGCATATAAAAAAACTTTGTTTCTAACTTGAAAACTTTGTATTCAATAGACGATACACAAGATTCTATGGCGGTTTAGGAAATGCAGCGGTGGCAATGGCTCATGACGCTCTTCTCAGTATGCAAACACTTTTTTTTTTCTTTTGTACTTAAGTCTTAACTAAAAGTAAGAGATCATCACCATTATCTCATAATATGCTTTCTCCTTATTTGTTGTTAGAGTTCTCTGAGTGGGAGGCTCAGATTGAAGAGTGGCAAGGTCCTATTCTTGCTGACACATCACTTCCTGAGTGGTATATAACTTCAGCTTCAATACTTTTTCTAAGTTCAGTTAAGCTGAAGACCCTAATCATAAATCGTTTTCAGGTATCGAACAACTCTCTTCAACGAACTATATTATTTCAACTCAGGAGGAACCATCTGGACAGGTAACAAAAATTGATTCATCCACAAACTCATTTTATCTGTAAAACTTTCATTCTTCTAAACCCGATTTTTAGATTTTTGTTTTTTTTTTTTTACATTTTCTTGATAGATGGGTTGCCTCCGAAGCAAAGCCTCGATAGTATAGGAAGAAGAAAGATCTCTCTAAGCATATCAACCATAGACAATCCTGATTCAGACCAGAACAACATAGCCTTGGACATCCTAGGAAGAATCGATGCGGTCTGCTCGCAGATTCACGCTCCTCTATCCTCAAATGCTGCCCTCGGAACCACTATGGTTCAGCATACCGAAGAGAACATAGGACAGTTCCTTTACCTAGAAGGGATTCAGTATCTAATGTACAACACCTACGACGTTCACTTCTACTCCTCTTTCGCATTGCTCATGCTTTTCCCCAAACTCGAGCTGAGCATCCAGAGAGATTTTGCGGCAGCGGTTCTGATGCATGATTCCAGCAAGAAACAGGTCATGAGCTCCGGCGAATTCGTTACAAGGAAAGTTCTTGGAGCGGTTCCTCACGATATTGGTTTGAACGATCCGTGGTTTGAAGTAAATGCTTATAACTTGTTCAACACGGATAGGTGGAAAGACTTGAACTCCAAGTTTGTTCTCCAAGTTTACAGAGACGTGGTTGCGACCGGTGACATCAAGTTTGCGAAATCTGTTTGGCCATCGGTTTACACCGCCATCGCTTACTTGGACCAGTTTGATAAAGATGGAGATGGGATGATAGAGAATGAAGGGTTTCCGGATCAGACGTATGATGCTTGGTCTTGCACTGGAGTTAGCGCTTACTGTGGTGGTCTTTGGGTCGCGGCTCTCCAGGCCGGCTCCGCTTTGGCCCTTTTAGTTGGGGACAATGGGGCTGCGGTTTATTTCAACGCCAAGTATGAGAAAGCTAGAAGCGTTTACGAGAAGCTCTGGAATGGTTCTTATTTTAATTATGATAACAGTCGAAGTGGCTCGAGCTCATCAATCTTGGCTGATCAATTGGCTGGACAATGGTACGCGAGGGCTTGCGGACTGAAGCCGATAGCGAAAGAAGAGTGGATCAAGAAAGCGTTGGAGACGGTCTACGACTTCAACGTGATGAAAGTGAGAGAAGGGACGCGTGGGGCTGTCAACGGGATGTTACCGGATGGACGAGTAGACACAAGCACGATGGTGTCGAGGGAGGTTTGGGCCGGGACTACATACTCGGTCGCGGCTTGTATGATTCAAGAAGGACTTGCGGACAAAGGGTTTAGGACAGCAAGGGGAATCTATGAGGCAGCTTGGTCTGACCGGGGTCTCGGGTAAGCAGCTCAGCTCATAGCATAATTATTTCTTTTCTTTTTGTTAGTTTAGTTCATAATGTTTGCTTTATCGAATTTCGTTCTTGGTTACAGCGTCTCATTTCAGACACCAGAAGCTTGGACCACAAACGACGAGTATAGATCACTTTGTTACATGAGGCCATTAGCTATATGGGGGATGCAGTGGGCACACACAATGCCACAACCTAATAGAGAACAAGAACAATCATTAAGGATACAAGAGGAAGAGGAAACGTCTGTGCTGTTTCAGCAACACGCAGGGTTTATTAAAGTGGCTCACTATCTGAAAACAACAAAGGGAAAAGACCACAGAAGCCGCCTCCAGTCTGCTTACGAGACCTTCCTCAGGGTAGTCCGCCTTTAGACCACAACCTAATAACGAGCCACCTTTTTTCTCGTCTCTTTTCCGTGTCGTGCTTTAAATGTTTTATGTTACTTTCAGTTACAGACATAATCAAGTGTTTTGGAAGTGTAATGGCAAATGTATAAGATCTAAATTGCAATTGTTTAACTCCCTGAGAAGCAGCATAATGAAAATGTTTTTTTTTTTATGAAATGGCTTTCGAACCTAACTATGTAGGCTGAATGCAAAACCTTTGGGGCAAGAATAACAAAAGAAGATCAAAGCTTTTATTTTAGGAACACCTTAAAGAATAGCAACAGTAAAAGAGTAACAACAACAACTTAAGGTTTACTCAGATCGCAGTGCAAAATGTAAGGTGGAACAGAGTCATGCGCCATTTAGATCCACGATAATAAGACGAGATACCAAAGATTAATAAGAAAACACTGGGGCTGTCTAATTCAGGATGTGCAGTTTAGGAATACAAGTCTAATAATCTGAGGATACATGTGATCTTCTAGCGAGTCACATCACAAGCCTAGTCTGCATCATACTGATTGATTTGAAGGAACTTCACTGTGCTGTTCCTGGAGCAGCTGCATAGCCTGCTGGCTGAGTTGCAGACTGATCATAGCCCGCCTGAGCAGGTGCAGGCTGGGAATAAGCGGTTTGGCCAACAGGTGCGGAATATGCTGATGCGTTTCCACCTCCATAGCTAGGATACTGAGAGCCGTAGCCGTAGTTTCCATTGCTCTGAGCCGGGGCATTACCATAAGACGGCTGTGTAGAGGGATATGAGCTATAACCACCGGTTTGAGGTGCTTGCCCATATCCACCTGAAGTTTGCTGCACACCAGAAGCTGGCGGAACACCATGCTGTTCATAAGCTGGGGTAACTGCTGCTGCCTGTGTACCATTATAACCATCGGATGGTGCTGCAGAGCTGTATGAAGGGTAAGTTTGCTGACCAGGAGTACTTGATGCATAACCATATTGCTGTTGTGGTGGAGCCATGTTTGCACCATACGATGGTGCTGCTTGAGGTGGACCTTGGTAAGGCACATCAACAGAAGGTGCTGCTGGCCTTGGAGGCCCATATCCTTGCTCGGCTGGTCCTTGCATTCCATAAGGTCTACTTGGCTGCTGCATTTGGTGCTGACCACCGGCCGGTGGATAGCCCTGTTGGTATCCACCATAAGATTGCTGCATAGGAGGATTATCATAGTTTGGCTGATCATACATCTGCCCATAATTCTGCTGACCACCTGCCTGAGAGTACGGAGCAGCATGGTTGGGCACAGGACCTGGATTTTGAGGTCCTTGCCTACTGTAATAATCATATGGACCAGAATGTGGAGGCCTTTGTTCCCAACCAGGACCATATCCACTCCTCGGAGGCATATGTTGTGGAGGATAACCGCCGGAGTTGGGAGGTCTGTAATGTGAACCATGAGACGGGTATGGTCCACCATGATGATAATTGTATGGCATTGAATGGGGCCCATGAGGACCACGTGAACCACCCCATTGAGGCGGACCACCGGGTCCTCGTGGTTGGTAAGCAGGCGAGTTATAACCACCAGAATAGTGTGATGGCCTTGTATCCTGCAAAATATACAACCATGAAACCTTCATTCAGAGACAGTAAATAGAACATGAAATCTCAAACAACTGATAGAACGAAGAGCACAGAAATAACAGCTATTAATCTGAACGTTGAACGAATTGTGCAACAAAGCAGCTAGGGTTCGTGGCATATCATAAAATCTCTAAGCTCACAAAAGAATCCAAAAAGAGGATCCGACTAAGAACAGAGCAACACAGCAAGGAATTTCATCAAAACAGGTCATAAGCAGATGACATTCAGAAACATGACAGGTATTAAAATTATTCTATGCCATAAAAGTGATAACTCTGCAAACAATTCAGCTGTCAGTAGCATTCCAAACTGTTTCAAACTGAAGATGAAGCCCTGGCATCAACTTAGTACCATAGCCTATGTGAAAGTGCAGTATATGTTTGATACAAGAAATTAAAGCTGATCATTTACAGTATCCACAATGGTGTCATCAGGCTCCCCTTTAGTAGTTCCATGGTCATTCAAGCCTATCTAACAAAAAGGTGCTGTAATATATCCACGCTCACACTAAGGGCTTGAAGTTTCAAAACAGAAAAGCAGCCTTACCGACTACAAGAACCTGCAAGCGTGAGTGACAAATGCCAAATACCTTCATCCGTAGACCTGGGTAACGTCTATTGTACACCAACAAGGCAATGCTGGCCCCAATTGAAAGGTGATGGCCCCATCTGCATTTTTAAAGCCAACACCAGTTCGAGTTCTGACACTTTTAACTTAAAGAATCATGGCAATCGACTGGAGGTCGGAACATATGATCTTCTCAACAAGAGAAATAATACACATATTTTCTCAAGATTCCTTATCACAGCAGCATGAACCAAAGTACTCTTTTAGGACGTCAACATGCAGTTATTCATAAGATTAGGGGAGCCACCATATATTTGCACTGAAGTTATTAATTAAAACAGCAGGCTTTGCACATATATAAAGCAGAAAAATCAGGAAACAAAAAAAACACAACTAAAGTCATTATTCCCCCAAAAACACAAAACTAATGTGAATCAGTGAAACAAGAAAACAGTGGTTAAGGTAGTGTACCGATAACTGATCATAGGTAACAAGCTATTTCTACAGAGATTGCATGGGCCAGAGCATTAACAAGCAAAAATGCCTATTTAAATTAAATAACATAGCAGGAACATTTAGCAAACACAGAGTTATCACCACATTACCTTTGTAGTTGAATAAGGGCAGATTGAGTAAAAACAAACAACAGGATGGGATTATCAAACACATCGGTATACCAGAAAATAGATGGACCAGCACCAATATGAATGAGAAAACAAAACAGTTAAACAATCACATGTTTCAATTTCCATGGTTGCAAAAACTAAAAGCAATGACATCGTTCAGAGAAGTAACATCAGAAGACAGACCTGATACATGACATCCTTTATCAACGCGGTAGCTATATCAATTTGCCTTTTATCCCCAGAAATACGAACAGTCCTTTCCTTAGAGCCATCGCCTTCTTCAAGTGGTATTAACTATATGAGAAGTATATTAATCAGTTGCAACACAGAATAAGCAAATATTTTCACAGATTTTCTCGGTACTCTGAATACAATCAATATTAAATAGAAAGGACAACCTGAATCCGTGCTCTCGACTTTGTCTGCATGTTTTTGATAGTCTCCCCGCCTCGGCCAATGATCACACCAACCTGTCGAAGATGGATTAGGTATCACTCAGAAAATGGCCAGGCAGAACAATTACCAGGGAATACCTTATCATTTGGAACTTTGATCTCAATTTGCTCTGGGGCCGCTCTTACAAAAAGGGCAGGTACACCTCCTCCTTCAGACTACGATTGCAGCAGAAAAAAAAAACAAATCTTAGCTCGGACAGCAAAAACAAAAGTTGTAAATTAACAAAGAAACAAAGACAATTTTCAACCTGTGCTATAACTTCATTAATAAGCTTCTCTGCTTTCTCAATAGAAGCAAGATTCCCAATTATCTCCACTGGTCTTAAAGCTGCATTTGGATCAGCCTCAGAATCCCTCCGGATTTGGATTTTGGCACCAGAACTGAGCTGGAGATTCCGTACCATCTCCCCACCTTTACCAATAAGCGTGCCAACCTGCAAAAGTATGTGAAGAAAATATAAAACTCAGTAAGATAAGATTCATTGAGAAAAGAGTCAAAGGGGAAACTAAATTGAACCACCTTTGAACTCGGGACTTCTATTTTGCGAGTTGTGGATTGGGTGTCGTCAACCTCCTTATGAGAAGTGCCACCACAGACTTCTTTACTTCCATCGCCAACCTCTTCATGAGAACCACTGCCGTTAACTTCCTTACTTTCTTCAACAGTCTGCTCCTGACAACCACCAGCATCATCCACTACCTTGCTTTCGTTTTCAACTTCTTTCTGAACAAGAGCATCATTCGCTTCCTTACTAGTGTTCACCTCTTTACTTTCTTCAACAGAAACATCCAGGGAGGTTGTAGCCTCAACAGAAGCTGGTTGGTTATCCTCAGTCTTACCATTATCATCCATCTTATCTACGGATTCCTCAGCCTGATTGGGCTCCTGCACTTTCTCAATTAGACTATTACCAGTTCCCTCTTCTTCACCACTCTCTTGTTTTTTTTCTACAGTTCCTCCAATACCTACACCAAAATGTCAAAACACAGACCAATGAGAATGCATGTTTACTCCAAATCTGATTAAATACTTCATGGCAACGAATCCAAGAAATAAAAACATATACCTAACCCATCATCGGCCTTGCCGTCGAGCTTGTGTCGCTTCGCCTGAGAATAATCAGATGCTTCTTTCGCATCATCAACAGAAGCTTCGTTAGAACAATCAATCGAGCCGGTATGTTGATCGAGGATCTCCGATTCGATATTCTCAAGCTTGCGCTTGTGGTCGGAAGGCTGCACAGGGTAAGCGATAGTATCTTCTTCCGCCATGACTTGAACGGAAAAAGCAAGAAACGCCGCCTCTTTTGTGATGAATCGGCGATTTTGAGACGCTAGGGCTTCGGAGACAGTGAGGGAGGGTAAGGGTGGACGGGAAGTGGTGACTTTTGTGGGCAGTGGATTAAAGGCTTTTGTTATAGTTTCAATTTCTATGTGGGCTTTTTGGTAGGCTTATTTGTGGGCCACCATTTTCGGTTTTTCATGGCTATATTTTTGTTTCAGTTAATATTAAGCGCAGTTTGTTTTTCATATAAAAAATTTATATAGATTTTAATTTAAAAAATATTAATATTTAAAATAAAATATTTTATTTAATTTTAATCTTATTTTAATAATATAGTATTCAATTACTTTTTATAAATTACAATGAATATTTTAAAATAATAAATATTTTGTTTGCAAATAATATTATTTTTTTATTCTAATATATCTTATTGTAGGATTCAGTCTGCTTATGGAGACATAATAAAACAAAATAAATAGTATAAATACATCTCGAATATGAAGTTTATTCACAATTAAAAATAACATCAAATCACTATTTTTACTACAATTTTAATTATTTACTTTATTATTGCTGTTACAAAAGCATATATTTGGTTCACTATTAATAAAATCACGAAAATGTAAATGATTTTTCAAATATCTATTATACTTAAATTCTGATAATAATTGGAATCATTTAGTTGAATTTTTATTCGATTGTGTTAAACACATAAAATATGACTAGCGGCATTGTCCACGCGCTTGTGGACAGAGTTCTTGTTTCATCTCAATATTTGATAGGGTTATTGTGGTTGTGAATTTTGCGTTTTGAGTTGTTTTTCAAGTTTTTTTATTGTTATAGGGTTAGAGTTGTGATGATGAATTGTGTATGCATTGTTCTCTACTTATGAAGGACTAAATTGTGTTAATAATGTGATTGATATAGTTTGTGGTGTTGTTTGATGTGTCACTGAGACTTATTGTTTGTTTCTCTTTTTAATTTGTTTCTTGTATTGTTGAGAGTACATAAATTATATTAAAGTTGTTGAGAGTACCTTTTTATTTCTAGATATTTTTTCTCCAGTTTAGTTGTGTGTATTAAGTAATAATTTTTATTATCCTTATTATGTTTGTTATATGTTTTTATTTTATTTTTAAACTTGTTGCTCTTACCGAACCTTTAAAACAAATACATGAAGACTTGTAGAAATAACTATAAAATGAGTGAAAGTTCTAAGTATTTGGGTTTTAATGGGTTTTAAACGAATTTGTGCATTTCTCATAAGAAGACAATAGTATTGGCATGTTGACATTTGGCATATAAGCTATTTTTATAAGACAAGAGTAGTGAGCAGGTGGAGATGTTGTTGCTGCCTTTGTGTCTATCGGGATTGTCTCTTGGTGTAGTTGTGTTTGTTTATCTTTTATTCGATGGGTAATATGTAGACAAAAATCATTGTTAGTGGTATTTATCAGAGTTCGTAATTACTCTTGTTTTTTGTTTAGCTAAGTTTACTGATTTTGGTTGTCGTGTTCGTCTTCTTCGTTGCGAAAGTAAGTTTGTAAATTGTTAAATAGCTGGCCGTGTAGTTTGTA
>NC_027753.1:12855660-12860563 GCF_000695525.1 Brassica oleracea var. oleracea
GTAATCATTAATGATTCGTCTTTTTTGGAATTCTAGTTTTTGGTGTTTTGATTGTTTGGGTTGTTGTGGTTTCTTTTAAGTTGTAAAATAAAAGTTTGTGTAAAATTAGTTTGATAAGTAAGGGAGATAAATAGACGATCACAAAATAGGAAATATTTTTGATTATTAATGTTAGCACAATGTAGATAATAATATAAAGGGAATTGTGTGTTGATTGTTTCTTATGGATCAATGAGGAGACGGATAAGGACTCGAGTTGTTTCTTTGGTAAAGTCAGAGCCCTGGACAGAACGATTGTTCTCTGCAATCTAAGCTAAAAACCTAAAACCCTAAAATCCCTAACTCAGCCGGCGACCACCCTAAACCCTAAGGCGTTTCCTGTCCGTCGTTTCCTGTCCGTCTCCCTTGGCGTTCCCTGCTCGTGTCCTGACGTCCTCAGCCAGCTCGTGTTCGTGATCAACCAGCTCGCACCAGACGACAATCAGCTTCAGCTCGCAGACGAGTGCAGCCGGCGAACGTTCCCAGACGATCAGCGATCAGACAGCATCCGTCTTGCATCCGAGGTCCATCTGTTCTCCCTAGGTGGTCCGGCTCAACCCTACAAAAACTAAGGTATACCGTTAATCTGAGAACGTTATGATCAAACCCTAAAATCCTAATCCATTATTATGGAATTCTATGATCTTGACTTGGTTGGAAAAGATGTTTTGCTAAGTCCTTAAATTTGAGGATATGTTCTAGGATAACGTTTGTTCGCCAAAAGCTGTTTCACTAAGTTTTCCAAAAAAGGTTATACAATACCCACTTTGATGTATCTTCGCTAAGCATGTGCGACGTATGCAGATTATTTTTCCTTAGATTTCTGGGTCTATCACTGTGATGTCACATTTTTCCATGTTGAAACAATTTTAACTGTTGATGTCATTATGACGGATTTTAACCCTAACAGCTATAAGAATATTTTAATCATTAATAGTTAAATTTTAGTTTAAAAATTGTAGTTTCAAAGTTGAAGTATAAAAATTCAGATCTGTATATACTTAATTTGAAGAAAAAATTATTAAAAATTACTAAAGTTATAAGATTTGATTATATGGTGGATTTTACAAACGAAACCAAAACGGTTGTTAATAGTTTTTTTTTTGAACATCAACGGTTATTAATAGATAAATCTAGTAAATCCTAAGATTACCACATAAGAAAAGGGATGTCGATTTTTAAGCGTTATTTTTTTATCTTTGCCATGTATGAGGTGAATCAAAGTTGAAAAAGGAAAGAAAACATGTACATATAATTCCTAGAGGGAGTGGAATACTCAATTCACCTGAATGAAGAACCAAGTAAAATCATATTACGGCGAGTAATCTAAACTATTAAAACATGAGTACAAAAATAAATTGACCCTGACTTTTTCTAAATATTTACAAGAGAATGCCACTGGTATATTTACTAACCACATTCACTATTATTTTGAAAAGGCTTTCACGTATGACAAAACGATTTGGCCCATTAACCTTTGTTTGACCAAAATGTCGTGAAATTTCTAACCACAAAATCTGTAACCAAAATGAGATTCATCTTTATATCACTGTAATCCCAATATCTGCATGAAAAAATTTATATAAATTAGTAAACTGAGATTGTTAAATCATTTTTTACAAAATCTAATTGCACTAAAATTACAATCAAGAACTAATACATAGCTTTAGTAATGAAATTGTAGATAACATCACTAAACCGAATTATATGTATTACATGAATTAGATACAATTTTAAAACCATTTGGTTTAGCTAATATATTAATTGTCAATAAATTGTATCCGAAATTAATATTAATTTATTCTTTTCAAACAGAAAATCAACGATTGTAGATTCTCTAATTATTTAGTTGGACATAGCATTAAAACAAGATATCAATTGAATCGGAAATATCAATTCAAGTATCAAATCTAAACTAAATCTTACCGTAAAAATCTTTGCCAAATATTCCTAACATTTAGTATATTCCTATTCTACGCAACTTGCAAATCAAGCTTTCAATTAATTTAGTTTGAAAGTTATTAATGACAATATCTCACCTAAAGAACTATGGCTCCGACTGGTGACCTTTTCGGGAACACGAGGAACGAATAGAAAATGAACGAATAGGAAAGGAACGTATAAGAATAAAATTGCAGGAATGAAAAGGAATGCTTGTTCATTATCAAATTTAACAAGGAATGCTTTTATTCTATATTTCTCTACAAAAAAAAATGGGGAGGAACAAGAGGGAAAAACTATTCCTTGTGAATGGTGATTTGTTTGGGGAATGTTAAGGAATTCAGTGTTCTCTTTCGTTCCTTGGTCACCATTCAAAGCCTATATATATACTCTTCACACTACATTGATGACTACATTCACATTAATATCAGAAACAAAAAAAAATGTCTACCAATGCAAGTTTCACACCTCTCAAAAACGTGAAACCATTTAAAACTAAATGGCAATCCCAAGCTCAAGTCATTATTTTGGATAATTTATTTTGGTCAATGCAGGTTTCAGATCCCCACAACTGATACATGCGTAGGGTTTTGGTGAACTGATTTCTATTTGTATCCACATTTTCATTCTTATTGTCAAATATTTTATTTCTTTTGTTTAAATCATACAGTTTCATTAGTTTTATTCTTTTAAACGTTTTTAGTTTCATGTTTTAGTTGTTCATAACACTATCATTCACATAACATACCAGTTATGAATCAATCGATCAAGTTAAAAGCAAACAAATAAATATAAGGCTGGACCTATCGCATTTCTAATTGTATATGTTCTACATTAATTTAATCTCATCTCATGAACTAATCATTTGATAATTCATTGTTATAAGAGTTAAACTTCAACAGTAATTTACGAACTTTGTGGTGTTCTATATGCTCTGTTGTCTTCTTGAAAGTGCAGATTGAGTATCAAACAGAATTGTAAGGAGACTAAGGTGAAGAATTACAGCGTCGAGATGAAGAATTTACAGTGTCGAGATGTTTCTTAAATAAATCTCTATAAATTTAGTCTGAGTTTAATAGAGACTAAGGTGAAGAATTTACAATGTCGAGATGGTGTTTCATGAGGCCATTCTCATAGACCAAGTGGGAAACTTGCTTCATAGCATTGAGTTTTCTTTTAACTGTATGGAGATGAGCAGCTGCAAACCTCTGCTTCTCTCGGCATCTAAAAAAAATGTGAAGGAAAAGGATGCTTGAATAATTTAACTATGCCAAGATAAACACGCTGCATCTTTAAAGTGAATGAATCTTACTGGATGAACACCCATTTGAATTTAGAATAATATATAAGACCCTCCAATGATATAAAGATAACAAAAAACAAAAATCCAACTTTAAGTCAAACAGATCTTTGTAACCAGAACAATAATCAAGGTGATCTACAATTAAATAAGAATAAGGAGATCTATCCAATTCCAAAGTATAAGATTATTTGAGATAAGATTTACCCAAAACACTTACAAAAGAAGAACGATTTAATCATGCTAGACTTCATAGATCATATGCATGTAGATCACTTCCCAAAAAAAACACATCTTCAAAAAAAATGAAATCGTTTGGGATTTGACTCGCATCTTACCATCTAAGAAGTTCAAGATCAGTTGGGAATAGGAAGTAAACAATAGTGATCAATCGGTTGGAGAAAGAACTTCCGATTGATCGGACAAAGAAAAATAAAAACCCATACTTTTTTCTCTAAGAAGAATCCAGTTTTTTTTACTCTGAATCCTACCTAATTATTCTTTGCGCCAAATAATTGGTTAGGATATTGGACATATAATTAATTTTAGAGTAACTAAAAGTAGCCCAATCCATTTTTAATATGTAGACCCATTATAATTGTAATAATTATGTTGAAAAACACAAAAAAAATATTAGGATGTATTTTGAATTAAATCCTAATACTTATTTTAGCCTTAAATAATTTAGATTTTCGATAATAAAAAATATTAATTATATGTAACAAAATTATGTAATTAAAATTATTTTGGTCTTATATAATTGAATTTTTATGATAAAATAATAAAATTATTAAATATATGTAGATATATGGAATTCTAGATGATAAAAATATGGAATTTTATATAGAAATGCTAAATGATGTTAATATAATTATATTTTTAATTTTTATCGATTCTTAAGAATGAAAATTTAATGTATGTAGTTTCTAAATTTAAAGCATAAATAAATAATTTCTTTAAAAAATTCTTTTTATATTATGATGTTTTATTCTATTCTGTTATTTCATAAAAAAAATTAGTGTGAAAAATGTTGTGAAAGTTTATTGGTATGTATTACCAACTGAAAAAATAATAATTTACATATAAAATAAATTGAATATATATGTTGTTCTAGATTATACATTATATAAAAATCAAAATGTAAATGATATATTTAAATAGTTACTGTAAAATAAAACTAGATATATATAGATTAATGAAATATTTGTTGAGACAACCAAATATGTTATTATACAAAAGGTGAATTACATATGATATTGTTTTGATTGTTTAAATATTCAATGGAAATATGTATAACGCCGTATAAATACATTTGAAAAGGATAATCAGTCGATCTCTGAACAATTAGCAGTAACAAATAACCTAACACATCGTCACATGCGATGCGACAATCATTTCCAAGATGTGGAGCAGATGATGAAACTATAAATCAAGCCATCTTTGAGTGTCCCTCATCATTACAGACATGGGCGCATGCAGCAACCCCAACCCCGCCACCATTGTTCCCTACCACGAGTCATTATGCGAACATTGATTATCTTTTTTGGAGGAAAATGACATAGAAGACCCTGAATTGGATAAAGACCCATATCCCTGGATTATGTGGTATATTTGGAAAGCAAG
>NC_027753.1:12860656-12863793 GCF_000695525.1 Brassica oleracea var. oleracea
GAATGTCATGCTTGGTTCGAAGCAAACATCAAACAAGAGGAACAAACTGTTAGAATAATCCCGGAGCAGATAACAAATTCAGAGAGATGTCTAATAGATAGCTCATGGACACATGATGCATTCTTTAGTGGTTATGGATGAACATGGAAAACCTCAGGAGGAACAACTTAGCTATTGGGAGCAAGAAACCAACGACGAAAAATCTCACCACTTCATTCGGAGCTTGAGGCCCTTTTATGGGCGATGGAATGCATGCTTCAACTATCGACGTGTCAGGCTTTTGGCACCGATTGTAAAGATCTCGTCTCAATGATTCAAGACCCAGAAGAATGGCCCAACTTCTCCACTGAACTAGATGAGCTGCAGAAGCTGAAGAGCAGATTCCCAGAATTCTCAATTGTTTTTATTTCTCGAACTGAAAATGTATCTTCTGATTCATTAGCTAAGATAGCAAGATCCTTTCATAGGAACTTGTACTACATTGGTTGTTCTATTCCGGTCTGGTTCCCCAGACCACCTCAAGTTTGAGTAATAGATCAGCAGTTCGATGTCAAAAAAAAAGGATAATCTGTCGTATTTGATCTATAAAATATAAATACTATTACAAATGTATATTTATAAGGAATTACAAATTATGTAACTATATCACACTTTTTATCATGGGGATTTCTCAAAACTAACTTAAAACTCCATTTGAAATACAAAAGCAAACCATATATTCAATCAAATACAAAACTAATCTAAAAAAGTAGCCAAATTACTATTTACATCTTATGACCAAACAAAAAAATAGGAAGTTATTTTACGATCCTATCATTCAGAAGTCTACATTTATTAGAGAGAAATCTACTGGGTGTAAATCTACTAAGAAGTCTACATTGTAGACTTATTCCGAAGTCTATATCGTAATTTGATCTAATAATTTTATTTTTAAAATATAAGAAAATAATTTCTGTGGATTTTTTTAAAACATCAATATAAAACAAATATAAGGTATAAAAATTAAAATTTAATATAATTGAAAAATTTGAAAGAAAATATATTGATTTAGTTAACCATGTGTTGCACAATGTTTATCAAAGGCTGGGCAAAAAACCCGGATCCGAAGAACCAAACCGAACCCGATCCGAAAAAGTAGTACCAAATCCGAACCGAAATTGATTAAATATTTGAACGGATTCAAAATTTTGGTATCAAAAGAACCGAAACCGAACCCGACCCGAACCGAAGTATCTTGGGTACCAGAATGTAACTGAAATAGATTTATATACCTAAATATATTACTTATTTTTAGATTTAATATATATTAAAAACATCCAAAATATATAAGATACTTTTATGTTGTCTAAAATACTTGAAAATATACATAATTTGTCAAAAATAAATATCTGAAATAGCTAAAATATATTCAAAACACCAAAATGCTTGAAATATCTATGATTTTCTATCCAAATATTCAAATCAAACCAATTTATATGTTAATTTTAGGTATTTTGACATATATTATATAAATTTAAATGGGTTATCCGAACCTAAACCGAACCCGCAAAGATCCGTACCAAACCCGAACCGAAATTTAGAAATACCCGAATGAGGCTGTAATCTTTAAACCCAAAAATCCTAAACCCGATTAGATCTGAACAGAACCTGAATGGGTATCCGAACGCCCACTGAAGGGCCCCAACCCGGCTGCCTAAGTCGCGGTCGATGTCCTTCGTCGCTCAGACCACATACTGGCCGAACCTCCTAATTTTAGCCATACTTCTATAAGTTCACCCTTAGGCGATGGCTACCTTAGACCTTAGCTAGGGACTTCTTTAGCCTTTCATAGCTTAGATCATTCATAGTTATACGCAGCGGAATATTATTTCATAAAATTGGATCTCAATCCAACCATACACTTAACCGGTTTAATCATATATGCTCTAGTTAGCTCAACTAACTAGCATTCAGCTTAGAGATGAATTCTTAACTCGATTCAAGTCTAACTATCTAAGGTTTCATTCCCCCTAATCCATTCTATCTAGAACTAAGCAAGAGTTACTAGATCATACCTTAGCCACATCCACGGAGCTTGTTAGCTCATCGGCTCAGCTGCTCTAGCTGAATGAACTTGTAGACTAGCTGATCGAGCTGTCACACTCGAACTGAGCTAGGACCGAGCTATGGCCAGCTGCCATATACTGCGTCCCGCTCATGTACATATAAGAAAACTCCCCTAGGTACTTAGTCATTCAGCCAACCATCCCCACAGACTTAAGTAACCCTTGGGAAGTCTTCAAACAGCTAAGGATATGCATTTGGCTCTTCCCGGCTCATGCATCATCCAACTTCCTTTAGCTTATCAGCTTATGATACCAAGTCCAGATTATGGACTAACAATGCCCATCAGATCCTAAGTCAATCAACCAACCACACCACATGACTCAGAACTGATGAGTCTTCACACTTACCCAACCGGCCATGGAACAAGGTCCCAATGGAGCCGATCAATCTTGCTCTAACATCCGGGGCATCTTTTGATCAACCAGAGCAGACACCTTATTCCATCACCAATGGATCAGGTCGTCCATCCTTGCCCAAGATCAGATAACACACTGCTTTTCTTGAATAATAATACTCAAGCTCAGTACTTATGGTCCACGTCACCAAGTACTAGCTTTACTCTTCTTTATGGTTCTTAGCCAATGCTTTGCACATAGCTTACCAACCAAAGGTTGATAACTAACATTCCTTATGATCAATAATCATAAGTGACAAACATATCATAACACACAATCATATGATCAGATAACCTAACACAAGGTTCTATTATTGCATGGCTGGTTCCATAACTAATCATCAAATTACTCATCAGACCCAAATCTGACCAATTTCGAAAGTACTCTAAAAACTAATTAAAATTCACTAAAACTCATGATAAATCCCAACTAAGAGATTCTCATAATCAGATTCCAATGAATCGACCAGGACCATATGGATCCTGATCATGAACAGCCCGACTAAGGCCATGGGCACCATTCCTGAACCGGCCAAGGCCATGGTTCAGTTCCATCAGGTCTGATCCAACAGACTACACCATAATCATTCATAATATATAGGGAGAATTGCCAAGTGTGACTCAAAACTTGGAGTCA
>NC_027753.1:12863893-12864637 GCF_000695525.1 Brassica oleracea var. oleracea
TTGACTCCAAGTTTTGAGTCACTTTTGCAAAAAGCCCTAATATATATAGTCCTCAAGGCCGTGTCATACTTGGCCATGATCAATTCCACAATCAACAGAATTGTAATCCAAAAGGTAATCATAAAATCCGTTACCTTATACATGATGGTGTAGGATCTGGTTCCTTCTCTATCATGATCAGCCATGATCCTCCAATCCACGCCTTCATCAAGCCCTTATCATATACCTCCAGTAATGATAAGATCCATACAATGGTCGCTCATCTCTTCCCTTGAACTTTCATGCCTTTGAGAGTGGAATCCGGCTATCCCTCTTCTTCCCTGACCATTTGCGTGTGTTCTCAGGCTCTGGAGGATGCTTTGGGTGTTGCCAACAATGATCAAAACCAATCAGGGGGGCGTTCATAACTTCCCTCTTGATCTGCCCCAAAACTACCTCTTTGTGGCCTTCACACCACTCTTGGTCTTGGATGATGAATCCGACCAACTCTCAGGCTTTTCTCTGTTTTTATTTGTGTTTCAAGGTGTACGAGGAAGCCTTGGCGTGCCTGTAAAGCCACGGAACCATCCTCCTTTTATAGGAGAAAGGGTGGTTACTTTTCTAACCATTGCATCCCTTCGGTATCAATTCGGGCCATTGGTTAAATCAATGGTTCAGATCGCACCCCTTGGGCCTGGCAGTTACCATCCGCCCCTGACCTGCCTCAGTGTCCACCTACAGTGTCAGACCACCCAGCTAGGTCAG
>NC_027753.1:12864802-12868455 GCF_000695525.1 Brassica oleracea var. oleracea
TGTGAGCTGATCAGTGAGTGTGCAGCTAGTGTTTAGCTGAGTGTTCAGCTGGTTCATCTAGTAGATTAGCTACTCCAGCTCATCCAGCTTCCTCACCACATCACATTCTATCCGTATAAGTCCCTTGGTACATTTTCTGACCCGAACTATACAATTAATGATCATTTCTGATCATTCCTTCATCATACCTTGTTTACAATCATTTCTTATGATCTGAATCAAGGCATCCACGTTTTCCTTGCAAGGCCTAGCCCTTATATCAAGTTTCAGACCATTTAGCCCTTCCGTTCAACCTTGGAAAGCTTGACCTTAAGCCTATCGACCAGCTTGCTTGTTCTCTTGTCCAAAGTCTATCCCGACAGTCCTTTCCAGGTTCTGGGATGCTACAAGTCTCCCCCACTTAGGATGAATTCGTCCTCGAATTCTGCTGTGGTTTAGACCTTGTTACCTGACTAAATTTTTCCACCAAACTTAGACATTCTTAAATCACGAGATGCTTCGTTTTGTTTCTCTCAACCTAAACGTCTGCACTTTATCTTTTGCATTAATCAACATGTTCCAAGTCTCTCCCACTTGATAGGGATTTAACCAAAAATCCTATCAAGTAGTCCATTCTGGTTTTTGCGTATGGCACCTTTACTTGGCTACTCTAACCACAGTCAAGGCCCATCAAGCACACATACCAGTGTTACTTGTAATCATATCCAAAGACAACCTTGTGTCACTGGCCGAACTCTCTAGTTTGTGTCTCTAGTGTCGACCATTTCTATGTCTTTCTTTTGAATGTCGTCTACTTTAGACTTTATTTTTTCTTTGATCATAGTCAATGACTAGGTCATTCTCAGTTCTTAAGAACATACTGCGTACTTGAGTCTTAGTAGATTTTTCTTTTTCTAATCTCCAAGCCACTCGATGTACCAGTCAAGTCTTCAAGAACTTGTTCCAATCTTTAGGCTACTCGTCCTACCACGAGTCCTAACATATTGTTCCCTTTTTCTTAATTCCTTCACGGACACTAGGGTTCATGATTCCAGCCACATTGTAGTAGATCATCCCCTTATCCAACCACAACCTTTCCTGGCTTGGCCATATTACGATCTTAGTCCATACTAGACTAAACCGCCTCATGCTTGACTTCTGTCCATCACCGGACTTTGTCAAAATTTGATCCTGGTCCATTCACGGACGTGATCATATCCTGGTCTTGGTCCACACAGGGACTCAACCATTAAACCCCGACTGTAGGTCAGACTCCGACTTAGTCGTTATGTGATCCTTGTCTCATCCTGTACTTGATCATCATTTTCCTTTTTTTTTATCACAACTTTAGGTCAATATCCGACTTGGTTGTACCGCGATCCTCATCCCACACTGGACTTGATCGTCTTTAACCCAACCCTAGGTCAATCTCCGTCTTGGTTGTACTGCGGCTCTAGTCCCCTCTCGAACGTGCCCGTCTTATCCAGACCCTGGTCCATTACCGGACTCGGTCATCTATATCCAACCCTGGTCCATTACCGGACTCGGTCATACTGCGATCATGATCCCCTCAGATCAATTCGTCTCTTCCTGATCATAGTCAATCCTGACTTGATCCCATTTGGACTTGTTCAAGTAAGCCAACCATTGTCCTTCTCTGGACTCGATTGCATTACCGAACCTGGTCCACTCTCTTGGTCACTTGCCATACTGGTCAAGCCCCAACCGATCCATATGGATCCACAAGGAGTAATGCTTATCTCTGTTGAGTCCTGGTAAAATGATGCAATCCCTAAGTTACTCTTCCTTAGCGGATTTGCCATGTTCCCCATGCTGCTCATTCCATAAGCATTGCCTACCTCAGACTGATTCACAACATCTTGTTGTAATCATTCAATATGATTCTCTTGGAATAATCCCAGGTCATGACCATACCATAAGGAACGTCCCATAACATCCCTCATGACATTGCCAATTCGTAAATACCTCCACAACATTAGGTATCTAGTTGAGTAGGATCTCGGTTTGATAACACATTTGGAAAACGTCCCATACCATTCTCCAAAGTGTCACACTTCCATGAATGTCCCATGCCATTCACTAGAGTGTTTATAATATACCTCAATCCCCATCATACTAAGATACATAGCATCATGTTTCCAATTCCTCTTGGAACTGATCCGTTTCATTCACTCAATCTTAAGGAATCCTACCATTAACTTACACTAAGTCCAAGCTGATCCATCTGATCCCAAGCCCACTCATGTACTAGCCATGTAGTGTCTCCCTTAGACCAATATGAACATCGCATATGCTCACTTGTTTTGAATGCCCACTAAGGGATAACACAAACCTCCAAGAGAGTGCTACACGTTTCTTTCAATTCTAAGCCACTCTCTGGTCCATGTTACTTCCTTTGTCCAGGTCATCCATACAAAGATCTTGCATTGCGTCGATCATCCAATCCGTCTATTACTCCCAAATAACTAGATAAACTAACATTTCTGTTTTCAGGGTCTTGCCCTTGGAGAGTGCATCTTGGCTAAGCTGACTCATCTTGGAACTTCCCCGTTCACAAGCATGAAACCCAATCTTACCTCAACTCTCACTTGGCTCACCACAGCTAAGGTTCCAAGTCATCTCAGTTTTAAGAAATAATTTCGGTTTGGAACTCAACATCTTTGAGCAATGTCCTTAACAGGATCATGCATGCTCTGATACCAACTTGAAGGGCCCCAACCCGACTGCCAAAGCCGCGGTCGATGTCCTTCGTCGCTCAGACCACATACTGGCCGAACCTCCTAATTTTAGCCATACTTCTATAAGTTCACCCTTAGGCGATGGCTACCTTAGACCTTAGCTAGGGACTTTTTTAGCCTTTCATAGCTTAGATCATTCATAGTTATACGCAGCGGAATATTATTTCATAACATTGGATCTCAATCCAACCATACACTTAACTGGTTTAATCATCTATGCTCTAGTTAGCTCAACTAACTAGCATTCAGCTTAGAGATGAGTTCTTAACTCGGTTCAAGTCTAACTATTTGAGGTTTCATTCCCCTTAATCCATTCTATCTAGAACTAAGAAAGAGTTACTAGATCATACCTTAGCCACATCCACGGAGCTTGTTAGCTCATCGGCCCAACTGCTCTAGCTGAATGAACTCGTAGACCAGCTGATCGAGCTGTCACACTCGAACTGAGCTAAGACCGAGCTATGGCCAGCTGCCATATGCGTCCAGCTCCTGTACATATAAAACAACTCCCCTAGGTACTTAGTCATTCAGCCAACCATCTCCACAGACTTAAGTAACCCTTGAGAAGTCTTCAAACAGCTAAGGATATGCATTTGGCCCTTCCCGGCTCATGCATCATCCAACATCCTTTAGCTTATCAGCTTATGATACCAAGTCCAACTTATGGACTAACAATGCCCATCAGATCCTAAGTCAGTCAACCAACCACCCCACATGACTCAGAACTGATGAGTCTTCACACTTACCCAACCGGCCATGGAACAAGGTCCCAATGGAGCCGATCAATCATGCTCTAACATCAGGTGCATCTTTTGATTAATTCAGAGCAGACACCTTATTCCATCACCAATTGATCAGGTCGTTCATCCCTGCCCAAGATCAGATAACCCACGGCCTTTCTTGAATAATAACACC
>NC_027753.1:12868493-12872350 GCF_000695525.1 Brassica oleracea var. oleracea
TCTTAGCCAATGCTTTGCACATAGCTTATCAACCCAAGGTTGATAACTAACATTCCTTATGATCAATAATCATAAGTGACAAACATATCATAACACACAAGCATATGATCAGATAACCTAACACAAGGTTCTATCATTGCATGGCTGGTTCCATAACTAATCATCAAATTACTCATCAGACCCAAATCTGACCAATTTCGAAAGTACTCTAAAAACTAATTAAAATTCACTAAAACTCATGATAAATCCCAACTAAGAGATTCTCATAATCAAATTCCAATGAATCGACCCGGACCATATGGATCCTGATCATGAATAGCCCGGCTAAGGCCATGGAAAGCTTGACCTTAAGCCTATCGACCAGCTTGCTTGTTCTCTTGTCCAAAGTCTATCCCGATGGTCCTTTCCTGGTTCCGGGATGCTACACCCACCCCTATGTTTATGGTTTAGCAACAAAAGGTTCTAACAATGATGTCTTTTAGGGTTAGATTCTTAGGGTTATATTTTAGATTTAGATTTTTTTTTATATTATTGACTTAAATTTACATATTAATGTTGAGTAGTTTATGTTTTGTATATTTTGATATTTGATACAATAATTGAAACTTTTTGATTATCAAACCAACATTTACGGTTCTAGTTTGTGGTTTATGATATTGTAGACTTACAATAAAATCTACTTCATTTTAGATGTCTTTTGTAGTCTACAAAAGGTCATTATTTTTAAATGAAATTTAGTTCTTTATGAATAAATTGTAAAATCATATACTATAAATATTAAAAATTATAAAACAAGAAAATTAGTAAATCGTATATTAAAATTATTAAAACAATAAAAATAAAGAAAAAAAAATATTGTTTGTAAATTTACAAAGAAGTCTGTCTGCTCATGAGCAATTTAACCTAATCGGATTGAACCAAGTCAATTTTAACATAATCAAATGTAAACCAAAACCTTTTAACCTTATTACCCAGCATATAAATACGATTGTTATGTTTTTTGGGTTAAAAAACTATAATCCACACTGTTTTCTCTCTTTGCGATTTCCGGAAAGGTTTATAGCGAACCCCAACCCACACCGTTTCCGCCGCTTAAATTAGATGATCACACTTATACAAATCTAAAACAAATAAGTAAACAATAATAAATATAAACACTGCAAATTGAAAATATTATATGTTAAACATTTATTTTACACTATTATATTTTTTGTGGAGATTTGAGATTGATGTATTTTGTTCGGTTTGTTCGGTGTCCAATTGTAAAAGTATGTTGCTGTTGAAATTATCATTTTATTTGGTAATGTAAACATTAAAGTCAGTGTTGAAATATTTGAGTAATAAGATAATATAGTGGGTGTTTTATTAAATTTTACTAAAACATGGTGATTTTACGAATATTTAAAAGTTATAATAATATATTCTTTAAATTGTAATAATAAAAACTATTGGAAAGCACAAAAAAAAATAATATATATATATATATATATATATAGTTCTGGTAATTCAAATTTGAAAGCTCAACATAACTTAGTTGACAAATTTGAAAGCCCAACATAACATGGTGATTTTACAAATATTTAAAAGTTATAATAATATATTCTTTAAATAGTAATAATAAAAACTATTGGAAAGCACACAAATAAATATATATATATATATATATCTGGTAATTCAAATTTGAAAGCCCCCATATGGTAAATATCAAAACCCATCATGTTTAACTTTATTACCCAGCATATAAATATGGTTGTTATGTTCTTTGGGTTAAAAAACCCGAATCTACACTGTTTTCTCTCTTTGCTATTTCCGGAAAGATTTATAGCGAACCCCAGCTCACACCGTTTCCGCCGCTTAAATTAGATAATCACACTTATACAAATCTAAAACAAATAAGTAAACAATAATAAATATAAACACTCAAAATTGAAAATAATATCCGCGCGGACGCGCGGATCAATGTCTAGTAGGTTCCTTAAAACCTTATAAAAGGAGACCTAGGGACGTCTCTTTTTCTCACTCCCATACATACTCATCAACGCTCTCTGACTCATCGAGAGAGTTATTCCAATTTTTTTCTACTTAAACTATCTTTGAGATATTTCTTGTTTGTCTTTGATTGTTGATGGCGATAACAACAAGAAAGTTTTGCTTAGTGCTCGTGATGATGAGCCTCACGGTTCTAATAGGACGTTCTTGCTCAGCGAACATCTACAAAGTAGGAGACTCCAAGGGATGGACTGCGAAGGCTGACACCTATTTTAGACCTCTCGTCATACTGGAAGTGGGGAACAGTGTGGAAACTCAGATCAAATGGGGTCGATCCAGTAGCAGACAAGGCCATCCCATACATCTTTAATGAGGAAGGTGGATTTCAAATCATCTCCCCTTGGATTCACAAAGCTCTTTCCAGTCGGAGACAGTTTGCTAAGTGTTTCCTCCCTTAGCATAAAATTCTTTCTTCACACTCTCATTAATGCAGACCAATGCCATTTTTGATGTAAAGGTTTTTAAAAGTAAAAACTAGCTCTTATTAAAAAAAATAAAAATATTTAGAAAAAAATAAAACATACCGCAAAACATTTGAACCACATCTAGAAGATGTGCTAGGGTGTGTGAGTCCAATTTATATGGCTTGATGAAGTAGCCCTTGATGGTGTTAGAAACGCTTTGTGCTACTCTAGAGCCGACTCGAAATCTGCAAAATAAAAATTAACAAATTGGGAATTTATGAAAAACAATAGCATAGGAAAAAAACAACAGTTTGTATCAGTAAGTGTTTGGCAGTCGATCAGAGTCCAATATATAATTATGTTATTCAATGTACATCAAGAATGGCAATCAAATCTAGTCAAACACATATGTGCAAAATTCGTAATGTTTCATGATTAAAAAGACTTTAAATTTATGTATGTGATTTAAGAATTTTATTATTTGTTAACTGAGTCTCTTGTACCAATTAAATTATGTGATTTATATTATTTTTTGTGTGTTTATATTGTATGTATTTAGAGTTTTGTAATTTTTTTATTTTAATAATATTAAATTTAACATTATTTTGTTAGATAAGATAAATATATAAATAAAAATAAAATAAAGTAATAATAAGTAACATTTAATTCATTTTATCTATTTATGTTAACTACTGTAAAAAAATATTATTAATATGTAGTTATTATATTGTAATAGATAAATGTATGAATTAGAAATAGTATGGTAAGCTGTTGAATTTAATTAGAGTATCAATTATATCAAATTTTAATTGTTTGATTTAGGCTTCTATACTTTTTCTATGTGTGCCAAATATTTATAGTTAATTAATTATTCTATACTCAGAAAAACATAAAGGGAAAATTGCCAAATATGACTCACAACTTGATTTCAAATGCAAAAGTAAACCCAAACCTGAATCAAATAAAAAAGTAACCTAAAAGGCTATTGAAATTACAACCAGTCCCTTGTGAACAAACAAAAAAACCGAATTTTTTTTACGTTTCTAACCCCCGTAAGTCGTCTGGACTAGTTCTACTTAGAAATAATTTAAAATTTTTGTAAAATATATTTTGATAAGTGAAAAATTGAAATCATGTAATTAACATAGGTTTTAAGAGATATAAATTAAGATATAACAAAAGTTAATTGTTTTCAACATAGATGAGTGAAAGTAGTGAGTCATGATATTATTTGGTTTAGGTTTTGCTAACATATGTTGTAATATTGTATGTGTTCTTAGGGTTAGATTTTGGATTGCATAAATATTTTTTTGAAAACTTTAAAATTTACCTAAGTGTGTTTATTTCTGTGTATAGTAAACACTATTTAAGTATAACTACGGCTTTATAACGTGGTTAGTTAGT